>NC_087346.1:162320000-162682500 GCF_030014295.1 Loxodonta africana | reverse complement strand
GATGGCTCAGAGACAACAGTCAATATCAAATCACATAAAGAAGCAGACAATGATCGCTTCAACGAGCTCTCAAAACAAAGAATCAAGGAATCTTCTGGATGAAGGTGCTTTCCTGGAATTACCAGACGCAGAATACAAAAGATTAATATACAAAACTCTTCGAGACATCAGAAATGAGATTAGGAAGGAGATCAGGCAAAACATAGAACAAGCCAAGCAAAACATAGATAAAGCAGTTGAAGAAATTAAAAGGGTTATTCAAGAACATAAAGAAAAATTTAGTAAGTTGCAAGAATCCATAGAGAGACAGAAATCAGAAATTCAGAAGATTAACAACAAAATCACAGAATTAGACAACTCAATAGAAAGTCAGAGGAGCAGAACTGAGGAAGTGGAAGGCAGGATTAGTGAGAAAGAAGATAAAACACTCAGCACCAATACATTCGAAGAAAAATCAGGTAAAAGAATTAAAAAAAAAATGAAGAAACCATAAGAATCATGTAGGACTCTATCAAAAGAAATAACCTACAAGTGATTGAAGTACCAGAATAGGGAGGGAGAACAGAAAATACAGAGAGAATTGTAGAAAATTTGTTGGCAGAAAAACTGCCCTGATAACTTGAAAGATGAGAAGTTATCTATCCAAGATGCTCATTGAACTCTACATAAGGCAGATCTCAAAAGAAAGTTACCAAGACATATTATAATCAAACTTGCCAAAGCCAAAGAAAAAGAGAATTTTAAGAGTGGCTAGGGATAAATGAAAAGTTGCACACAAAGGAGAGTCAATAAGAATAAGCTCGGACCACTCGGCAGAAATAATGCAGGCAAAAAGGCAAGGGGATGACTTATATAAAGCACTGAAGGAAAAAAACTGCCGGCCAAGGATCATAGATCCAACAAAACTGTCTCTCAAATATGAAGGCGAAAGTAGGACACTTCCAGATAAACAGAAGTTTAGGGAATTTGTAAAAACCAAACCAAAACTACAAGAAATACTAAAGGGAGCTCTCTGGAAGGAAGATCAATAATATCAGACATCAACCCAAGACTAGAACACTGGACAGAGTAACCAGATGTCAACCCAGACAGAGAAATCATAAAAATAAATCAAGATAAAAAAAATGCTCAAAACAGGGAAACAACAATGTCATTACATAAAAAGAAGACAACATTAAAACAATAAAAAGAGACTAAGAAATGTAGTCATAGATCTTTCATATAAGAGAAGAAGTCAAGGTGATATAAAAAAATTAAAGTTAGGTTTAAACTTAGAAAAATAGGGGTAAATATTGAGGTAACCACAAAGGAGACTAACAATACTACTCATCAAAATAAAACAAAAGAAAAAAATAAAGACTCAACAAAAACAAAATCAAAAATGAATAAGAGGAAAAGACAATATATAAACTATTCAGCACAAAAAATTAAGTGGGAAAAAGAAACTATCATCATCACACACACAAAAAAAACATCAAAATGACAGCACTAAACTCCTATCCATAATTATGCTGAATGTAAATGCACTAACTGCACTAAAAAAGAGACAGAGAGTGGCAGAATGGATAAAATCACACAATCCATCTATGTGCTGCCTATAAGAGACACACCTTAGACTTAAGAGACACAAACTAAAACTCAAAGGATGGGAAAAAAATATATCAGCAAACAACAATCAAAAAAGAGCAGGAGTGGCTATACTAATTTCTGACAAAATAGACTTTAAAGTTAAATCCATCACAAACAATAAGGAAGGAAACTCTATAAAGATTAAAGGGACAATATAAAGATATAACCATACTAAATATTTATACACCCAATGACAGGGCTGCAAGATACATAAAACAACCTCTAACAGCACTGAAAAGTGAGATAGACAGCTCCACAATAATAGTAGGAGATTTCAACATACCACTTTAGGTGAAGGACAGAACATCCAGAAAGACACTTAATAAAGACATGGAAGATTTACATGCCACAATCAACCAACGTGACCTCATAGACATATACAGAACACTCCACCCAACAGCAGCCAAGTATACTTTCTTTTCCAACGCACATGGAACATTCTCTAGAATAGACCACATATTAGGCTATAAAGCAAGCCTTAGCAGGATTCAAAACATCGAAATATTACAAAGCATCTTCTCTGACCAAAAGGCCATAAAAGTAGAAATCAATAACAAAGAAAGCAGGGAAAAGAAATCAAATACTTGGAAACAGAACAATACCCTGCTCAAAAATGACTGGGTTATAGAAGATATTAAGGACGGAATAAATAAATTCATAGAATCCAATGAGAATGAAAACACTTCCTATGAGAACCTTTGGGACACAGTGAAAGCAGTGCTCAGAGGTCAATTTACATCAATAAATGCACACATCCAAAAAGAAGAAAGGGCCAAAATCAAAGAATTATCCCTACGACTTGAACAAATAGAAAGAGAGGAACAAAAGAAACCCTCGGGCACCAGAAGAAAGCAAATAATAAATATTAGGGCAGAATTAAATAACATATAGAACAGAAAAACCATTGGAAGAGATAACAAGACTAAAAGCTTGTTCCTTCAAAAAAAAGTCAACACAATTGATAAACCATTGGCCAAACTGACCAAAAAACAGGACAGGAAGCAAAAAACCTGAATAAGAAATGAGATGAGTGATATCACAACAGACCCAACTGAAATTAAAAGAATCATATCAGACTACTATGAAAATTTGTACTCTAATAAATTTGAAACCCTAGAAGTAATGGATGAAATTCTAGAAATACACTACTTATGCTAAACTAACACAAACAGAGGTAGAACAACGAAATAAACCCGTAACAAAAGAAGAGATTGAAAAGGTAATTTAAAAACTCCCAACAACAACAAAAAAAGCCCTGGCCCTGACGGCTTCACTGCAGAGTTCTACCAAACGTTCAGAGAAGAGTTAACGCCACTACTACTAAAGGTATTTCAGAGCATAGAAAAGAACAGAATACTCTCAAACTCATTCTATGAAGCCACCATATCCCTGATACAAAAACCAGGTGACAACACCACAAAGAAAATAACAGACCTATATCCCTCATGAACTTAGATGCAAAAATCCTCAACAAAATTCTAGCCAATAGAATTCAACAGCATATCAAAAAAATAATTCACCAAGACCAAGAGGGATTCACCAGGTATGCAGGGATGGTTCAATGTTAGAAAAACAATTAATGTAATCCATCATATAAATAAAACAAGAGACAAGAATTGCATGATTTTATCAATTGATGCAGAAAAGGCATTTGACAAACTTCAACACCCATTCATGATAAAAACTATCAGAAAATAGGAATAGAAGGAAAATTCCTCAACATAATAAAGGGCATTTATACAAAGCCAACAGCCAACACCATCCTAAAGGGAGAGAGTCTGAAAGCATTCCCCTTGAGAACAGGAAACAGACAAGGATGCTCTTCATCACCAGTCCTATTGAACATTGTGCTAGAGGTCCTAGCCAGAGCAATTATGCTAGATAAAGAAATAAAGGGCATCCAGATTGGCAAGGAAGAAGTAAAAGTATCTCTATTTGCAGATGACATGATCTTATATGTAGAAAACCTTAAAGAATCCTCAAGAAAACTATTAAAAGTAATAGAAGAATTCAGCAGAGTATCAGGATGCAAAATAAACACATAAAAATCAGTTGGATTCCTCTACACTAACAAAAAGAACTTCGAAGACGAAATCACCAAATCAATACCATTTACAGTAGCCCCCAAGAAGAGAAAATGTTAGAGATAAATCTTACCAGAGATGTGAAAGACTTATATGAGGAAAACTACAAAACACTACTGCAAGAAACCAAAGGAGACCTGCATAAGTGGAAAAACATACCTTGCTCATGGATAGGAAGACTCAACATTGTAAAAATGTCTATTCTACCAAAAGTGATCTATAGATACAATGCAATTCCAATCCAAATTCCAACGACATTTTTTAATGAGATGGAGAAACAAATCACCAACTTCATATGGAAGGGAAAGAGGCCGTGGGTAAGTAAAGAATTACTGAAAAAGAAGAACAAAGTGGGAGGCCCACACTACCTGATTTTAGAACCTATTATACCACTGTAGTGGTCAAAAGAGCCTGTTACTGGTACAACAGATACATAGACCAATGGAACAGAATTGAGAATCCAGACATAAATCCATCCACATATAAGTAGTTGATATTGGACAAAGGCCCAAAGTCAGTTAAATCCAGAAAAGACAGTCTTTTTAACAAATGCTGCTGGCATAAATGGATATCCATGTGTAAAAAAATGAAACATACCCATACCTCACACCATGCACAAAAATGAACTTAAAATGTATCAAAGACCTAAACATAAAATCTAAAATGATGAAGATCACAGAAGAAAAATAGGGACAATGCTAGGAACTCTAATATATGGCATAAACAGTATACAAAACATTACTAACAATGCAGAAGAGAAACTAGATAACTGGGAGCTCCGAAAACTGAAACACCTATGGTCATCCAAAGACTTCACCAAAAGAGTAAAAAGATTACCTACAGCCTGGGAAAAAGTTTTTAGCTATGACATTTCTGATCAGCGCCTGATCTCTAAAATCTACATGATACTGCAAAAACTCAACAACAAAAAGACAAATAACCCATTTAAAAAATGGACAAAAGATATGAACAGGCACTTCACTAAAGCAGACATTCAGGTAGCTAACAGATACATGAGGAAATGCTCACGATCATTAGCCATTAGAGAAATGCAAATCAAAACTACAATCAGATTCCATCTCACTCTAACAAGGCTGGCGTTAATCCAAAACACACAAGATAATAAATGTTGGACATGTTGTGGAGAGACTGGAACACTTATAAACTGCTGGTGGGAATGTAAAATGGAATAACCACTTTGGAAATCGATTTGGCGCTTCCTTAAAAAGCTAGAAACAGAACTACCATATGATCCAGCAATCAATCCCACTCCTTGGAATGTATCCTAGAGAAGTAAGAGCCTTTACACAAACAGATATATGCACACACATGTTCACTGAAGCACTGTTTATGATAGCAAAAACATGGAAGCAACCAAGGTGTCCATCAACGGAAGAATGGATAAATAAATTAAGGTATAGTCACACAATGGAATACTACGCATCGATAAAGAACAGTGACAAATCCGTGAAACATTTCTTATTATGGAGGAGTTTGGAAGGCATTATGCTGAGTGAAATTAGTCAGTTGCAAAAGGACAAATATTGTAAAACCACTATTATAAGAACATGAGAAATAGTTTAAACAGAAGAAAATATTCTTTGATGGTTATGAGAGGGGAGAGGGAGGGAGGGAGGGAGGGGGCATTCACTAATTAGATAGTAGATAAGTACTATTTTCGGTGAAGGGAAAGAAACACACAATACAGGAGAGGTCAGCACAACTGGACTAAACCAAAAGTAAAGAATTTTCCTGAATAAACTGAATGCTTTGAAGGCCAGCGTAGCAGGAGTGAGGGTTTGGGGGTCATGGTTTCAGGGGACATCTAAGTCAATTGGCATAATAAAACCTATTAAGAGAACATTTTGTATCCCACTTTGGAGAGTGGCATCTGGGGTCTTAAATGCTAGCAAGTGGCCATGTAAGATGCATCGATTGGTCTCAACCCACCTGGAGCAAAGGAGAATGAAGAACACCAAAGACACAGGTAATTATGAGCCCAAGAGACAGAAAGGGCCACATAACTCAGGGACTACATCAGCCTGAGACCAGAAGAACTAGATGGTGCCCAGATACAACCAATGACTGCCCTGACAGGGAACACAACAGAGAATCTTTCAGTGAGCAGGAAAGCAGGTGGGAGGCAGACACCAAATTATCATAAAAAGACTAGACTTAATGGTCTGGCTGAGACTAGAAGGACCCCGGTGGTCATGGTCCCCAGACCTTCTGTTAGCCCAAGACAGGAACCATTCCCAAAGCCAGCTCTTGAGTCAGGGATTGGACTGGACAATGCGATAGAAAATGATTCTGGTGAAGTAGTATCTTGGATCAAGTAGACACATGAGACTATGTTGGCAACTCCTGTATGGAGGGGAGAGGAGAGGGCAGAGGGGGTCAGAAACTGTCTGAATGGACACGAAAACAGAGAGTGGAGGGAAGGAGTGTGCTGTCTCCTTAGGGGGAGAGAAATTAGGAGTATGTAGCAAGGTGTATATAAATTTTTGTAAGAGAGGCTGACTTGATTTGTAAACTTTCACTTAAAGCCCAATAAAAATTAAAAAAAAAAAAACCTCCCAACCAAAAAAAAGCCCTGGCCTGCATGGCTTCACTGCAGAGTTCTACCAAACTTTCAGAGAAGAGCTAACACCACTACTACTATAGGTATTTCTGAGCATAGAAAAGGACGGAATACTCCCAAACTCATTCTGTGAAGCCAGCAAATGCCTGATAGCAAAACCAGGTAAAGCCACCACAAAAAAAAAGAAAATTCTAGAACTATAGCACTCATGAACTTAGATGCAAAAATCCTCAATAAAATTCTAACCAATAGAATTCAACAACATATCAAAAAAATAATTCATCATGACCTAGTGGGATCCCTACCAGGTACGCAGGGATGGTTCAACACTAGAAAAACAATTTAACCCATCATATAAATAAAACAAAAGACAAGAATCACACGATCTTATCAATTGATGCAGAAAAGGCATTTGAGAAAGTTCAACACTCATTCATGATAAAAACTCTCAGCAAAATAGGAATTGAAGGAAAATTTCTCAACATAATAAAGGGCATTTATACAAAGCCTACAGCTAACACAATCCTAAATGAAGACAGTCTGAAAGCATTCCCCTTGAGAACAGGAAACAGACAAGGATGGCCTTTATCAGCACTCTTATTGAACATTGTGCTGGAGGTCCTAGCCAGGGCAATTAGGCTAGATAAAGAAATAAAGGGCATCCAGATTGGCAAGGAAGAAGTAAAAGTATCTCTATTTGCAGATGACATGATCTTATATACAGAAAAACTAAAGAATCCTCTAGAAAACTACTGAAACTAATAGAAGAGTTCAGCAGAGTATCAGGATACAAGATAAACATACGAAAATCAGTTGGATTCCTCTACACCAACCAAAAGAACATTGAAGAGGAAATCACCAAATCACTACCATTTACAGCAGCCTCCGAGAAGATAAAATACTTAGGAATAAATCTTACTAGAGATGTAAAAGACTGATACAAAGAAATCTACAAGACACTACTGCCAAGAAGCCAAAAGAGACTTACATAAGTGGAAGAAGATACCTTGCTCGTGGATAGGAAGACTCAACATTGCAAAAATGTCTATTCTACCAAAAGCGATCTATAGATACAATGCAATTCCGATCCAAATTTCAACGACATTTTTTAATGAGATGGAGAAACAAATCACCAACTTCATATGGAAAGGAAAGAGGCCATGGGTAAGTAAAAGAAAAAAAAAAAAGCATTACTGAAAAAGAAGAACAAAGTGGGAGCCCTCACGCTACCTGATTTTAGAACCTATTATACTGTCATAGTAGTCAAAACAGCCTGGTACTGGTACAACAACAGATACATAGTCCAATGGAACAGAAGTAAGAACCGAGACATAAGTCCATCCACATATGAACAGCTGATATTTGACAAAGGCCTAAAGTCAGTTAAATGGGGAAAAGACAGTCTCTTTAACAAATGGTGCTGGCATAACTGGATATCCATCTGCAAAAAAATGAAACAAGACCCATGTCTCACATCATGCACAAAAACTGACTCAAAATGGGTCAAAGATCTAAATATAAAATCTGAAAAGATAAAGGTCATGGAATAAAAAATAAGGACAACACTAGGAGCCCTAATACATGGCATAAATAGTATACAAAATATTACTAACAATGCAGAAAAACCAGAAGAGAAACTAGATAACTGGGAGCTCCGAAAACTGAAACACCTATACTCATCCAAAGACTTCACCAAAAGAGTAAAAAGATTACCTACAGCCTGGGAAAAAGTTTTTAGCTATGACATTTCCGATTGGCCTCTAATCTTTAAAATCTACATGATACTGCAAAAACTCAACTACAAAAAGACAAATAACCCATTTCAAAAATGGGCAAAAGAGGGGCGGAGCCAAGATGGCGGACTAGGCAGACGCTACCTCGGATCCCTTTTACAACAAAGACACGGAAAAACAAGTGAATCGATCACATACATAACAATCTACGAACCCTGAACAACAAACACAGATTTAGAGACGGAGAACGAACTAATACGGGGAAGCAGCGATTGTTTCCAGAGCCTGGAGCCAGCGTACCAGTCAGGTATGGCACAAGCACAGAGAGCGGCTCCACCCCCCTGAACTAACCCCAGGAGGGGGACCAGCCGGTTCCCCGGGCAGCGTGGGGTGCAGCCAGTAGGAGAAGTCCCCGGGAGGCAGTGACTGGTCTTGGAGCAGAAAGAGCAGCGTCCGAGCCGGGGAATCGTCCCGCAGGGATTTGGACTGGACGCAGGTATGGCATAAACACGGAGAGTTGCTCCACCCCCCTGAACTAACCCCGGGAAGGGGACCAGCTGGGTCGCACGGGCGGCGTGGGACGCAGCCGGTAGGAGAAGTCCCCGGGAGGCAGCGACTGGTATTGGAGCGGGGAGAACAGCATCCCAGCCGGGACACTCGGTCACGGCACAAGCACGGGGAGCTGCTCCACCCATCTGAACTAACCCCGGGAGGAGGCCCAACTGGTTCTCTGAGGCGGCACGGCCACGCGGCTGGAGGGACGAGAAGTCCCCAGGAGGCAGCGACTGATTTTGGAGTCGAGAGTGCACCGTCCCAGTAGGGGAGCCTTGACGCTGGACGTGGGGCTGGAAGCGGAGGATCTGACCGTGACTCCAGCGGGCCAGACCCCCCGGGGGCAATCTCCACACAGGCAGCACACATAGGTGACGCGCCCGCGGGAATCTCAGATATAATAGTCATTCCAAGCAAGACAAGCAACTCTGGCTATATTCTGAGGTGCTACTCTCCTATCTCTCTGTTCCCTCCCCCACCCTCCCCAGGCGGCTTCATTAACATCTGAATAGCCTGAGCCAGAGGGAGAACTCTGATAGGGATCTGACTGCATTTTTTTTTTAGCGGATTTTCTGGAAAAACTAGTTTCCCAGTGATGGCTCAAAGACAACAATCCATATCAAACCACTTAAAGAAGCAGACCATGACAGCTTCTCCAACCCACCAAACAAAAGAATCAAAATCTTTCCCAAATGAAGATACAATCTTGGAATTATCAGATACAGATTATAAAAAACTAATTTACAGAATGCTTAATGATATCACAAAAGAAATTAAGATAACTGCAGAAAAAGCCAAGGAACACACTAATAAAACTGTTGAAGAACTCAAAAAGATTATTCAAGAACATACTGGAAAAATTAATAAGTTGCAAGAATCCATAGAGAGACAACATGTAGAAATCCAAAAGATTAACAATAAAATAACAGAATTAGACAACGCACTAGGAAGTCAGAGGAGCAGACTCGAGCAATTAGAATGCAGACTGGGACATCTGGAGGACCAGGGAATCAACACCAACATAGCTGAAAAAAAATCAGATAAAAGAATTAAAAAAAATGAAGAAACCCTAAGAATCATGTGGGACTCTATCAAGAAGGATAACCTGCGGGTGATTGGAGTCCCAGAACAGGGAGGGGGGACAGAAAACACAGAGAAAATAGTTGAAGAACTCCTGACAGAAAACTTCCCTGACATCATGAAAGACGAAAGGATATCTATCCAAGATGCTCATCGAACCCCATTTAAGATTGATCCAAAAAGAAAAACACCAAGACATATTATCATCAAACTCACCAAAACCAAAGATAAACAGAAAATTTAAAAAGCAGCCAGGGAGAAAAGAAAGGTTTCCTTCAAGGGAGAATCAATAAGAATATGTTCTGACTACTCAGCAGAAACCATGCAGGCAAGAAGGGAATGGGACGACATATACAGAACACTGAAGGAGAAAAACTGCCAGCCAAGGATCATATATCCAGCAAAACTCTCTCTGAATTATGAAGGCGAAATTAAGATATTTACAGACAAACACAAGTTTAGAGAATTTGCAAAAACCAAACCAAAGCTACAAGAAATACTAAAGGATATTGTTTGGTCAGAGAACCAATAATATCAGATATCAGCACAACACAAGGTCACAAAACAGAACGTCCTGATATCAACTCAAATAGGGAAATCACAAAAACAAACAAATTAAGATTAATTAAAAAAAAAATACATATAACAGGGAATCATGGAAGTCAATAGGTAAAAGATCACAATAATCAAAAAGAGGGACTAAATACAGGAGGCATTGAACTCCATATGGAGAGTGATACAAGGCGATATAGAACAATACAAGTTAGGTTTTTACTTAGAAAAATAGGGGTAAATAATAAGGTAACCACAAAAAGGTATAACAACTCTATAACTCAAGATAAAAACCAAGAAAAACGTAACGACTCAACTAACATAAAGTCAAGCACTATGAAAATGAGGATCTCACAATTTACTAAGAAAAACGCCTCAGCACAAAAAAGTATGCGGAAAAAATGAAATTGTCAACAACACACATAAAAAGGCATCAAAATGACAGCACTAAAAACTTATTTATCTATAATTACCCTGAATGTAAATGGACTAAATGCACCAATAAAGAGACAGAGAGTCACAGACCGGATAAAGAAACACAATCCATCTATATGCTGCCTACAAGAGACACACCTTAGACTTAGAGACACAAACAAACTAAAACTCAAAGGATGGAAAAAGTATATCAAGCAAACAATAAGCAAAAAAGAAGAGGAGTAGCAATATTAATTTCTGACAAAATAGACTTTAGACTTAAATCCACCACAAAGGATAAAGAAGGACACTATATAATGATAAAAGGGACAATTGATCAGGAAGACATAACCATATTAAATATTTATGCACCCAATGACAGGGCTGCAAGATACATAAATCAAATTTTAACAGAATTGAAAAGCGAGATAGATACCTCCACAATTATAGTAGGAGACTTCAACACATCACTTTCGGAGAAGGACAGGACATCCAGTAAGAAGCTCAACAGAGACACGGAAGATCTAATTACAACAATCAACCAACTTGACCTCATTGACTTATACAGAACTCTCCACCCAACTGCTGCAAAATATACTTTTTTTTCTAGCACACATGGAACATTCTCTAGAATAGACCACGTATTAGGTCATAAAACAAACCTTTGCAGAGTCCAAAACATCGAAATATTACAAAGCATCTTCTCAGACCACAAGGCAATAAAACTAGAAATCAATAACAGAAAAACTAGGGAAAAGAAATCAAATACTTGGAAAATGAACAATACCCTCCTGAAAAAAGACTGGGTTATAGAAGACATCAAGGAGGGAATAAGGAAATTCATAGAATGCAACGAGAATGAAAATACTTCCTATCAAAACCTCTGGGACACAGCAAAAGCAGTGCTCAGAGGCCAATTTATATCAATAAATGCACACATACAAAAAGAAGAAAGAGCCAAAAGCAGAGAACTGTCCCTACAACTTGAACAAATAGAAACTGAGCAACAAAAGAATCCATCAGGCACCAGAAGAAAACAAGTAATAAAAATTAGAGCTGAACTAAATGAATTAGAGAACAGAAAAACAATTGAAAGAATTAACAAAGCCAAAAGCTGGTTCTTTGAAAAAATTAACAAAATTGATAAACCATTGGCTAGACTGACTAAAGAAATACAGGAAAGGAAACAAATAACCCGAATAAGAAACGAGAAGGACAACATCACAACAGAACCAAATGAAATTAAAAGAATCATTTCAGATTATTATGAAAAATTGTACTCTAACAAATTTGAAAACCTAGAAGAAATGGATGAATTCCTGGAAAAACACTACCTACCTAAACTAACACATTCAGAAGTAGAACAACTAAATAGACCCATAACAAAAAAAGAGATTGAAACGGTAATCAAAAAACTCCCAACAAAAAAAAGCCCTGGCCCGGACGGCTTCACTGCAGAGTTCTACCAAACTTTCAGAGAAGAGTTAACACCACTACTACTAAAGGTATTCCAAAGCATAGAAAATGACGGAATACTACCCAACTCATTCTATGAAGCCACCATCTCCCTGATACCAAAACCAGGTAAAGACATCACAAAAAAAGAAAATTATAGACCTATATCCCTCAAGAACATTGATGCAAAAATCCTCAACAAAATTCTAGCCAATAGAATCCAACAACACATCAAAAAAATAATTCACCCTGATCAAGTGGGATTTATACCAGGTATGCAAGGCTGGTTTAATATCAGAAAAACCATTAATGTAATCCATCACATAAATAAAACAAAAGACAAAAACCACATGATCTTATCAATTGATGCAGAAAAGGCATTTGAGAAAGTCCAACACCCACTCATGATAAAAACTCTTACCAAAATAGGAATTGAAGGAAAATTCCTCTACATAATAAAGGGCATCTATGCAAAGCCAACAGCCAATATCACTCTAAATGGAGAGAACCTGAAAGCATTTCCCTTGAGAACAGGAACCAGACAAGGATGCCCTTTATCACCGCTCTTATTCAACATCGTGTTGGAAGTCTTAGCCAGGGCAATTAGGCTAGACAAAGAAACAAAAGGTATCCGGATTGGCAAGGAAGAAGTAAAGTTATCACTATTTGCAGATGACATGATTATATACACAGAAAACCCTAAGGAATCCTCCAGAAAACTACTGAAACTAATAGAAGAGTTTGGCAGAGTCTCAGGTTATAAAATAAACATACAAAAATCACTTGGATTCCTCTACATCAACAAAAAGAACACCGAAGAGGAAATAACCAAATCAATACCATTCACAGTAGCCCCCAAGAAGATAAGATACTTAGGAATAAATCTTACCAAGGATGTAAAAGACCTATACAAAGAAAACTACAAAGCTCTACTACAAGAAATTCAAAAGGACATACTTAAGTGGAAAAACATACCCTGCTCATGGATAGGAAGACTTAACATAGTAAAAATGTCTATTCTACCAAAAGCCATCTATACATTTAACGCACTTCCGATGCAAATTCCAATGTCATATTTTAAGGGGATAGAGAAACAAATCACCAATTTCATATGGAAGGGAAAGAAGCCCCGGAGAAGCAAAGCACTACTGAAAAAGAAGAAAAAAGTGGGAGGCCTCGCCTTACCTGACTTCAGAACCTATTATACAGCCACAGTAGTCAAAACAGCCTGGTACTGGTACAACAACAGACACATAGACCAATGGAACAGAATTGAGAACCCAGACATAGATCCATCCACGTATGAGCAGCTGATATTTGACAAAGGACCAGTGTCAATTAACTGGGGAAAAGATAGCCTTTTTAACAAATGGTGCTGGCATAACTGGATATCCATTTGCAAAAAAATGAAACAGGACCCATACCTCACACCATGCACAAAAACTAACTCCAAGTGGATCAAAGACCTAAACATAAAGACTAAAACGATAAAGATCATGGAAGAAAAAATTGGGACAACCCTAGGAGCCCTAATACAAGGTATAAACAGAATACAAAACATTACCAAAAATGATGAAGAGAAACCCGATAACTGGGAGCTCCTAAAAATCAAACACCTATGCTCATCTAAAGACTTCTCCAAAAGAGTAAAAAGACCACCTACAGACTGGGAAAGAATTTTCAGCTATGACATCTACGACCAGCGCCTGATCTCTAAAATCTACATGATTCTGTCAAAACTCAACCACAAAAAGACAAACAACCCAATCAAGAAGTGGGCAAAGGATATGAACACACATTTCACTAAAGAAGATATTCAGGCAGCCAACAGATACATGAGAAAATGCTCTCAATCATTAGCCATTAGAGAAATGCAAATTAAAACTATGATGAGATTCCATCTCACACCAGCAAGGCTGGCATTAATTGAAAAAACACAAAAGAATAAATGTTGGAGAGGCTGCGGAGAGATTGGAACTCTCATACACTGCTAGTGGGAATGTAAAATGGTACAACCACTTTGGAAATCCATCTGGCGTTATCTTAAACAGTTAGAAATAGAACTACCATACAACCCAGAAATCCCACTCCTGGGAATATACCCTAGAGATACAAGAGCCTTCATACAAACAGATATATGCACACCCATGTTTATTGCAGCTCTGTTTACAATAGCAAAAAGTTGGAAGCAACCAAGGTGTCCATCAACGGATGAATGGGTAAATAAATTGTGGTATATTCACACAATGCAATACTACGCATCGATAAAGAACAGTGACGAATCTCTGAAACATTTCATAACATGGAGGAACCTGGAAGGCATTATGCTGAGCGAAATGAGTCAGAGGCAAAAGGACAAATATTGTATAAGACCACTATTATAAGATCTTGAGAAATAGTAAACCTGAGAAGAACACATACCTTTGTGGTTACGAGGGGGGGAGGGAGGGAGGGTGGGAGAGGGTTTTTTATTGATTAATCAGTAGATAAGAACTGCTTTAGGTGAAGGGAAAGACAACACTCAATACATGAAGGTCAGCTCAATTGGACTGGACCAAAAGCAAAGAAGTTTCCGGGATAAAATGAATGCTTCAAAGGTCAGCGGAGCAAGTGCGGGGGTCTGGGGAACATGGTTTGCGGGGACTTCTAAGTCAATTGGCAAAATAATTCTATTATGAAATCATTCTGCATCCCACTTTGAAATGTGGCGTCTGGGGTCTTAAATGCTAACAAGCGGCCATCTAAGATGCAGCAATTGGTCTCAACCCACCTGGAGCAAAGGAAAATGAAGAACACCAAGGCCACACGACAACTAAGAGCCCAAGAGACAGAAAGGGCCACATGAACCAGAGACTTACATCATCCTGAGACCAGAAGAACTAGTTGGTGCCCAGCCACAATCGATGACTGCCCTGACAGGGAGCACAGCAGAGGACCCCTGAGGGAGCAGGAGATCAGTGGGATGCAGACCCCAAATTCTCATAAAAAGACCAAACTTAATGGTCTGACTGAGACTGGAGGAATCCCGGCGGCCATGCTCCCCAGACCTTCAGTTGACACAGGACAGGAACCATCCCTGAAGACAACTCATCAGAAATGAAAGGGACTGGTCAGCGGGTGGGAGAGAGAAAAAAAAAATGTTATTGGGCAAATCTGTGAAACATTTCATGACATGGGGGAACCTGGAAGGCATTATGCTGAGTGAAATTAGTCAGAGGCAAAAGGACAAATATTGTATAAGACCACTATTATAAGACCTTGAGAAATAGTAAAAAAAAAAAAAAAGGGCAAAAGATATGAACAGGTACTTCACCTAAGATGACATTCAGATACATGAGGAAATGCTCACAATCATTAGCCATTAGAAAAATGCAAAGCAAAATTACAATGAGATTCCATCTCACTCCAACAAGGCTGGCATTAACCGAAAAAACACAAAATAATAAATGTTGGAGAGGTTGTGGAGATACTGGAACACTTATACACTTCTGGTGGGAATGTAAAATGGTAAAACCACTTTGGAAATCAATTTGGCGCTTCCTTAAAAAGCTAGAAATAGAACTACCATATGACCCAGCAATCCCACTCCTTGGAATATATCCTAGAGAAACAAGAACCTTTACACAAACGGATATATGCATGTTCATTGCAGCACTGTTTACAATAGCAAAAAGGTGGAAGCAACCAAAGTCCCCATCAACAGATGAATGGTTAAATAAATTATGGTATATTCACACAATGGAATACTACGCATCAATAAGGGACAACGATGAATCTGTGAAGCATTTTATAACATGCACGAATCTGGAAGGTATTATGCGGAGTGAAATTAGTCAGTTGCAAAAGGAAAAATAGTGCATGAGACCACTATTATAAGAACACAAGAAATAGTTTAAACAAAGAAGAAAATATTCTGTGATGGTTACGAAAGTGGGGAGAGAGGGAGCGAGATGCGTATTCGATAATTAGGTAGTAGACGAGAACTATTTTAGGTGAAGGGAAGGACAATACACAATACAGGAGAGGTCAGCACAACTGGACTAAACCAAAAGCAAAGAAGTTTCCTGAATAAGCCAAATGCTTCAAAGTCCAGTGTAGCTGGGGTGGGGGTTTGGGGACCATGGTTTTAGTGGACATCAAGGTCAATTGCCGTAATAAAATCTATTAAGAAAACATTTTGCATCCTACTTTGGAGAGTGGCGTCTGGGGTCTTAAAGGCTAGCAAGCGGCCATCTAAGATGCATCAGTTGGTCTCAACCCATCTGGAGCAAAGGAGAATGAAGAACACCAAACCCAGTGCCGTCGAGTCGATTCCGACTCATAGAGACCCTATAAAGAACGCCAAAGACACAGGTAATTATGAGCCCAGGAGACAAAAAGGGCCTCATAAACCAGAGACTACATCAGCCTGAGACCAGAAGAACTAGATGGTGCCCAGCTACAACCGATGACTGCCCTGACAAGGAACACAAGAGAACCTCTGAGAGAGTAGGAGAGCAGGGGGAGGCAGACCTCAAATTCTCATAAAATGACCAGACTCAATGGTCTGACTGAGATTAGAAGGACCCCGGTGGTCATGGTCCCCAGACCTTCTGTTTGCCCAAGACAGGAACCATTCCCAAAGCAACTCTTCAGACAGGGATTGGACTGGATTATAGGATAGAAAATTATACTGGAGAGGAGTGAGCTTCTTGGATCAAGTAGACACATAAGGCTATATGGGCAGCTCCTGTCTGAAGGGAAGATGAGAAGGTAGAGGGGGACAGAAGCTAGCTGAATGGACACAAAAATAGCGGGTGGAGAGAAGGAGTGTGCTGTCTCACTAGGGGGAGAGCAACTAGGAGTATATAGCAAGATGTATATAAATTTTCGTATAAGAGACTGACTTGATTTGTAAACTTCCATTGAAAGCACATACACACACAAAAAAAAAAAGCCAGGAAAGAAGGAAAAGACTAAAATGGATATTAGAAGAGACTCTGAAACTTGCTCTTAAGTGCACAGTAGCTAAAGCAAACAGATGAAAAGATGGAGTAAAAGAGCTGAACAGATTTCAAAGGGCAGCTAGAGAAGACAAGGTAAACTGTTATAATGAAATATGCAAAGACCTGGAGTTAGAAAACCAAAACGGAAGAACCCAATTGGCCTTTCTCAAGTTGAAAGAACCAAAGAGAAAATTCAAGCCTGAGCGTGCAATATTGAAGGATTCTATAAGTAAAAAATTGAATAATGTAGGAAGCATCAAAGGAAGATGAAAGGAATATACAGAGTCATTGCACCAAAAAGAACTGGTTGATGTTCAACCATTTCAGGAGGTGGTGTATGATCAAAAACTGCTAGTACTAAAGGAAGGTCAAACTGCACTGAAGGCATTGGCAAAAAAACCAGACTTCAGGAAGCGACAAATTATCAAGTGAGTTGTTTCAAAAAAATAAATGCAATGCTGGAAGTGCATATTTTTCTATGTCAAGAAATCTGGAAGATAGCTACCTGGCCAACTGCCTGGAAGAGATCCATATTTGTGCCCATTCCAAAGAAGGATGGTCAAACAAAATGTTGAAATTATTAAACAATATCATTAATATCACATGTTAGCAAACTTTTGCTGAAGATCATTCAAAGATGACTGCAGTTGTACATCGATAGGGAACTGCCAGAAGTTCAAGTCAGATTCAGAAAAAAATGTTTAACAAGGAATATCACTGATGTCAGAGGGATCTTGGCCAAAAGCAGAGAATACCAGAAAGATACTTACCTGTGTTTTATGGACTATGCGAAGCCATTTGACTGTGAGTCATAACAAATTATGGATAACATTGTAAAGAATGGGGATTTCAGAACATTTAATTGGACTCATGCAGAACCTGTACATAGATCAAGAGGCAGCCATTCGAACAGAACAACGGGACACTGCATGTATTAAAACTGGAAAAGGTATGCAGCATGGTTGTACCCTTTCACCTGACTTATTCATTCTGTATGCTGAGCAAATACTCCAAGAAGTGAGAATAAATGAAAAACACAGCATCAGGATCTGAAGAATATTCATTAACGGCCTGTGATATGCAAATGACACAACCTTGCTTGCCAAAAATGAAGACGGCTTGAAGCACATACCGATGAAGGTCAAAGACTACAGCCTTCAGTGTGGATTACACTGAACATAAAGAAAATAAAAATTCTCACCACTGGGCCAATAAAGAACATCATGATAAACGGTGAAAAAATTAAGGTTGTCAATGATTTCATTCTACATGGATAAATAATCAATGCCCATGGAAACAGCATTCAAGAAATAAAATGATGTATTGCATTGGGCAAATCTGCTGCAAAAGACCTCTTTAAAATGTTAAAAACCAAAGATATCATTTTGATGACTAAGGTGTGTCTGACTTAAGTCATGTATTTTCAATCACCTCATATGCATATAAAAGCTGGATAAAGAAAAAGAAAGATGAAAGAATAATTGACACATTTGAAATGTGGTGTTGGGAAAGAATATTACATATACCATGAACTGCCAGACAAACAACAAATTAGTCTTGGAGGAAGTACAACCAGAATGCTCCCTAGAAACAAGGATGGCATCATCAGGAAAGACTGATCACTAGAGAAGGACATCATGCTTGGTAAAATAGAGGGTCAGCAAAAATAAAGGGAGACACTCAATGAAATGGATTCACACAGTGGCTGCAACAATGGACTCAACCATATCAATGATCATGAAGATGGCACAGGACTGGGCAATGTTTTGTTCTGTTATACATATGGATGCTATGAATTTGAGCTTACTTGAAGGCAACTAACAACAACACCTGTCCTGTTTCTCTAGACATCACCCCTTCAGTGCCAAACATTTGTAAGGAGTGATCTCTGCTCACCTGCTCTCACTCATTCTTCTTCCATCCTAAAGCGCTGGCCTTGGTTAATTTGACCTTCCTGTCTCTAGACCCGACGGGCTTGTCCAATTCTCACTCTCCTTGCTTTATCTCTCCAAAATCCATATCAGTATTTATTTAATACTTTTCTTTAAATCATTCAACAGTTTTGAAAAATGTTGACTTCAAACTTATCCTGGACAATGATATCCATGATGCTCTGGTTATTTTAACACACATGAAAATAATTTTAAAACGTTTAATGCCCATATTGCCAATAAAATCCTCTTGTGCATCACTGGTGGCATACATAACATGCTTTGTGAAATATTGACTTTTGTGCTAAGGTTGTGATTAGAATTACAGTGACTAATACCCTGAGTAAAGTGCCTGGTATATGCTGAGAACTTGTGATGCTGTTGGTAATGAAGAGGAGAACTCGTGCTTACAGCCTGTGGCAGGGGAGGGGGTGACTCACTGATCATGGTGGTTCCGCCTGCTAGGGCTGCCCGGGTCCCCTGGAAGAAGTCGTCAGCTGCAGTCATGCCCTGGGAGGGTTTCTGCAGGTAGGTGTTGACATCAATGCCTCCAGGAATGACCATTCGCCCATTGGCCTCAATGGTCTTCACTCCACCAGGGACTATTAAATTCTCTCCTATTTGTCTGGAAACAAACAAACAGAGATAGTCTTTGGCTCTTAAAAGAAAAATGAAACAGGTGGGTCAACTGTGGAGCTCAGTTCTGTTAAGTAACTGGTTCTGAGCCAGGTCCCACATGGGCACTGGAAGACATGTGCTCAGTAGGGCTCTTGCCCTCCAGGGGCTCAAAGTCACAAGAGGAAGAAAGGGGAAGGGGCTGGGCAGTGGGACAAATAGCTAGTGGCCTGGGGGATGATGTTCCCATGAAATCATTTTTAGTGCTATTTTACCCACATAGAGGGGGTGGGGATTCACTTCATGGCTATCTTCTTGACATCCAAGAATGGGTTGAGTTAGAAGTCACATTTTTCAATGTATTTCCCTCACCTCCTCACATCCACTCTGCCTTTACGCCCTTCCTGGCTCCAGGCTGTGCCTTGGTTGAGACCAAAAATCCCCCCACCCATGTGCCTAGGCTCACTGGTCTGCACCTTCATGTCATCAGTATCTCTGGTCCCATTCTCTACCAGACACTGCTGGGACCCAGTGGTGAGGGGCAACAAGGCCCCTTGTTAAAGAGCATGGTTTTGTTGGAAACACTGGCAAAAACACTGGAGGTTCCAGTGTTGAGTGGTGACAGGAAGCAGCACACAGCTGGAGGCACGAGAAGTGAGCCCCACACAGCCTCAGGATTGGGAGGCACGAGGGGTAAGCCCCACACAGGGTGGGGGTCATGGGAGATGAGCAGTGAGCCCCATACAGCCTCAGGGTTAGGGGCACAAGGGGCAAGCCATACACACAACTTTGGGGTCAGGGCACACAAGGAGTGAACCCCACATAGCCTCAGGGTCAGGGGCACAAGGGGTGAGCCCCACACAGCTTTGGGATTGCGGGGTTCCCTGGAAAAGGATAATGGAGCCAGTGAAGGGGAGGCCTGAGCTGGGCTTGGAATGGTCAGTCTGGGACTGAAGTTGGAGGCTGGCAGATGCGGCTGCCTGGGACGCAGGAGGGGCACACTCTCACTTGCACCTTGAACGTGGTCTTACTCTGTGCTCATGACAGTCCACAGATCCCTCCCCTCCTCATCACCATCATCATCAAAGCCCACAGGGATCCGGACAGTCCTGTTGTGGGACACGTTCTTGTCTGACCTGCACTTCACTCAGATCCCTTTGCCTCTCCTTCCTGTACCAACAGCCCCCTCCTCCCCCACTTTCTCGGTCCCATGGGAAGGAGATGAGCAGCCAGGGACTCCAGGACACGCCCAACGCCAGAGAGACAGCTGCACCTCACCATCAGCCAACAAAACTCGGGAGGCCTGGGGTCTCATAAACCAAGATGAAGACAGCAAAGGGAAACCCAGGACTGACACATGTCTTTCTTTATGTGCCAGGCTGTGGATGAAGGCCAAACGTACCTCCTCCCTCCCCGACCCCCTCAGCCCAATTCTGGAAAGCCTGGGCAGGCAGAAGGCAGAGAAATGAATTTACTGGGAAGTATTAGGTTAACATGCTTGGCTGCCAAACAAAAGGTTGGAGGTTCGAGTCCACCCAGAGATACCTCGAAAGAAAGTCTTGGTGGTCTACTTCCAAAAAATGAGCCATTGAAAACCCCATGGAGCACAGTTCTACTCTGACACACATAGGGTCACCATGAGTTGGAATAGACTCAATGGCAACATGGGGCTACTGCTGGACCTCCCCAGCCCTCCCCTCCGTAAAAAACAGAAGCGGGGTCACAAGGTTCCTGTAGTTTTAAATGAAGTGGCTGCATAGGTGTGGAGCAAAAGCCTAGCTTAGGGCACCTGCCAGTCTCTGCTGCACTTGAGCTTGGGCCTCCCTTGCCTCCCAGTGTCTGCCCCTGAAGCCCCCAGGATTCATCCTGCTGGACAGAGCAGCAGCACCCCCACAGGGCCACCCCAGGGAGACACCACATCACCAACTTGATGAGCCCGTCCTCCAGGTAGACGTCAGCGTAGAAAGACTGGTCGTCGTTGATGACACGGCCACCTTTGATGAACAGGCGGTCGCTCTGGAAAGTAAGCAGAGCGTTAGGTGTCACCGGGGAAAACCAGGAGAGGTTTTCCTTTTTAACTTTTAGTGTAAAATTTGCAAATATTTCTAAAGAACTGGCACAAAGAGCATATAGGCCTGCCACTTGGATCAACAGCTTCAGCCTCCACTGTGTTTGGTCCTATCCCTCTGGTGTTCTTTTCTGCCTTGATTTGTTTTTGCTGATTAAAAAAAAAAAAAATCCCAAACATCTTGTCATTTCACCCCTAAATAATGCAATATTTATCTCTAGCCGTGAGAATTTTTTAAATAAACATAACCAGAATCCACTATCCCAACTACTCGATTGACACAAGCCCTCAGATCAGCTGACAACCAGTCCATGTTCAATTTTGCCTGATTGCCTCAAACCTGCCTTTTTGCAGTGGGTATGTTTGAGCCTCCCAATCCCCACCCCCCCGCCTCAGTTCCCATTCTCTGTAAGCTGGTGAAATCCACACCAGTTCCTCCCCCCTTTTTAATGCCGATTATTTGTTGATGAGACCGGGTGTTTGTGAACAGGAATTTCTTAAGGTATTACTATTGAATACAGAAATGATCAACTTAGGGAAAATTTAAAAGATAGTGAGAGAGGCGGGGCCAAGATGGCTGACTAGGTAGAAGCTACCTCGGATCCCTCTTGCAAAAAAGACTCAGAAAAACAAGTGAATCGATCATATACATGACAATCTATGAACCCTGACCATCAAACACAGATCTAAAGAGTTGACCTGAGTGACAGAGACTGAGAACAAGCAACCACAGGGAAGCAATGACTGCTTTCAGAGCCTGGAGCCAGCGTCCCAGTCAGAAAACCTTCGCACCAGGCTTTGGACTGGGTGCAGGGGAGCTGAGCATGGCATTCTGAGACGGCGCAAACACAGGATGCAGCCCTAGCCACCAGAAGTGACCTCGGGGGAAGCCCAGCCAGTGCACGCAGGCAGCGCAGCGATGCAGCTGACAGGAGGAGAAGTCACCGGGAGGCAGTGACTGGTTTTGGAGCCTGGAGTGCGGCATCCCAGCCGGGGAACGTTGGCGCTGGGCTTTGGACTGGGAGCGGAGGAACTGACCACGGCTTCTGAGACAGCACAAGCACAGGATGCGGGCCTGACCCTCAGCGGCAATCTCGACTCAGCCAACACACACAGGCTACACACCCCTCGGGAATCTCAGATAAAACAGTCATCACCAAACAAGATAAGTAACTTTGTCTATATTCTGGGGTGCTACTCTCTCCTATTTATCTGATCCCTTCCCTCCCCTTCCCAGGCAGCTTCATTAACATTGGAATTTCCTGAGCCAGAGAGTGAAGTGCTCTGCGGTTTTTTTTTGTTTTTTTTTTTTGGTCTTTTCCTAACCCATTCTCCTGGCCTGAGAGAAGCAGCTACAAAAAACCCAGGGACCAAAAATCCTTCCCTAATTGGACTAAAAATACAGAACCAGCTCCAGCCAAGCATATGTTATCCACAGTCTTGGGCTTTCATCCCTACAGGGAACAAGGTGGCTATTAAAATGCAAAGGCAATTCTGATAGGGATCTGTTTCCCAGGTCTGATATCTCTGTGTATTCAACAGAGCCCTCACTGACCCACAACGGGGAACTGAGGGCTGAAGCTCCCTGCAGACCACCTAGCCTCCTGCCTTAGGGGTCTGAGGATGGTGACACCTACCAATCTGTAGAGGTACTTGCATTAGGTGCCTAAGGAACAGCTGCAGAGCCCACTCACCAAAGTGCTTTAGGAACAGAGACACATCTACCTCACTGGCACTTGGGGGAAGCCTGTCAGCATCCTGCCCCCCTGGAGTGTGCCTCTCTGCTGCTACTAGAATCTGGTGCACACATCTATCACCACTACTCCTCTAGGTGGATAGGTGACAGTCTGCACCACACACGTGGTGACCCAAAATCAGATTCTACTCAAGAATAGTGAATGGACTCTTAGGCTTATACATCTAGTAACAGCCCAAACCAGCTGGTAATAGGACATAAGTGATTCAAGGGCTACAACATTCAAGAAAGTGCAATCTAGTAGCCCATCTACGTATACTGAAAGTAAACAAAACAAGATAAGTCTCAGTGAGCAAATATAAAATAAATCACTACGATATCTTAGTGATGGCTCAGAGACAGCAGTCGATATCAAACCACATAAAGAAGCAGACCATGACTGCTTCTACAACTCCCCAAACTAAAGAATCAAAATCTTTCCCAAATGAAGATACAATCCTGGAATTGCCAGATGCAGAACATAAAAATCTAATTTACAGAATGCTTCAAGACATCAGGGATGACCTCAGAAATGAAATAAGGCAATCTACAGAAAAAGCCAAGGAATACACTGATAAAGCAGTGGAAGAAATCAAAAAGATTATTCAAGAACACAGTGGAAAAATTAATAAGCTGCAAGAATCCATAGAGAGACAGCATTCAGAAATCCAAAAGATTAACAGTAAAATTACAGAATTAGACAACTCAACAGGAAGTCAGAGGAGCAGACTCGAGCAATTGGAATGCAGAGTGGGGGAGCTGGAGGATAAGGGAATTGACACCAAAATATAGCTGGAAAAAAATCTGATAAGAGAATTAAAAAAAATGAAGAAACTCTAAGAATCATGTGGGACTCTATCAAGAAGAATAACTTGCGTGTGATTGGAGTTCCAGAACAGGGAGGGATAACAGAAACTACAGAGAGAATAGTTGAAGATCTGTTGGCAGAAAACTTCCCTGACATCATGAAAGACGAAAGGATATCCATCCAAGATGCTCATCGAACCCCATATAAGACTGATCCAAAAAGAAAATCGCCAAGACATATTATCATCAAACTTGCCAAAACCAAAGACAAAGAGAAAATTTTAAAAGCAGCCAGGGATAAAAGAAAGGTCTCCTACAAAGGAGAATCAGTAACAATAAGTTCAGACTACTCAGCAGAAACCATGCAGTCAAGAAGGCAATGGGATGACATATATAGAGCACTGAAGGAGAAAAACTGCCAACCAAGGGTCATATATCCAGCAAAATTCTCTCTCAAATGTGAAAGTGAAATTAGAACATTTACAGATAAACACAAGCTTAGAGAATTTGCAAAAACCAAAACAAAGCTACAAGAAATACTAAAGGAAATTGTTTGGTCAGAAAATCAATAATATCAGATACCAGCACAACACAAGGTCACAGAACAGAACATCCTGATATCAACTCAAAAAGAGAAATCACAAAAACAAATTAAGATTAACTTTAAAAAGAAAAAATGCTCAAAACAGGGGATCATTGAAGTCAATATGTAAAAGATCACAATAATCAAAAAGAGGGACTAAATACAGGAGGCATAGAACTGCCATACGGAGCAGGAAACAAGGCAATATAGGATAATACAAGTTAGGTTTTTACTTAGAAAAACAGGGGTAAATATTAAGGTAACCACAAAGAGGTATAACAACTCCATAACTCAAAATAAAAACCAGGAAAAACATAACGACTCAGCAAACATAAATTCAACTACTATGAAAACGAGGAACACACAATTTACAAAGAAAAGCTTCTCAGCACAAAAAAGTAACTGGAAAAATGAAATTGTCAACAACACACACAAAACGGCACCAAAATGACAGCACTAAACACATACTTATCTATAATTACGCTGAATGTAAATGGACTAAATGCACCAATAAAGAGACAGAGAGTCTCAGACTGGATAAAGAAACACAATCCGTCTATATGCTGTCTACAAGAGACACACCTTAGACTTAGAGACACAAACAAACTAAAACTCAAAGAATGGAAAAAAGTATATCAAGCAAACAACAAGCAAAAAAGAGCAGGAGTAGGAATATTAATTTCTGAGAAAATAGACTTTAAAGTTAAATCCACCACAAAGGATAAAGAAGGACACTACATAATGATTAAAGGGACAATAGACAAGGATGATATAACCATATTAAATATTTCAGCACCCAATGACAGGGCTGCAAGATACATAAAACATTTTAACAGAACTGGAAAGTGAGATAGACACCTCCACAATTATAGTAGGAGACTTCAACACACCACTTTCGGAGAAGGACAGGACTTCCAGTAAGAAGCTCAATACAGACACGGAAGACCTAATTGCTACAATCAACCAACTTGACCTCATAAACTTATACAGAACACTCCACCCAACTGCTGCAAAGTACACTTTTTTTTCTAGCGCACAGGGAACATTCTCTAGAATAGACCACACATTAGGTCATAAAACAGACCTTTGCAGAATCCAAAACATCGAAATATTACAAAACATCTTCTCAGACCACAAGGCCATAAAAGTAAAAATCAATAACAAAAAAATCAGGGAAAATAAATCAAATACTTGGAAACTGAACAATACCCTGCTCAAAAAAGACTGGGTTATAGAAGACATTAAGAAGGGAATAAAGAAATTCATAGAATGCAATGAGAATGAAAACACTTCCTATCAAAACCTCTGGGACACAGCAAAAGCAGTGCTCAGAGGTCAATTTATATCGATAAATGCACACATACATAAAGAAGAAAGAGCCAAAATCAAAGAACTGTCCTACAACTTGAACAAATAGAAAGCAAGCAACAAAAGAATCCATCAGGCACCAGAAGAAACGAATAATAAAAATTAGAGCTGAACTAAATGAATTAGAGAACAGAAAAACAATTGAAAGAATTAACAAAGCCAAAAGCTGGTTCTTTGAAAAAATTAACAAAATTGATAAAACATTGGCCAGACTGACTAAAGAAATACAGGAAAGGAAACAAATAACCTGAATAAGAAACAAGATGGGCCACATCACAACAGACCCAACTGAAATTAAAAGAATCATATCAGATTGTCATGAAAAATTGTACTCTAACAAATTTGCAAACCTGGAAGAAAAGGATGAATTCTTAGAAAAACACTACCTACCTAAACTAACACAATCAGAAGTAGAACAACTAAATAGACCCATAAGAAAAAAAGAGATTGAAAAGGTAACCAAAAAACTCCCAACAAAAAAAAAAAACCCCTGGCCCAGACAGCTTCACTGCAGAGTTCTACCAAACTTTCAGAGAAGAGTTAACACCAGTACTACTAAAGGTATTTCAAAGCATAGAAAATGATGCTATACTACCTAACTCATTCTATGAAGCCACCATATCCCTGATACAAAAACCAGGTAAAGACACCACAAAAAAAGAAAATTACAGACCTATATCCCTCATGAACATAGATGCAAAAATCCTCAACAAAATTCTAGCCAATAGAATTCAACAACATATCAAAAAAATAATCCACCACGACCAAGTGGGATTTATACCAGGAAAAATTATGCAAGGCTGGTTTAATATTAGAAAAATCATTAATGTAATCCACCATATAAATAAAACAAAAGACAAAAACCACATGATCTTATCAATTGATGCAGAAAAGGCATTTGACAAAGTCCAACACCCATTCATGATAAAAACTCTCAGCAAAATAGGAATTGAAGGAAAATTCCTCAACATAATAAAGGGCATCTATGTAAAGCCAACAGCCAACATCACCCTAAATGGAGAGAGCCTGAAAGCATTTCCCTTGAGAACGGGATCCAGACAAGGATGTCCTTTATCACCGCTCTTATTCAACATTGTGCTAGAGGTCCTATCCAGGGCAATTAGGCTAGACAGAGAAATAAAGGGCATCCGGATTGGCAAGGAGGAAGTAAAATTATCTCTATTTGCAGATGACATGATCTTATACACAGAAAACCCTAAGGAATCCTCCAGAAAACTACTGAAACTAATAGAAGAGTTTGGCAGAGTCTCAGGTTATAAGATAAACATACAAACATCACTTGGATTCCTCCACATCAACTAAAAGAACATCGAAGAGGAAATCACCAAATCCATACCATTCGCAGTAGCCACCAAGAAGATAAAATACTTAGGAATCAATCTTACGAAAGATGTAAAAGACCTATACAAAGAAAACTACAAAGTACTCATGCAAGAAACTAAAAAGGACCTACATAAGTGGAAAAACATACCTTGCTCATGGATAGGAAGACTTAACATAGTAAAAATGTCTATTCTAACAAAAGCCATCTATACATACAATGCACTTCCGATCCAAATTCCAATGTCATTTTTTAATGTGATGGAGAAACAAATCACCAACTTCATGTGGAAGGGAAAGAAGGCCTGGATAAGTAAAGCATTACTGAGAAAGAAGAAGAAAGTGGGAGGCCTCACTCTGCCTGACTTTAGAACATATTATACAGCCACAGTAGTGAAAACAGCCTGGTACTGGTACAACAACAGGCACATAGACCAATGGAACAGAACTGAGAACCCAGATACAAATCCATCCACATATGAGCAGCTGATATTTGACAAAGACCCAGTGTCAGTTAATTGGGGAAAAGACAGTCTTTTTAACAAATGGTGCTGGCATAACTGGATATCCATTTGCAAAAAAATGAAACAGGACGCATACCTCACACCATGCACAAAAACTCCAAGTGGATCAAAGACCTAAACATAAAGACTAAAACGATAAAGATCATGGAAGAAAAAATAGGGACAATGTTAGGAGCCCTAATACAAGGCATAAACAGAATACAAAACATTACTAAAAATGACGAAGAGAAACCAGATAACTGGGAGCTCCTAAAAATCAAACACCTATGCTCATCTAAAGACTTCTCCAAAAGAGTAAAAAGACCACCTACAGATTGGGAAAAAATTTTCAGCTATGACATTTCCGACCAGCGCCTGATCTCTAAAATCTATATGATTCTGTTAAAACTCAACCACAAAAAGACAAACAACCCAATCAAGAAGCGGGCAAAGGATATGAACATGCACTTCACTAAAGAAGATATTCGGGCAGCTAACAGATACATGAGAAAATGCTCTCGATCATTAGCCATTAGAGAAATGCAAATTAAATCTATGATGAGATTCCATCTCACTCCCACAAAAATAGGCTGGCATTAATTGAAAAAACACAAAATAATAAATGTTGGAGAGGTGGTGGAGAGATTGGAACTCTTATACACTGCTGGTGGGAATGTAAAATGGTACAACCACTTTAGAAATCCATCTGGCGTTTTCTTAATAAGTTAGAAATAGAACTACCATACAGCCCAGAAATCCCACTCCTCGGAATATACCCTAGAGAAATAAGAGCCTTTACACGAACAGATATATGCACACCCATGTTTATTACAGCTGTGTTTACAATAGCAAAAAGCTGGAAGCTACCAAGGTGTCCATCAATAGATGAATGGTTAAATAAATTATGGTATATTCACACAATGGAATACGACGCATCGACAAAGAACAGTGAAGAATCTGTGAAACATTTCATAACATGGAGGAACCTGGAAGGCATTATGCTGAGTGAAATTAGTCAGATAAAAATGCAAAAGGACAAATATTGTATAAGACCACTATTATAAGATCTTGAGAAATAGTATAAACTGAGAGGAACACAAACTTTTGTGGTTACGAGGAGGGGAGGGAGGGAGGGTGGGAGAGGGTTATTTACTGATTAGTTAGTAGATAAGAACTACTTTAGGTGAAGGGAAGGACAATACTCAATACATGGAAGGTCAGCTCAACTGGACTGGACCAAAAGCAAAGAAGTTTCCAGGATAAACTGAATGCTTCGAAGGTCAGCAGAGCAAGGGTGGGGGTTTGGAGACTATGGCTTAAGGGGACTTCTAAGTCAATTGGCAAAATAATTCCATTGTGAAAACATTCTGCACCCCACTTTGAAGTGTGGCGTCTGGGGTCTTAAATGCTAAAAAGCAGCCATCTAAGATGCATCAATCAGTCTCAACCCACCTGGATCAAAGGAGAATGAAGAACACCAAGGTCACACGATAACTATGAGCCCAAGAGACAGAAAGGGCCACATGAACCAGAGACTTACATCATCCTGAGACCAGAAGAACTAGATGGTGCCCGGCCACAACCGATGACTGCCCTGACAGGAAGCACAACAGAGAACCCCTGAGGGAGCAGGAGAACAGTGGGATGCAGACCCCAAATTCTCATAAAAAGACCAGACTTAATGGTCTGACTGAGACTAGAAGAATCCTGGCGGTCATGGTCCCCAAACCTTCTGTTGGCCCAGGACAGGAACCATTCCCGAAGACAACTCATCAGACATGGAAGGGACTGGACAGAGGGTTGGACAGAGATGCTGATGAAGAGTGGGGTACTTGTATCAGGTGGACACTTGAGACTGTGTTGGCATTTCCTGTCTGGAGAGGAGATGGGAGGGTAGAGAGGGTTAGAAACTGGCAAAACAGTCACGAAAGGAAAGACTGGAAGGAGGGAGCAGGCTGACTCATTAGGGGGAGAGTAAGTGGGAGAATGGAGTAAGGTGTATATAAGCTTATATGTGACAGACTGACTTGATTTGTAAACTTTCACTTAAAGCACAATAAAAAGTATTTAAAAAAAAAAAAGATAGTGAGAAGAAGAAAAAAAGCTACTCCCCAACACAGCCTCCATGGGTATTCTGGAGTTCTTCTCCGTCTATTTTCCATATTCGGGGTCACAGTATACACCCACCCACACACCCAGGCACCAACCAGAGGTTTGCTGTTACTCAGCCCAGCCCAGGGTCAAGCTCTTAGGAACGAGACAGAGATAGGGTGAGATCTGCTCTCCTGGGATAGACAGACAGACAGACAGACAGACATGTGGTGCCTTGGGGTCTGCAGGAGATTGAAGTGGGGCGTCTGCTACAGGAGCACAGTAAAGGGGTGCCAGCCTCATCTGGGAGGCCAGACAAGGCAAGCACAGACCCAGAAAACAGGTGAGGATAAGGTGGCCAAGACTGGGGAGAGGCCAGGGAGGGTGGAAGGCGGGAGCTCTTGGCAGACTAATGACATGCCAGCCCAGGACAGCAGGGAGGGGCACTGTCTGCGTACCATAAGCGTGCCCCAAATTACAGCATGCTTCCCACAACCGTAACTCTCAAATGACCACCACAGAGTCTAGCCTACAGATGTGTAATTACTCCCTCATTGTTGGATGTTTAAGTTCACGGCTCTACGAAGGCTGCAACAAATACATTCATGCATGCAGGGCTTTCTCCTTGGTTTGGATAATCCTGTCAGGCTAAATTCTGAGATACTTAACAACTAGGTCGAACAGTGCAAACCTTGATGTGGCTCTTGATGAATGTGACAAAGCAGTCTCCAAGAGCACTGCCCCCATTTGCAACATCTGAGGACACCAGGCACCGGGGCTGTCAGTGATACTTGTCCGTTCACAATTCTCCAAGGGGTAGAGCGTTTTTTGGGGTGCGTACTTACTGTCTGTGACTTGGAGACGTGGCGATGGACAATCACAGCCCCTCCCTAAGCCCTGCCCCTGGAGGGTCTAACAGACAATATGGGTTCAGAGCAAACACTTCTGCAGGAGACAGGGTGGGTTCCCTGGAGGCAGGGCCTGGGACAAGGGCTTCGCCTGGATCACCACTGTCTGTCAGTTTGTTGTACTGCAGAGATTTACATGTTGCTACAATGCTGGAAGCTATGCAGATACCAGTAGGGTCGCCCACAGTGGGCATGTTTCAGTGGAGCTTCCAGACTAAGGCCAGGAAGAAAGGTCTGGCAATCAGCTTCCAAAAACCAGGCAGTGAGAACCCTGTGGATCACAACAGAATATTGTCTGATATAGTGTTGGAAGACGAGACCCCTAGGTTGGAAGGCACTCAAATACACAGTGGCTGCAGCAATAGACTTGAGCATACCAATGATCATGAAGATGGTGCAGGACTGGGCAGCGTTTTGTTTTGTTCTGTTGTATGTGGAGTTGTCATAAGTCAGAGCCTAGTTGACGACAGCTAACAACAAGTTTATCTGGGAAGAGATTCCAGGAAGCAGGAGGAGGATGTGGGGCGGGAGAGGCAGCTATGAAAGTTCAGAGTAAGGGTGTGTGTTGGTCTGGTTGGCCCGGTCCTGGGCACTGCTTGCTCCCAGAGCCTTGAAGACCCATGTGGAATGTGCCCAGAATGTCCATGGGCACAATGAGCCTGCCAATAGTATCTCCGCCAGGAGCTGAGGGGATGCTTCACAGGCCCAGAGAGGAGAGCTTAACCAAACCTCACATCCTCGGAGTCAGGAGAGCCGAGGGGCCAGGAGAGCCGAGGGGCCAGGAGGCCTGAGGGGCCGGGAGACAGAGGGCAGAAGCAAACCATGCAGTTGGCTGCTCAGACTCTTGGTGGGGGGTCCCTATCTCACTGCAGGTGGAAGCCAAGGACACAGACAAGCTGTGTCAGGTCCCCTGGACCAGGACCAGGAAAATGGGGGAGAGGGGGCTGGCACTGGCAGCTGGCACCAGCTTCCAGAACATGGCTCCCACAGGCCACGATCTGCTGTCACAGCTAATGGAGGACTTCCCTGGCTCAGCCCAAAGGGCATGATTCCACCAAGCACCAAAGACCAGACCAATCACTCTTCACTCCCTAGAACCAGAAGGTGGAGCTATGTTCAGACCCACCCCACCCCACCCACCTCCAGTCACCGTGAACCAGGCACCAGGTTCCTGGCTGAGAAGCTCCCAGACCAGGGAAAGGCTGATGACAAGGACCTTCCTCCAGAGCTGACAGAGACAGGAAGCCTTCCCTGGAGCTGGCGCCCTGAATTCGGACTTCTAGTCTAATGGACTGTTAGAGAATAAAGTTCTCTTTGTTAAAGCCATTCTCTTGTGGTGTTTCTGTTATAGCAGCACTAGATGACTAAGACACCACCCACTACAGACATCGTGAGCCAGGCGCCAGGGGACAGTTCCTGGGGCGTCTAAGATGCCACTCACCTCCAGACACCATGAACCAGGCACCAGAGGACAGTTCCTGGGGTCTCTGAGATACCACCCAACCCAGATACTATGAGCCAGGCGCCAAGGGACAGCTCCTGGGGTCTCTGAGATGCCACTCACCTCCAGACCACCGTAAGCCAGGCACCAGGGGACAGTTCCTGGGATCTCTGAGATGCCACGCAACCCAGATACTATGAGCCAGGCACCGGGGCTCCTGGGGTCTCTGGGATGCCACTCACCTCCAGACACCATGAACCAGGTGCCAGAGGACAGTTCCTGGGGTCTCTGAGATGCCACCCAACCCAGATACTATGAGCCAGGCACCAGGGGACAGCTCCTGAGATCTCTGAGATGCCATCCAACCCAGATACTATGAGCCAGGCACCGGGGCTCCTGGGGTCTCTGCGATGCCACTCACCTCCAGACACCATGAGCCAGGCGCCAGGGGACAGTTCTTGGGGTCTCTGAGATGCCACCCAACCCAGATACTATGAGCCAGGCACCAGGGGGCAGCTCCTTGGATCTCTGAGATGCCATCCAACCCAGATACTATGAGCCAGGCACTGGGGCTCCTGGGGTCTCTGGGATGCCACTCACCTCCAGACACCAGGAACCAGGCACCAGGGGACAGTTCCTGGGGTCTCTGAAATGCCACCCAACCCAGATACTATGAGCCAGGCACCGGGGCTCCTGGGGTCTCTGGGATGCCACTCACCTCCAGACACCAGGAACCAGGTGCCAGGGGACTGTTCCTGGGGTCTCTGAGGTGCCACCCACTCCCAGACACTATGAGCTGGGCACCAGGAGCTCCTGGGGTCTCAGATGCCAACATGTTTTTGATAACAAGGCAAGCACTGATGTGATTATTTATCTACTTCAAAGGAAATAAAATGTCTAGTAAAAATTCAGCAAAAACCTAACCTTTGACTTTAACAGTGACACAGCAACCAAACTAAAAACCAAACTCGTTGCCATCAAGTTGATTATGGCTCATAGCGACCCTACAGAACAGAGCAGAACTGCCCCATAGAGTTTCCAAGGAGCGCCTGGTGGACTGGAACTGCCAACCTTTGAGTTAGCAGCCATAGCTCTTAACCACCACACCATCAGGGCTTCCAACACAGTGACTGCAGTGGCCAGACCAGCAGGGCATCTGTCCTGCCCACAAGGCTCATGTCCTTGCGTCACCTCACGCAAACACCAAGGCTGTGAAGCCAGACAGACGCGGGCTCCACTTTTGCCACCCACCTGCTACCCATGTGACTCAGCCGTTCAGGGCCCCTGAGGACTCTGCATAGCCCTGGCACACACCAACACTCAGCAGCGATAGGTACCACTCGTCCTCTGCCTGTGGTGGTAGGAACTGCACATGAGAAGAATTTGTTTAAGGAAGGGTGTATGCAAGGAAAGGAAATAGTTTTTCCTCTTAAGGAGTGTTCAGCCTGGTTGGGGGGACTGAGTCATAGCCAGTTGTGGGAAGGGCTGTGAGGAGGCCTTCACCCCAGCCCTCTGGGGGGACAATGCTTTTCAAGCTTGAAGAACAAGCAGGAACCAGCCTCCAGAAAAGAGAGAAGAGGTTCCAGGCTGGGGAAGGCAATGAAGCAGGGAGGAGCCTAGCACGCTGGGGTATGTAACAGGCTCTCATGGCTGAGAGTGGGGTCTGGGGAGGTCTCAGATGCCAGATCATGGGACCCCAATGCTGGGCATAGAAGGGAGTTTGGACCATCATGATGGTAAACCAGTTACCACTGACTGCAAGTCATAGTGACCCCGTGTGTGTCAGAATAGAACTACACTCCATAGGGTTTTCAATGGATGGTTTTTCAGAGGCAAATCTCCATGCCTTTCTACCAACGTGCCTCTGGGTGGACTTGAGCCTCCAGCCTTCCAGTTAGCAGCTGGCACGTTAGCCTTTTGCACCACCAGGGATTCCATCATGATGGCAGTGGGAGGGTTTTCACTACAGAAGAATCAAACATCTCAACCAAGACATCACTGAGCTCTGCGCTTCCCTCTGCCTTGGATGCTTTGCTCTTCCTCTCACCCACTCATCCTTCCAGTAACTGGTAGTCTTTATGTCTCCTCAATGCTGTACCCTGGGACTTCTCAGCAAGAATAAGTGCTGAGTGAGTCTGGAACATGTACCAAGGGCTTTAAAAGCGTTCATGCCCTTGGACACAGAAATTTACTGCAGGGAATTTGTCCTCAGGAAAATATCCCAAACAGGATCACAGAATTATACCACAAAGATGTGATCCAGAATTGATTACAATGCACAGCCATACTACTGGTGGGGTGTCATTCAGCTACGAAAATACTTTCCAGGAAATTTTAATGACAAATAATGAAATGTTTGACAATGAAAATGCAAAATTCTCCATAGACTAGCAATTCAAGCGGCAGTGGGATCCTTCTGGTGGTAGCTGACTTTCCCAGGAAAGACTGTGGAGGTGCCCAGTCCCCACTGCCCTGGCACACCCCACTCAGGTGTCCCTCCGGGGCCAGGAGAACTCAGTGTGGCCCATCTCTTTATCTCCCAGGGGTCTGCCAGGGGTCTTACGTGATATTTAGCAAATGTGTTTTGAGAGGGAGAAGAGAGGATGATAGGCAAGAGGCAGGGGGAAAAGGAGGAAGGAGGAACAGAAAGTTTGAAAGAGGGAGGGAGTGAAATGAGAGAAAAGGAGGGTGAGACAAAAGAATGATAAAGAAGGAAGGAATGATGGAAGAAAGAGGAAATAGAGAAGAGGAGAAAGGGAGGGAAGGAAGGGAGAAAGTCAGAGGGAGAAAGAGGCAGACTGACAGATAATCCTTTCCTGTTTTTAGAATTCCTGAAGGCCCAGCCCCACTGCTGGGGAATCTCAGCTGGACGAGTGCAGAGCATACAATGCAACGCGGAGACGCAGCTCCACCTCCTCGTGAGGCTTCTGCCTTGGTACTGGGCTGTCATTGCGTCTCTACTCCAATGTCTTGTCAAGTCACAGAAGCAGCCCCGGAAAGGGTGGTATCTCCAGATCTGCTATTTTCTCCTCACTAGCCCCGCTGGGAGAAGGCTGGTGCTGGCAGGACCCCTTTGTTCTCTTTGCAAACATTAAGTAGCATGTTGAGCTCTGTTTACAAAAATGAGCCTTTAAGACTCTAAGCATTCTCACTCCCATGACAGCAAGTCAACAGAGCTAGGCTCAGCTGCACGGGAGACTCCTGATCTTGAATCTTTTGCATCAGTGTCTGTCCATGAGTGGAGCATTAGACATTCCTGGGTCTGTTCTTCCTACTGCATGGTGGGAAGAAGTCTGTCCTCTCCACCACAAAGGTATGTTCAGGGCTTTATAAAGTCCACTAGGGGCTGAGGTCTTCAGAAGAAAAGAGAGGCACCATTATCTTCAAACTGACACTTATCCAAAAATAGCTGCTTCAGCAACCACAGCCGCCTGGAGGCCCAGCATTGTCAGAAGAGACAGCCAGGGAAGGATGCCTGAGCCAGGGACTAAGAAGGAGGACACATTCACCAAACAGAAGAACAGGGGAGAAGAACGTTTCATCCAGAAAAACCGTATATAACCAACAGGTCCTTTAAGCACTAGGCTCCACGTAGTGGTGAGGCATGTGCTGTCCGTGGTCCTGAAACTCCTGGGACTCCCAGACCTCGTTCAGCCCTGCGGTTTCCACTTTCCTTTCTCTGCTCACTGAGAAATGTGTCATCTTCACATTCCCACAGAATTGCCAGTTTGTCAGCCTGTGCTGGCTTGTGTGTTGCTATAATGCTGGAAGCTATGCCACCAGTGTTTCAAATACTAGCAGTGTCACCCGTGGTGGGGAGGTTTCAGCAGCGCTTCCCGACGAAGACAGACTAGGAAGAAAGGTCTAGCAACCTACTTCTGAAAACTGGCCAGTGAAAACCCTACAGATTCCAACAGAATATTGGCCTATATGGTGCTGGAAGATGAGCCCCTAGGTTGGCAGGCACTCATAATGCACAGTGGTCCCAACAAGGGACTCAAGCATACCGAGGATCGTGAAGATTATGCAGGACGGGGCAGTGTTTTGTTCTTTTGTACATGGGGTCACTATGAGTCAGCCAACTCGACGGCAATTAACAACAAGCTTTACTATATATGTAGCTGGTTTCAAGAACTTTTAAGTCTTAGTATCATCCTTTCAGGACTTTGATTCTCCCACTCCAGGAAGTTCAGGGGAGGGTGGAGGGCATGCAACCTCCTTATGCCCTCCCCTACAAGCTCTGCTAGTGCAGATATCAGAATCTGGGTGTATGGGTGTCAGACAGGGTCTTAGATGTGGGTCCTCACATTGAGACGGCAGCTCCACCAGGGCTCTGATGCTGCAGGTTCTGATGTGCCGCCAGATTTATGAGTCGGGGTGGAAGGACAGCTCAGGGCAATAAGTGACCAATCACTCCTGGGAAGAGACAAAAGGCCTAACTATCCAGACGACAAGCACAGAAGTGAGCCTTGAGAAGGGTCAGGGAGGACTCACGTTGGCAGGCACGTGGTTGTTTGCACATGGAATGCTGGTGGGATCACTCGCTCCACTGGAGGAAGAGCCAGGTGAGATGTGAAGGTGATGAGTCCTCCAAAGCTCATGTAGGAGGCAGTAACTGCACTCACACACACACACGCACACAACGTGGTGCCATGATCTAGCCGATCTCTAAGGCTCCTGGGGTTACTAACTAAAAATGCACATCCAGGCCCCCTTTTCAGGTTTTCATTGGCTGTGGGCCAAGAATTTATGTCATTAGCAAACACTCCAGGTGATCTTGCTGTAGACCCTTTGTGTAGACAGTGTCAACTGTTCGCAGTTCTTCGTCCCCCCTTGCCATTCTCCAGCATGGTGGGGCGCATGCCCATGCCCCATAGCTCTGGGCCTGCCCAGGTGCTGCTTTTACCAGTGGAATAAGTATGAGTGCCCACCCCAGCACAGGCCTGAAGAGGCAGTAAGTCTTCACTCCTCCACTCCCCTTCAAAAGAATCTGCCCTCTGCCACGACTGCCACAGACCTGAGCACAGCAGTGCCTTCAGTCTGGGCTCCAGAATAAGATCAAGAGGCACACCTGGTCAGTCTGAAGACAACCTCACTGAGGCTCTGCCAGCCAGACCTGTGAGCAGTTAGCAAATGCTTGCAGCCAGAGCATAGGGGCCATCTGTTATGTAGCATCACTGAGTCAAAAGTGAACAGATACACCAACAATGTTCTGTGCTCGGGGCCCAGGGATGCTGTCTCAGAGGGTTTTTTTTTTTTAGCTCAGACACTTCATAGCTCCCTGACTGGCTCATACCTCCATGAACCAGACCCTCCTCACTCCCAGGTCCCTTGCTGGTCTCCCACCAGCTCCTGTATGAGTAACTGCTCCATCCAGTGCAGTGGTACAGTCATGTTCATCTGCAGAAACCACTACTTGCCTTTACTGCCCTTGGAGGATGGTTGTCACTGATGACCGTTTGCCACACACACAGGAAGACAGCCTGGGGAAGTGCCAGCTGGCAGAGACAGAATCTAATTAACACACATTTCCCTCCACTCGCCACTCGCGTGGGTGGGACAGGGCAGAATTTTCCTCCTCTGTGAATCAAAAGCACAGGCAGTCCCCAGGGCTCCAGGTCTTCTCTGAGAGCTCAGCCCATTTCCATGACAACAGCAGCTACAGTAAGGGCCTCAGGCCCCTTGAACCTGGAAGATAGTCAGAAGTACTCACTGATGGGCTGAGTATTGGGTTTTAAAAAACCAATCTCTCCCACAGCCTAAGGAGGATGGGCCTTGGCCTGCCTGGAGGAGGGACACCATGTCTGTGTCTGTGCCTCAGCCCAGCACTGTGGTTCTTCACCACTGTGCCTCATCTTCTGCAAAAAGTCTGAACATAAACCCTCTACCTTTAAGAAAACCTCATTTGTTGGGCTCATACCAAACTCCAGTTCTGTATTACATGGGTTTTTAGTTCTTAAATCACCTTAAGAAGTAGATGGGATTTAGCATTGCTGCAGATGAGGAAGCAGAGGTGGAGTAAATGCTCAAGGTCACAGCCAGGAGGTGGAGCCAGACTCCGAGCCTGTCCCATGTGGCACTCATGCAGTGCCAACCTACCTCCGGTCCTCTTAGCTGTGCCTGGTTAGCATGTCTCCACCTTAGCTCCCTCCTGAGTAGAGGGAGTGGGAGAAGTGACGTAGACCCCAAGTTTCCATCAGCTCTTTATTGACCACATACCCCCCATGCTTCATACCTCACCATCACCTGCTGTGAGTATGGTCAGAGGGGGAAGGCAGATTGAAGACTCCAAAGGCTGCAGAGTGCTCTCCGGCAACCACTGAACCCACTGCCATTGAGTCAATTCTGACAAATAGCAACCCTATAGGACAGAGTAGAAGGGCCCCACAGGGTTTCCAAGGAGTGGCTGGTGCATTTGAGCTGCCGGCCTGTTGGTTAGCAGCCAAGCTCTTAACCAGTGCACCACCAGAGCTCCAGTGAGGTGTTAAATGTGAGACCCATCCACCCAGCAAGCAACAGCAAAGCATCTGGAGCCAGGTGTTTTCATGTGGGGGAAGACAGATGCCATGTGAAAATTGTCTACAAACCAAAGAACACCCAGGGCTACTGACAATGAAGGGATCAACACAGCTGAGACCATGGCTTGGACTTTTAGCCTCCAGAACTGTGATAAAACAAATTTCTGTTTTTTAAAACAACCCACTTGGGATATTTCTGTTACAGCAGCCCGGGGAAACTAAGAATTTGGTACCAGGACTGGGGTACTACTCTAATAAATGCTTCAATTGTGGGAATGGCTTTGGAATTGGGTAATGGGCAGAGGCTTTTGATTATAAGAACCTAGGCTTCCTTGAAGAGACTGTTGGTAGAATTATGGACAATAAGAGCGATTGTGATGAAGCTTCAGAAAGAAACTGGGCATCTTATAGGGAAAGCTTCTATTGTCATGAACAGAATGTTGCTAGAAATGTGGATGCTGAATGTGCTTCTGTGAGATTTTAAAAGGAAATGATAAACATGTTATTGAACATTGGAAAAAATACCTTTGTTATAAAGTTGAAAAGCACTTGTCTAAATTATGTTAGAATATTTTATGGAACATAGAACTTGAAAGTGATGAACTTGGATGTTTAGCTGAGATTTCTAAGCAATATCTTAAAGGGGTGGTGTGGTTTCTCTTTATGGAAAGGTAGGGCTGACATCCAGGGCCAAGGGTTCTCTACCCAGAGTCCAGAAAGCATGGCCAATGCCCATTGTCTAGAGGGCAGGGCTATTTCCCAGATGGTCTTGGAGAACAGAGAATTATTTTCAAGCCTTGAGAGCTAATGAGATTTAGCTGAGTTTTGGACTTGCTTGGTGCCCATGATCACTTCTTTCCCTCTAATTTCTCCCTTTTGGAATGGGGATGTCTACCTGTGCCTGCTCCACTATTACACTTTGAAAACAGATAACTTATACTCTAGGTTTCATGGGTCCACAGATGGAGAAATTTTGACTCAGGATGGGATACATCCAGAGAAGCTCCCATATTTTATTTCAATGATTCAGATGAGATTTTGGACTTACGGAGTTGATGATGAATGATGATGTGATGGAGTGAATGTGGTTTTGCACATGGAAAGAACGTGCATTTTAGAGGCCAAAGAGTGGAATGTTATGGATTGAGTTGTGTCTCCCCTCCCCCAATATGTACTGAAATCCTGGCCCTTGTAACTGCGGATGTGATCCTGTTGGGAAATTAGGGTTTTTTTTTGTTTGTTTGTTTTTTTAATTAATGAGATCATACCAGTGTAGGGTGGATCCTAAACCTAATCACTTCTGTGTAATGAAAAGACCAGAACAGACACAGAGACACACAAAGGGGAAGAGAGTTTTCATACATTAACTAATATTAACTGATAACGTGGTAACTTGCATGTTGCTGTGATGTTAAAGCTGCCGCTGTTGTTAGGAGCCATCAAGTCAGTTCCAACTCATAGCAACCCTATAGCTAGCCATTGGTATTTCAAATACCAGCAGCGTCACCATGGTGAACAGGTTCAGTGGAGCTTCCAAACTACAACAGACTAGGAAGAAAGACCTGATGATCTACTTCCAAAAATCAGCCAGTGAAAACCCTATGATCTAAAACAGAACATTGCTGAGACTTCAACTCTCTTACTTAGGATGTGTCATTGGGAGGGACTGATCACTGAAGAAGGACATCATGTTTGGTAAAATGAAGGGCAAGCAAAGGCAAAGGAAACCCTCAGTGAGATGGATTGACACAATAGTTACAATGATGGACTCAACACACCAAAGGTCATGAAGATGGTGCAGGACCGGGTAATGTTTAGTTCTGTTACACATAAGGTCACTATGAGTCAGACCTGACTAGACAGCAGCTAACAACAAGGACAAAGATGCACAGAGGAGCAGTGAATGCAAACAACCACTCACCTTCATGGAGCCTTACTGTGTGCCAGGAGCTTCTGCAGCACTATATGGACAGCACCTCCCCTCGTCCTTCCCAGCTCCATCAGGCAGGGACCATCTGATCCCCACCTTGCTGAGGAGAGACTAGGCTCAGGTTGAAGGCATCGCCAAAGCTCACATGGCTTGGATGTCATGGAGCCAGAACTAAGGAGTATCTTAACCTGAGTCTCCATTCAAGCAGCAAGATGCAGGGTGGACAGGCGCTGGTCTGAGGGAGCAGGCAGGAGGCACACAGGAGAGAGGGACTCTCACTGTGATGCTAAAGAAGGAGCCACCATGAAAAGGAGGGAAGGATTGAGAACACATCTATTTCTTCTTCCATTGTAAAAATAATACACACTTATTTTTTAAATGGTGACATACAGAGTGGCAGAAAGAAGAAAAAAAAACATTTACAGTATTCAAACATAATCTCCATGCCTGGCTTATATTTGATGCTCAATACTTATTGAGTGAATTAACTTATGGGCGTGCCACCATTAATATCTGGAAGTCTTCCCTGACAACCGATCTATCTGTGCCAACACTAATTATTACCCTTTTTACATAATTGAGAATGTTCTCTCTGTGCAATTCTCTGCTCAGCTTTTTTCATAAGAAATATGACAGGCACCTTCCTTGATCATTAAAATTTTTCAACCGAAGAAGAATTGACACCTTTGAATTGTGATGCTGGAGAAGAATATTGACTATACTATGGACTGCCAAAAGAATGAACAAATCTGTCTTGGAAGAAGTATGACTAGAATGTTCCTTAGAAGCAAGGATGGTGAGACTACGTCTCATGTACTTTGGATATGCTGTCAGGAGGGATCAGTCCCTGGAGAAGGACATCATGCTTGGTAAAGTACAGGGTCGGGGCATCAAAAAAGAGGAAGACCCTCAATTAGATGGATTGACACAGTGGCTGCAACAATGGGCTTAAGCATAACAATGATTGTGAGCATGGCACAGGGCCAGGAAGTGTTTCGTTCTGTTGTACATAGGGTCAGTATGAGTCAGAACTGACTTGACAGCACCTAACAACAGCATTGTTGACGGCTGCCTGATACTTCAGTGAAGTGAAATAACACGATGTCATGGCCATTTCCGTACAATCGGGTATTTGGATTATTTCTGCTTGCTTTAAGCCTTGCTACTCCTGCAGTTGTTGAGCTTCAGGCCCTCTGGAGAGGAGTTTCAACTATGTCAAAGGCCCCAGGAGCAGTGCAGGTCCCCTAACATTCATTACGAGCACTTAATATTCAGCATGTCCAACCGGCTACTGCTTTCTCTGTGTAACAGATGAGGAAGCTAAGGCTCAGAGATGTTAATAACTTGCCTGAAGCTCCAGAATATGTCCACAGGTGGTGCAACTGAGAGGTTGGTTGGTCAAACCTACTCAGCAGCACTATGGAAGAAAAAGCCTTGTAATATGCTTCCATAAAGATTACAGCCAAGAAAACCCTGTGGAGCAGTTCTACACTGTAAAATACAGGGTCACCATGAGTCAGAACTGACTTAATGGCACAAGACAAAAACAACAAGTTCCAGAACAAGGGTGGTTCAAACTACAACCTTTACCTGTTTGACACCTAAACCTTGCTCCGGTTCTCAGATGCAAGTGAGCTCTGGAGTCCCCTGATTGTTGTTAGTGGCCATTGAGCTGGCTCTGACTCATGGTGACACTATGTATAACAGAATGAAACATTACTGGTCCTGTGTCATCTTCATGTTTGTTGGTATGTTTGAGTCCATTGTTGTAGTTATTGTGTCAATCCATCTCATAGAAGGTTTCCCTCATTTTCATTGATCCTCTACTTCACCATTTATGATGTCCTTTTCTAGCGATTGGTCTTTCTTGAGGACATGTCCAAATAAAGTGAGCCCAAGTCTCACCATCCTCACTTCTAAGGAGCATTCAGGCTGTACTTTCTCCAAGACGGATTTGTTCATCCTTGTGGCAGTCCATGGTATATTCAATATTCTTCATCAATATCACAATTCAAATGCATCGATTCTCCTTTGATCTTCCTTTTTCATTGTCCACCGTCCATCTATCAGTTTGTTGTACTGTGGTGGCTTGTGCGTTGCTATGATGTTGGGAGCAGTGCCACTGGTATTTCAAATACCAACAGGGTCACCCATGGTAGACATGTTTTAGTGAAGCTTCCAGACTACGACAAACTAGAAAGGGCTGATGACCTACTTCTGAAAATCAGCCAATGAAAACCTTATGGAGTAACCTGGAGGCTTGTTTAAGCACATTCTGTCTCAAGTGGGTCCCGGGGTTTGCATATCTAACAAGCTCCAGTGTTTCTGATGCTCCTGGTCTTGTGACCACACTGAGACCCACTGCACTACTGGATCCTGCAGGAGCTCAGCAAAGGAGCAGGTGCCTGGGGGGGCTGGGGGCTCCACAAAGGTGTCCACTAAACTTGAGGGATAAGTAGAAGTTCTCCAGTGGACAAGCAGAAGGAACAGTGTGCACAACAACATGGAGGACATATTTTGCTCCCACGTTTGCCTTTGGTGGCTCTTTTGCATGATGACAAGGGGAATTTCCTCCAGATTGAGGTTCCTGCAGAGTCTCTGATCCATGTCCTATCTTCTCCTCCATGATAAGCTCAGCCCTCAAAAGAGGAGTTGCCCAAATGGGGCGGGGGGGGCGGGGAGTGAGTCTCTGCCTCCCAGAGAAGCTCCTCCATCCACTAAGGGGTCCAGCTTCGAGGGCTGCCCAGCTGGCAGGAGCCTCATGTGTCCACGTCCACCACCTCTTCACTTGACCTGCTTGGCTCTTGTTTTCTAGACCAGCTGCTCTGAGAAGCATCCTAGATCCCACCCCATTTCCCAAACCACAAACACCAGCTCAGGGCTGTCCTTTCTTAGAGCAGAGCTGTGGCTTGGTCATCACACCTCTCCAGGGCAAAGGTTCTCAACCTCTCTGTCTTCAGTATACACTTTCAAATAGTATAAAAGTTGGCATCTTTCTTGAAAGAATTAAAGACCCAAGGCAACATCAAACAGGCCTGGCACCATCATCAGACAACCACTGCTGCAGAGTGGCCCTGTCTACCTCATGGCTCTTGTACCAGCCCCATACCCACTGCACAGCTCACCATCAGCACTGCAGCGATGTCCACGGCCTTGACCATGTTTTCTGCCTGCTCAAGGGGTAGCAGCCTTTGCTGTTCCTTTTCCAGGGCTTGAGCTTCCAAGCACCTTTTACTCACACCCAACACCTCTCTGTTTGTGATGGCTCGGTGCTCCAGCTGATGAGGTTACAGAACAAGTTGTGGACTTGGCTGTAGCAGCATACACTTTAAATAATGATCAAAATAGGGGGATTTTTCAGCACACTACCCTGGGTGGTGCAAATGGTTAACATGGTTAGCTGCTCACCAAAAGTTTGGAGGTTTGAGTCCACCCAGAGGTGCCTCAGAAGAAAGGCTCGGTGATTTGCTTCTGAAAAATCAATCAGCTATGGAAAATCCATGGAGCAGAGTTCTACTCTGACACACATGGGGTTGCCATAAGTTGGGGTCGACTCCATGGCAACTGGTTTGGTACACTGTGGTATCTTGTGCTCACATGGGCTGAGGGCCAGCAGCTGTTGGCACATCTTGCATCTTCATATCTTCTAACAGGGACTTGAGCAAGTGATTCCCTCTTCTCTACCTCTGGCCTTTGCCTCCCACACCCATTTCAATCTGCATTTCTGACTGCCTATGAGACACCTCACTTTGGTGTTTGCTCCTAGCTCCCATTTAACCCAAGAACCAATGCCATCCCTTTCTGTTCAAACCCATCTGTGATGGTTGAAGTTGTGTGTCAACGTGGCTGGGCCATGATCCTCAGTGGTTTGACAGATTTAAATGATGTAATCACCTCCATAACGAGATCTGATATAATGTGATCGTCTCTGTGATGAGATCTCTTGTGAGCAGCCAATCAGTTGAAAGGGAGTGTCCTTGGGCATGTGACCAGCATCCAATATATGGTGCTGTTTCTCCCATAGCCAGGATTTATGAGTCCAGGAAACAAGGGATGGAATGGGAGTGGCACTACTCACTATTACCCCTAGTGACCAATTCGCAAATTTTTTTTGCTTCCTGTTCTCATGACCCTATATTCTGCGGGTCTAGAGGTCTCAGGTCCAAAGGAAGGAATGCTCCCACTTGAAGACACATTGATTCCATGGAACTGGACCTTAAGGGTGCCACCTGCTCACTTTGGGCTCCTTATGCCTCTGGATCAACAGGCAACTAAGGGAGTTACCATACTGGCCGCTGTGATTGATCCTGGTTACCAACAGGAAATCGGATTGGTATTACATAATGGAGGTAAAGAAGACTATGTCTGGAATGCAGGAGATCCCATAAGGTGTCCCTTAGTACTAGCCGTGATTAATGCCAACGGAAAACTACAGCAGCTCAATTCTGACATGACTACTAATGACCCAGACCCTTCAGGAACAAAGGTTTGGGTCAACCCACCAGGCAAAGAACCACAACCTGCTGAGGTGCTTGCTGAGGGCAAAGGGAATACAAACAGAATGGGTGGCAGAAGAACGCAGTTCTAAATACCAGTTAGAACCACGTGGCCAGTTGCAGAAATAAGGACTGTAATATTTATGAGTATTTCTGCTTTGTTCATCAGATATTTTTATCTTCTTCACTTATAAAATATAAGATGCAAACAGGGTTAGTGCATTTTCAGTTGTATGTGTGTTCCTTAAATCATGTTAGGTGCAAGTATGACTTTATAATTGTCTTTTTTCAGAGATTATATATGGTTTAAGGAGATGTGTACAGGTGCCAAGTTGACAAGGGGTGGACTGTGATGGTTAAGATTGTGTGTCAACTTGGCTGGGCCATGGTCCTCAGTGGCCTGGCAGTTATGATGTAGTTTGATAGCTTTTTAATGATGTAATCATCTCCATAATGAGATCTGATATAATATGATCACCTCCATGATGAGATCTGTTGTGAGCAGCCAATCAGTCGAAAGGGATTTTCCTTGGGGGTGTGGCCTGCATCCAATATATGTGGCCCTTCTGGGAAGGCTTATTACCTTTAGCTTCCTCTCTATCCTGCAGTTGGCTCCTGTTCATTTGACCTCCAGTTCTTGGGACTTGAGCCAGCAGCTTACCTGCTAATCTTGGGATTCATCGGCCTCCACAGCCAGAGGTCTGCTATGTGACCTTGCAATTTGGATTCACCAGCACCTGCAACTACATGAGTCAGGAGAAGCCTCCAGCCTGGCCCATGAACTTGGGATTTTTCAGTCTCTACAACTGCACGAGCCATTTCCTTTATATGTCTCTCTCTCTACATATATTTATACGCTGCAGTGGTTTTGCTTCTGTAGAGAACCCAGCTTAAGACACCAGCCTGTCTGCTACCTGAGCAGAGAGCACCTGAGCAATGAGCACATGGCTACCTCAGCATCAGCTTCAACAGGTGTTTATGAGCATCTACTATGTGCCAGAATGTTCTCATCTGTCCTTGCATCTCCTCCAGAAAGACTGACTCTGGGATCCTACCACTGGTTTCAAACTCGTGGCACTTGCTTCGGCCGATGGACCTGACCAGGTGTGAACTACACCATATCTGAGCAGAGCTTTTGGAGGCATTGCAGGTTCTGCCATCTTCTCTGCTCCTTCACCCTGGGCCTCAAAGACAGGAGATACCTGGAGCAGCCCACCATCCCCAGAATGAGGAGCAAAGCTATAGCAATCCACAGCCCTCGTGTAGCATGATCAAGAAGTAAGTGAGTGTATGTGGTTGAAAACTGAGACTCTGGGACTGTGTGCAACGGAATGAAGCCAAGTAATCCACGGTGATCATAACAACAGCCGATCGTGTAGCCTTTGTCAAGTGCAGGCACCAGTCTAAGCATTTTAGGTGTATTAGTCACTTAACTCTCAGAACAACCCTGTGAGTGGTTATTATTCCCATTTTACAAAAATGGAAGTAGATGCATATTGCACACCCAGCAAGTGGAAAAACGAGGATTCAAACCTGGATCTACCTCCAGAATCTACCTTCTTTCATACTACTTTTAGTACACCATCCTCCCAGGCCAAGAGCTCCTAAGGGCTTCTACAACCCACAGAGTGCAGCCAGCATGTCCTGTAATTTGGAATTGAATTGTCTAGTCCAACCCTCTTACTGTGGGACTTTTCAGGGAGAGGAAGTAACTTGCCCATCACTAAATATTCCGTTATCATTTGAGCCAGGATGAAAACCCATACACAATTCCTATCACTTCTGGTGCATTCAGCCGGCTTCCGATGCCTTGTAGAATCCCACCATCCCCAACCCACTCAGTTTTCCTCCAGTTCCTCACCCTGTAGGAGCCCTCTCCTTTAGCCATGTATGTGAGCTCACTCCATCTTGCTCAATTCCCAGCAGGCCATGTCCACGCTGCCCCATGCCTTGGTGCTCTTTTCCTCCCCCTACAATCATGTCCTTCAAGGTGGCACTCCTGGCACCCTGCCTCATGGAGCCATCTCCTGTTGTCCTGCCAAGGTGAGCCTCCCTTCTCTGAGCTTCTCCAACCCCTGAGCTCAGCTCCACACTGTGGCCATTCTCCAGCTTTCCATATGTGTGCACTTGGCACTCACATGAGGAGCTCAGTCAAGGCAGGATAATGAAGTGGACACTCTTATTTGCCACCACATTTTGCAGAGTTTGAGGACACAGCACATATGCAGGTAGCCCCTGGAGGTAACTAGCTGCTTTCTGGATTCTAATTTCGTCAAAGGGGGAGCCCAAGTCTGGGAAAGGAGCTATTGTTTGTTACATGCAGACTATGTGCCAGGTGTTCACATGTTCTGTGCACTCAGTCCTGGCCAAGTGCGTACAGGAGGTCAGGGCTATGTGTGTGAAGTTATGTTATAGAAAGTGTTAAACATCACCTTCATGTTCACTTGGAGACATTTTTAAAATTTGACTAAAAAAATTAATTAATCTCCCTGAGAAAATGGTGTACTTCTTCCTGTCTGATCACGAGTGTGATGTGACTGAGGGTGTCTGCTTCTCTGCCCAGATTCCTGGGGCGCAGAATCAGCACTGATGTCCCGTGCAGCCCAGTGACCCTCATCTCTGGCAAACTAGTCCACTGCTCCTCCATGACCCTCACTACTGCCACATTTTTCTGTCTGTGCTTGACGGATTTTTGTGTAAAGGCAAGAAATAAACTGTCTAGATAGCCTGGTGGAGTAGTGGTTAAGTGCTACGGCTGCTAACCACAGGGTCGGCAGTTCAAATCCACCAGGCGCTCCTTGGAAACTCTATGGGGCGGTTCTACTCTTTCCTATAGGGTCGCTATGAGTCGGAATCGACTCGACGGCACTGGGTTTACTGGGTAAAAAAAAAAGAAGAAGCCTAAAGTCACCCTTGGAAAGAGGCTTAACCAGCCTCACGCAATTTTTGCATGTGTTCTCCTTAGAGTCAGGAATTCAGCACAGTGGTAATTTTACTTATTGACAGCTTTCTCCCTTGTTCATTTTCACTATCTGATAGAACACACAAACACATGCACACACAAGTGCAAATTTATACACACAGACACACAGTTATACACATACTTAAGCATGTTTACACACACATTTACACATACATAAACACACCAATGCTCTCACACAATTGTACATACATGCCAACACACACATACTCAAGCACATTTACACACACATGCACAACACCGACTTCAAATGGGGCAGTGGTCTTAGCCTCCCTGCTTGAGCCTGAGTGGGAGTGGCTGTCCAGTGGCTCTTCACACAGGGTGGGATCTGTCTGCTGCCTGCCCCACAGATTCTCTGAGAATGAGTGAGAGGCCACGGAAACCCCGTCAAATGCTGTACAGGCCCACAAAACCGCAGCAATGGTCAGTGCTCAGAAGTCTTGTTTTTAATAATAATGATTCTCACCATTCATGGGGACGCTTGTGACCCCACAATCAGGTGCCCCCCCCTGTCATTCAGAGGTGTGTGCCTTTGTCTGCTCAGGGCTATGGCCAGGACTCCCCAGCTGAGCAATTAAAAAAAAAAAAACCCACAGATGAGAGAGCCTAATGAATATTTTAAACCATCCCTGGGGGCTGCAGCCAAGTGTTTTGCATCCCTCATCTTACCTAGCCAGCCACAGTACCCCTAGAACGTATGTGCTCTCACTGTGACGGGGAAGGGAGGAGAGGCTCTCATCATACCTGCACCTGCAGGGGTGCTCTTTGCCCACGCTAACGTGTGTGGCACGCCCTCTCGCCTCTCCTGCTCCAGTGTCCATCTTGCCATCTCTGAATTCACCGGCACAGCTGGGACCTTGGCCTCATTGTCCAGATAAGAAAGTAGAGGCTTAGAGGGGCTGGGACTGGTCCTCATGGTGGGGGGAGGTGAGGCTGAGATGCAGCAGAGAGCCCACCTCCTTTTCCTCAGCCTCCCCTACACCCCACATCTTAGTCCTGCTTCGCACACACACACACACACTTAAGCACATTTACACACACTGTCAGAAACACCTTCACTGACCCCAGCATTCGCCCTGGCTGTGCAGAGAAACCACACTCGGAATAGAGGTTGGGCGGGTCTTCCTTCTGTTCCTCTAACATGCTTTGCTCCTTTACCTCTGGGACCCCACGTGGACCTCCGCCTCCCTCCCCCTCCTGGAACCAGGTTGGGGGGGTCCTTGCTTTTCTCCTTTACCTCTGGGACCCCACGTGGACCTCCGCCTCCCTCCCCCTCCTGGGGCCTCTTCCAGCCCCCTGCACATCCCCACCACACTGGGTTGTGATTTCAGGTTTAAATGTGGGTCTCTGCTGAACTGTAATTCTAGGACGGCATAGCAAGCCAGCCTCACTGTCCTGACACTGTTGCTACTATGAACATACGAGGTTGCAGCATCTGGAGGCCCTGTACTGGCTGTTATCTTGTGATGGTTAAGGAAAGGGTTCTGCTCCCATCCCAGCATTGGCAAAATCCTCAGGAATCAGAGGGTCCCATGGAGAGGCTGAGGCCCACTCTACCCTCTCTGGACTGTTCTCTCCCTGCCCTTGATGGGGTGGCAATGTGGGTCTGTCAAGACGTGAATGTCTCTTTCCTGGGTACCAAGCAAGCTTTGAGGATCTGTCCCCGCTCCCATGCTCACCGGAGGTGACCCTTTAATCTCCTGTGCACAGCCAGCCACTTGCTTCACCCAAGTGGTGGGGCAGGAGTTGCAAGAGGCTGTGAGCTGTTCCTGTGTTGCCGCACGCCTGATGTTCACAGTCCTTCAGCGTAGCCAGTGTGGTACCCACTGAGGACACCAGACCACTGGGGCCTAAGGAGGCAGCAGGGTGCTGATCCAGGTCTGTCCACTTCTAAGCATCACAGCTGGATGGGCAGAGGCAGGGTAACCACCATGCCAGGTTGACAAACTGTACAACTCCAGGGGGCAGCATTCCCCAGGACTGCCTTAAAGGCCACCTTGCCACGTCCCCTGATCATTATCGGGGAAACCCGGTCCTGAGAGGTGCAGAGGCCTGCCACACTCATACCATGACAAAGGGACAGGCCTAGGTCCAGCCCAGAGCTCCTGGCGCGTCATCCTGCATCATTATGGCCCCAACACCCGCCTCCATCCCCAGGGCAGGGACCTGCTCATACAGATGCCTCTGCTCCCCCCCCCCCACACACACTGGCAGCCACACTCCTTCTGCTGATTCTTTGCCAACTGCATGTCTGTGGACTGGCCACTCACCCCTGTGTCCATAGCTCAGGGCTGCGCATAGATGAGAGGTGCTTCCCCCCTCAGGGGCCACACATCTGGAGCGGGAGTTCAGCAAAGGCCTGCTGACAGAAGCAAGGCCACCCAGGTAGGAAGCAGGAGAGTCAGGGCGGCTCTGCCCCACCCTCCACTAGCCAGCTCCCCAAAGCCTGGGAGCTCTATCTGGACACCACCCCCACACAGGGCTGTTGTGAGGATTCAATAAAGCCAGGTCTCAGCTCCTGTCTGGAGAGGAGATGAGAGAGCAGAGAGGGTCAGAAGCCGGCCAGATGGACACAAAAACAGAGTGGAGGGAAGGAGTGTGCTGTCTCATTAGAGGGAGAGCAACTAGGAGAATACTAAAAAAACCCACTGCCGTAGAGTCGTACAGCAAGGTGTATATAAGTTTTTGTATGAGAGACTGACTTGGTTTGTAAACTTTTGCTTACAGCACAATAAAAATTAATAAAATAAAATAAAATAAAGCCAGGTCTGCGACACCCTGGGCAGTGGAAAAGTGTCAGCCCCTCCTCCCCGCCAGCCTGTCTGCAACTGCCGGGGCTGTCCCTGGGCTCCGGATTCCGGATAAATGAGAACGTGGGTCTCCCCTCAGACCTTCGCATTTGCCGCTGAGGACTACAACGCACACGAATTCTCCCCCCAGCATCTGGCTTGTCCCCCACGCCGCCCAACGCTGAGGTCCCCTCCCTCACTTCGACACCAAGCAGAGATGGCGAAGAGGGCGACCTGCTGACTCCCGCCCCTCAGCTCCACACCCCAAGAGACAAAGCGCAAAGACGGGGTTCCTTTGTTTCCGGCCACACCCAAGGACAGGCAGCGCAGCTGCCCAGCCCCCACCGCCCTCCCGGCCTCACGCGGCCGGCCCCCGCCAGCGTTAACCCTTTTGGGCCGCAGCTGCCAGGGTCACCCCAGGAGGTTGGCTTGGGCTGCCGTGAAGAGTGGAAGGGGGGCCTCCGTCATGGCGCTGTCTCTGAGTGGGATTTCCACTCCATCAGTATTGGGGGGGGGTCTTTTACCTCCCTCTAGCCGGGAAGGGGCCCAGCGAGGCCGGGCAAGAGCCGGGCAGCGTGCGGTCGCGCGCAGGGGCTCAGCTGAACCTCCGGGTAACTGCGCCAGGGCGGGGGAAGCGATTCGGATCCCGCGCCCCTCCCTCTTTTGTTCAGCTCGCGTCCTGCCTGTCCCAGCCATCCTCCGGCACATCCCGTAGGGGGAGGGGGCTCCAAGCCCACGGGGAGCGAGACCCGAGGCTCCAGCCCCGCCTCGCCCTGCGGCCCCCCCAGCCATTGTCCCCAGAGGCTGGGGGAGGGGGATGCAATGCCGAGATCGGCCCCGCCCCACCCGCGGCGACGCAGGAAGCCTCCGGGGCCGCCCCGCCGCCGTCGCCCGCGGATCCGGACACCAGGGGCTACCACCCCACCCCACCCACAAAGAGCGCCTGGCGGGCGGCTTACCGTGACATGGGGGATGCTCTTCTTGCCCTGGTAAGACATGGCCCCTCTGCGCCCTCGGCCTGGCGCGGCTGCCTGTCGGCTCGCTCGGTCCCGCTCCCCGCGGGCGCGGGGACAAAGCTCCGGGAGGGGCGAAGAGAGGGACGAGAGTGCCCGCGCGCCCGGTGCCCGGCCGCTCGGCCCACCGCCGCAGCTCCGGATGCCAGCGCCACTCGGTTCCCGGAGGAGGCGGGAGGAGAGAGGGCGAGGGCGGGAGGAGGGGGCTGCAGACACAGAGCTCCTCCCGGCGGCGCGGAGCAGAGCCGGATTCGCCCCTCTCGGCTCGAACCAGGAAGCGCTTTCCCTTCGATCCCTCCACTCCGCCCCTCGTCCCCCCCCCGCCCCGCCCAGTCGACCGACCCCCGCCCCGCGAGCGCCCCTGGCTGGGCCCCGGCCTCGCTCTCTCGATTGAGAGGGTTGGTTTTTAAAAGCAGGAGACAGCCTTTGATTCCCGCGGGCCCTGCTACAGGTGTACGGCACCGCACCTGGGCGGCCCCAGGACATGCCCGTGGGGGAGAGAATGTGGGCCAGCAGGAACCTCCCAAGCTTCTGGGAGCGTTCTTGGCCCTCCAGACCCGGCCCCAAAGCCCCCTTCGGCGGAGTCCACTCTCTAGCCAGTACATCCAACTACAAGATTTTATTCACAAAGTTTACAACCCTTCCAGGCCCACCTCCAGGGCGTCCTCCTCCAGAAAGCCTTTCCCTGCCCCCCCCATCACTGAAGCCGCCCTCCCTTCTGTGCCAGGCAAGGGGGCAGCCCTGACAGAGGGAAGAGACCCCAGTCAGTGGCTGACCAGCTGTACCGCAGCGGCAATGGGGCCACTGGTCACTGTTAGATCTTGCTGAGCAAACCGTGAGTGCCCCGAGGGCCAGGCCTTTGGCACTAAGGCCCCCACGGCCCCGAGGAAGGCTGGCGGGGGGAGGGGGGGTGACAGAAGAAAAGAACCAACAAGCAGCTCCGGCTCCCCAGTGCAGAATGGAGGCCAGTCCTGTCCTGGCCCTCCATCCAGCTGTTGGGGGGGAGGTGGGCAGGAGGCCAGAGCATGACTTGATAAACCTCATAACATTAGAGGTTAAAAGAGGGGAGAGGGAGAAAGGGGGGTCCTCAGTACAGCCCCCACAGCGCAGGACTGGTGCTCAGATCAGCAAGCAGAATAAAATCCCAGCCTCCCCTGTCCCTTGAAAAAAAAAAACCCTTATGTTCTGCAAAATCAAGCCTGAAGCCCCGTGAAAAGACTGCCCTTCTCTACTTTCAAGTTGCCATCCAGAGGGAGTGATGGGCTAGGCCTGGCAAAGCTTTCACCTGAGGGGTAAGGCCTAGAGCCCTTATGCCTACCCCACAAAGCCCAATCCACCCCAGGACAGGAGACCAGAGGTGCCTGGGCCTAGAAATGGGGGTGGGACTGTGGGTTCATAGAGATCAGCATCTTAGGGTTCCAGCAAGACTAGGCTATATTCTCCCCGTTTTACAGACGGGCGATGGGGACCTCGGAAGAGTTAAGACAGACACCCCAGGTGCAGAGCACTAGCTGCAGCACACCCGGTCTGGAGCGCCCTCCCCTGCGGCCCTGCCTCCATCCGGAGGTTCCCCCAGCTGGGCTCTGAGCTGGGCTGTGGCTCATTGTTGAAGAGCTGAAATCACGGGTGGGGACACTCCACCTCCCCAGACTCCTACGTCGGTCCGCCTCCTCTGCTTTGCTGGATTCCCTGCATCAGGGCGTCCCCAGGGGTCGGTCTGGGGATCTCGGCCGGAAGCTCCAGGGATGGGGACAGGACTGCGACAGGATGGGGGAGGGGCACCAGTCCGCAATTGGCCAAACAAACCTCTGTTCCCGAACCTATTTCCAGGCTACAAAGCACTGCAGCCGCTCAGCCTCGCGACCCGGAAAACACTGCGCATGCGCCGAAGAAACCCCTCCTCTCTCCCCAGGAAAGAGCCTGTGGGCGGGGGAAGGGCCGGGGCACCACTGCAAAGCGCAGGAGCTGCGAGGCCTGCCCCGGAACCAGAGCGGCTGGAACCCAAGCGCCGCGGCCGCTCGGTCCGCGAAAATGACACGCTTCCCCCTGGGAGCTCGGGAGTCCCTCCGCTCCACAGTCTCGAACTCGAGAGCGTCTGGAGTTCCCCGCGCGCTAGAGGCGCCGCCTTTTGTCCTTCCGGGCAGCAGCGGAGAAAGGGGAGGGGGCCGCACTACTGAGAGGAAGGAGAAGGGGAGAGGGGCGGGAGATGTGACACGGCCCGAGCCCAGGAGCGACTGGGGGCAGCCCTTGGCAGTGCTGGCGTTGGGGACGTGGACCGCGGCTCCAGCCTGGACGCGCCTGCTTGACACTCCACCACGCCTTGAGCGAGCCTGGAGAAGGCCGCTGCCCTCATTTCACAGATGGAGAAGCTGAGGCTCAAGAGGGCTGAAAACCCGGGTTCCCCGACGCTAACCCAGCATTGCAGTCCGCGGCCTGAAACCTCCTGCTCGGTCTCTGGGGCCTGGCGCCCAAGCGAGGTCGGGCCCCCAGGGCATGGGGTGGTCAGGGGGAGATAAAGGGATAAGGAGGAGGGGACGGGGACTCTCTCGCCATTTCCCTCACCAGCACCCCCCCCCCACACACACAACCCCGCTGAAGACCTCCCCCCACCACGCCGGATTCAGGACCGCGGAGAGCTCCCGAGCTACCGGGGGAGACAGAGCCGCAGCAGAGGGGCTACGGGCTAGAGGAGACCCACTGCCTTGCCCTGGCAACCGTGGGCCGGCCCAGCCCCAGCCCTTCCAGCAAGCCCCCCCAGATTTCTGTCTGGATCCAGTTCTGCCTCCTCCGGACTCACTTTATGCCTCTCTTAGCATGTAAGGCAGGGGGTGGGGGGGCGGGAGGGGGAATAAAAATGATAATAAGACTCAACGATGGGCAATTACTGAACATTTCACTACCTGCGGACATTAACTGAGTTAATTCTCACAATGAATCTGTCGCCTGGGAACTTACGGCGGGCGGGCCCAGGGTGCTGCCCCGTGCACCCAGTGCCCACAAGGCCTGTCGCGGAGCAGCGCTCATGCAGGGCCACTCGCTGGCTTTTGGCTTAGGGCGCTTCACCTTTCGTTTGCCAGGCGCCTTGCCCTGACCCTCACCCACTTGGAGACCCTCTCAAAGCTGCACTCCTATCTACCCATCTCCCAGTTATCCGGGGTCTCCTAGCTCAAGGGAGAGACTCATAGGAACAAGCTCGGCTGCTCCCTCTCCCTAACGTTCTCCCACTTTCAGGGAAAAACAGAAAAAGCAAGAAAACAAAAAACACCTCCAACACCTACATGGCGACCCGCCGAAAATTTGAGGGCTGGGGCTTTGAGGATCTCAATCTTTTACCAAACCCTTCCCCGGGAAAGCACGCGGGCAGCGCTTAGCAAAGGTCTCTCCCAGCTCTAAGCTGTGTAGCCGCAGGCCATCGCTTAACCTCTCCCAGCGCCTGGTAGTAGCAGGTACTTTATCATGACTAATGAGTGATGGATGGACGAATGCGGAACGAGCCTCCACTTGCTTGCATAAGACAGACTGGGGAGCCCTGGATTAATTGCCCGCCAAAGGTCTTTTCTAAGGGTCCATGCGGTGGATTTAGTGAACTTACTTCCCCTCTCGGAACCTCGCTCTCTGTTTCTGCAAAAGATGGACGGGAAATGGACCTCGAAAGTCCCTTCAGGGTCTCATGGGCTATGCGGGCCATCCAGGCCGAATCGCAAAACCTCTCGGAACCTCTGTAAGACAGAGTGGGGGAGGGGCCGGCCCGCAGCTCCCTCAAGCCCGGTGGTGGCGACAGCGTTCGGGCAGGGGACTGCGCTTAGATGGCTCCAAGCCCAGTGGCCCTGAGGGCTCCGCCCCGCCCCCGGCCCGCGCGAGCCCCCAGGGTACCTGGCCATTGTCCCGGCCGAGCGGCAGATCCCGGGGCGCTGGGCAGCGGATGCGCAGTGCGGGCGGCCGCTCATCGCGCTCTCCGGGCGAACTGACGGCAGAGCCCGAGGGGTCGCTCAGGTCGCTGGCTGTGTCCTCGCTGCCGCCGGGGCCCGGAATGCCGGACGCATCCAGCCGGCCAGAGCTGCGGGGCGTGCGCGCAGAGCCGCGGCGGCCCACGCTGTACGCGTCGAAGTCGATGGTCTTGTTCTCGTAGGCGCCCTCCACCGCCGCAAACATGCCGCCGTACTTCTGGCGCGGGGTCTGCGCCGCGCTGCCAGGTCGCGCCAGGTACACCGGCAGGTCGTCCTCTGTGTTCCACGCGCGTCGCCGGTCCGCCATGCCCGTCCAACTGCGGCCGCCCGCCCGCCTGCGCACCCGCCCGACCCTTGCCTTGGTGCGCTCCGCACTCGGCGCCTTGGTGCGGGCCCGCCGCGGCCCCGGCGCGACTGCGGCGCGGGAGGGGCGGGCCGGGGCGGGGCGCGAGGCGGGGCGGAGCCGGGGCGGGCCGGGGCGGGGCCTACGGGAGGCTGTGGGTAGGCAAGCGCTGGCTACAAAGGATCGAAAGGCGGGTGCCGGACTAGGGCTGCGAGGGCCGGTGACGCGGCTGAGCCGCAGCGCGGAGGGCGGGCTGCAGAGCCGCAGTGCCCCAGCTGCACCCTCACTTCCCGCCCCCCAGGCGGAGCGCAGGGTGCGAGGAGAGAGAGGGAAGGGCGGGAGCCGCGGGCACGGCGCGCGCTCACAGAAACACGCAGGAGGCGCACAGGCAATTACCGGAGACGCGCAAGAACATGTCCGCACACATACCAGAGTCAATTACACTCGTTCCCCTCGCAGGCTCGCCCACGCACACACAGACAATTGTGCACACACATACACATACACGCTAGTACACACTTCAGACATCCTCAGCCCACGCACACACAGCATCACACCGAGACTAACTGCACAGCCGAAGACACGCATGGGACACACCACTTATTCGCCAGCAGTGAACTGAGCGCCCGCGAGTGTCCTGCACTGTCGCAGGCGCTGGGGACCTGGCCTTGAACACAGCACACACAGTCTCTGCCCTCCGGGAGCTGCCGTTGGACTGGGGGGGAGGAGACAATAGGCACCGTATCGTGTACCCCGCAGAGCTAAGAGCCGCAGGAGACGTCTCGCAGGACCATGTTCACACAGACACGCAAGAGTAACGCACCGGTGGCTCACACGCGTACATGAGGCTCAAGTCCAGCGACACCACACAACAAAGAGATTTGTACACACATAGAAAGGCAAACTTAGGACCGGACTCTACACCTGTGCTCTCATAATCCTCGGAAGACGCCCACACACAAATCCGCACCGAAATATGGAGACTCGGATCTTAAATAGAAAAGGCACACAACGAGTGCACACACACAGAGACGCACACAGTGCGGTGGCCTGGACACATTCTCTTCATTCCAGGAGCACTACTCAAGGCTCCGGAGAGACTACCCTTGCTGCGCCAGCGCCTTAGACCCAGGGAGTGGGGGCGGGGGTGGTCGCTCTGCTGAGGTTCCCATCTACCCTTTCCAACGCCTGGCGCCATGGGTCTCCCCTAGATCCCATCCCTCGTTTCTCCATGATTGTTATCAGGCGGAGAGTCCTGAGAGTCCCCAGGGCCCCGGCGGTCCCAGCCAGCTGCGGATGTCCTCCGCGGGCGAGTACAGACGCATAGGGCTGGACTGCTTGGGGGCCAACGCAGCGAGTATCAGCGCCTCGCGCAGCGCCTCCCGCCCACCTGGTGTCGGGAGCTGTCCTTTCAGCACCGGCGCCGCCGGCCGGCCAGAGCGCAGAGTGATGGGCTTGGGAGCCCCAGACAACCCGGATTCACGTTCCGGTTCTTGCTGGGACCCATGAACTGATGACTCCAGAAACACCGAAGCCATGGCCTCATTTAACACTGCCCCACATTAGCTGTCTTTCCACCATGAAGGTACTTTCTCTCCCAGCCTACCTGGGTCTCACAGCCTACCTGGGTCTCACAGCCTGCCAGCCAGGCCTGGTTCTCTGGCTGGGCAGAGGATGCAGAGATGAATTTGCATCAGGTCCTGCCTTCAAGGAGAGCTATTCTAGTCGGGGAGAGTAAGGGGTGCGTATAAGACCAGAGTGTCACAGTTACCAAGACGGGAACCTGTACAGGGTGCTGAGGGACACAGACAAGGAGACCAGGATGAGGTGGAAGAAATGGATCAAGGGGAGTGTGGGAGAACGTTCCAGAAGAAGGAGCCTGAGAGGTGGAGCACAGGCCATGTGTGAGACATGTGGTGCACTGGAGGAGCTGGGAGAAGTTCAATACGGAGGGGGTGAGGGGAGGTGAAGATAGAAACAGAGAGAAAGAAAGGGCCTGGAAAAGGCAATGGCCCCTTTGTGTCTCCTCATCTGGAGGGGTTAGAGGGAAGGACTCTAGCAGATGGCTCCTAAAAGAAAAGAATCATTGCTGCTCTTGGCAATGGTGCCGTAAACCTGTGCCTGCCTCAGCCCCAAAGTGCAGCTTTAGGAGCATTTTGGATAAGTTCGGTCTTCCCACTCCAAAAGAACCCTAGGATATCCAATCGGTTTCTGACCCACAGGCCTTAAGAACTGGCCCCAATTTTTACTGTATGCTCCCAACAGAGTTGAACTTGGGGACTCCTGGGCCCTCCCAAATAAAATAAAAAACCTGAATTAGAGGGTGCTGCTCATAGAAATGATGTGTTATTATGAAGTTTATTATGAGGTGTGTTCACCTCACCGCCCCCCCCACATACATAAGCCTTGGTACACGCTGTCCCTTGTATAAATCCTTGGGATATCATGGCAGGTTCTGAAGCCTCCCACCCCCACATCACTCTGTTGGCAGCAGGGGAAGGGCAACCTGGGAGAGAGGAGACTCACTGAAGGAGATAGGCTGCTCCTAGCTGCATAGTCCTAGAAACAGGTCTGTGTTCAGCCCAGCATGGGACAGACACGTGTTGTCCATTCACTCATCCATCCAGACCCAGCAAGTTCATAGTGTGTGCTCAAAGCCTGTTAGACTCCTGCTGCTGCCACACACCAGCTGGGTGACCTTGGGAATGCTACTGAGAAAGACTTTAAAGCTTATGTCTCCTCATCTGTCAGAGAAGGCTGTGATAACGTACCTCACAGGGTCAGTGTTGCAGATGATATTGAGAACACATGTGGGAAGCCTCCAGCACCCAGTGGGAGCTCACAAAATTCCTGTTATCTTCCCTTCCAAATCATCCCCGTGGGATCTGTGGGTCGGTGAATTCTCCTGGGATACACAGAGATGGTCTCCTAGGGACTTGCCTGTCCTTCTTTGATACTGGGTCATGAAATCATGGTTAACCATGCTTAAGGATGCAGGGCACTAGGCTACATCAGAAGTGTTTTCAAATTTTCAGTCCTGTGAGACGCTATTCCCAGCACATTGTAGGTAAGGGAACTTCTTGGTGAAGACCATGTAGAACCTTCTGCTAAGGCTCCTTCCAACTCAGGTTTGTCTGGATCATCTCCACAGCACCCCTCACTGAAAGGCCAGTCCCCAAGTGTGGCAGACAGAGCCAAGAGTATAAGTTAGGACCTGCACCTACTACCTGGCAGAGACTGACAGGGGAACCTGAGCCAACCAGAGTCCCTCCAGGTAAGGTGAAGACTCCCACCTGCCCTAACTGCTCCCAGCCCTGCAAGCCCAAGCTCTCTCAGAGAATGAAACTGTGGCATTTGGTGAAGGACAAGCTAGAGGTTGTCCTATCAGACTGTGAAGCCTTCGGGGTGATGGCAGTGAGCGGAGGGGATGGCCAGAGGCAGCAGGGGGACAAGAGAGGCTGGCTCAGGTCACACATCATATTTTCCAAGGGGCCTTGTCTCAAGCAAATAAGAAAAGAGTTTTTAAATTACAAATTGCAAAAAGAATGTTTTCCAAAATGATAAAAAGGAATTTATTACCAGTATGTAATACTCTTAGCAAATCTGTGAGGTCAGTAATGGATACCGAACTCATCTTAGATATCAGAGAATTGGATCAGAGAAGTTAGTGAGCTGCCAAAAGTCACATGGCCAGCTAGTGGCAGAAACACAGTTCGAACGCAGGCCCCTCTGATTCTAAAAAGTGTGCTTTTTGACTGCCTCCAGATCAGCTGGCAGGAGACTGTGGCGGGCAGAACAACAGCCCCCAAAGCTGTCCACACGCTAATCCCCGGACCTGTGAATATGGCACCTCACAGGGCAAAGGGGCTTCTGCAGATGTGATTAAGTTAAAGGTCTTGCCTTGGTGAGATTGCCCTGGATTAGCTGGCTGGGCCCGATATAATCACAAGGGTCCTTTTAAGTGAATGAGGAAGACGAGAGGTCCGATTCAGAGATGGGACGTGACAATAGAACCAGAGGTCAGAGCCAGAGAGGGATGGAAGATGCTGCGTTTCTGGCTTTCAGGACGGGGGAGGTGTCCATCAGCCAAGGTACGTGGGCGGCCTCTAGAAGCTGAAAAAGCAAGGGAATGGATTTTCCCCTGGAGCCTCCAGAAGAAACCAGCTCTGCTGACACCTAGACTTTAGTCCAGTGAGACCCGGGTGGGATGCCCGCGCTGGAGAACTGGGAGATGATATGTGTGGTTTTAATTCGTGGCAATTTGCGACAACAGCAACAGAAAACTCACGTAGGATGTAATGCTCATACAGAAAATCACTTCATTATTAGGCAAAATGGATTCAGCTGCTGAGAAGATTATGTATTTTCAACCCAAAGTTGAGAGAGTCTCAGATTCATTGCCTTTTTGAATTCTGTCAGAGTCTACAGTTCTTTGGAATGAACCATCAATAAGATAAACATTTAAAAAGGTGGAAAACTTTAATTGTGAACAAGCATGCATTTTAATGTACATTTGACTAACATAGAAAAATACATTTTGGTAACAAAATAAAATGCCAGACTGTTCTGCACTAGGTTGTAGCAATCATCGCAGATCTTGGGAGCCCAGGAGGGAGTGTTGAGCCTGGGTCAGGGCTGGACTGGAGTCTGACGAGCCCTGAGGACTAGCCCCTCAGTTCATTTCACTGCAGGCAGTGCTGGGGGACGCCCCACTTCTCAGAGGCCCTGAGGGGGGGCCCTGCTGAAGGAGCATCTGAGATGAAGGAGGCTGTTTGTCACTGGACTACTTCCATGAACGGATTCTTCTCATTGGAATGGGGCAGAACCTGGACTGTCTAACTCTGACTTTTGGATTTATTAGTGGGTGCACCAAAAAATAAAACCAAAAACTCATTGCCATCGAGTTGATCCGGACTCACGGTGACCCCACGTGTGTCAGAGTAGAGCTCTGCTGATAGGCTGGTTTTTCGGACGCAGATCACCGAGCCTTTCTTCCATAGCGCCACTGGATGGGTTTGAACTGCCAAACTTTTGGATAGCAGCCGAGCATGCTAACCACATTCATCATCCAGGGACCTTAATGAGAACACAGAGGCGTCCTTTTGGGTTCATGCAGTTGCAAGGTGAATGGTTATTGTGCATTGGGCCTGTGGGGGAGCGCATGATTTTCAAACTGATGTGTGTGCGCAAGCCTTTCACGTGATCTGGCCACATCTACCTGGAGGGGGCAGCCTGCCAAAATAGACTTGCAAGCTCTGTGACATCCATGCCCCTTCCCTGCCTCGCTGTCAAGGGCTGGCTGTGAAGGCCTGCACCGAGGGGGGGTCAGCTCTGCCACCCAGTCCAGGCTGTGGGGTGTATGCCTGTCATCCTCCCACCCCATGAAACATCTCTGTGTGGAGACAGTTTCAGGGGTGAAGGAAGGTCTCCAAGACCCACAGAGCACCAACATGTGCTGGATACTTTAAAACACGTGTGCTGTCCTGCTAATCCTCACACCTTCCCTGCCAGGTAGCTGTCACCTGTGTAGACAGCACATCTGCTGAGAGGGTGAAGTGCCCATCCAGGCATGCACAGCTGGTTGGTGGCACAGCCGTGGCTCCAACCCAGGGTGTCTGTCCCCACGGTTCTCTGTTGGAGGCAGGTCTTGTCCTTGTTCCATTGCTTTCAGTGCCATGTTTGCAAACACTATGCTGCATTACTGTACTTAAAAAAGAAAGCATCGGTATCAAGGTTTTAGTGATTTTTAACCATTTAACACTTGTCTTTCTCTTCTCTCATTCTCCCTTCCTGTGAAGACGTCATCAGCTCACCGTCGGCACAGCCTCAGGTTGTTTTTCAGAGACAAAAATAAATAAATAAAGTAAAATGAAAAGGTGTTGGAGCAAACCTTATTTCCACGGCATTAACTCTTCTGTAGCTCTCATGACTAGGTATTGCGTTTACGCCAAGGATGCAGGAGTCAGATTTGGGTGGGAGCTTTGCTTGCCAAAGTCAGAGACGGTTTTGGAGAAGATCAAATGGGATCAAGAAAACCCAACTCCTTCAAACCTGAGTCTACTGGATTCTTTTGAAAGCAGTTTTATATCCAAGGCATGGATTACATTTTTCTAGAAATTCTCCTGACACAGGGAAGAGGATTTAATACAGTCACAAATCCCAAGGGTTTTTCCTTCTCCACCTCCTTAAAGTACCAGAGAATTTCCAAAGAGTTTGTCTCAAAGCCAGGTATGAATACAACTACCCATCATGACAGAGGCCAATTAATAATCTCCTTCTATTTCCTTGCACAACTGGTAAATTTGACGTCACAGTGAACTTAGAGTAACTATTTCTAGAAGCTGTTAGGGTGGAAGCAACTATGCCCAAGAGACTTAGTGAGTGTATTCCGTCACTGATTGCATTATCTGCGTTCTCACGTAGTTGTTTTTAACTACCCAGAGCTCAGCCCCAGGCTCTGTCTTGGCAGAGCGGAAAGGAATGTCATGTCTTGCGTTTCATTTTCGTAACAGCCATTAGCTGCTTAAAGCACCTTCTAAGGTGACCGTTACAAAGCGATCCAGTCAGAATATTCTGAAAACGAGTCCTCTCCTCCAGTCAGCTCCGAGTACACATTTCCTTCCTAGTGAGGAGTCAAAATAAGTGTAAGTCTAACAGGCAAGAAAGTCACAGAGGCACCTTGGAAATTAATTAGCACGGTGGATGAGAGAACTGAAAAGGGATCTGGAGAGGAGAGTCTGGTGTCTCCCCCTGGCTTCCCTGTATAATCCCTGGGGAGGGAGCTTTTAAAAAGATCCCTGCCTCGGCCCCAGGCCCCAGGCCCCATCGCAAGTCAAGCTGCCATAAGTGGCCTGGGGAGAGGGAAAAGCCTTGGTTTATTTGGAAGGCTCTGAGGGGGAGTGTGAACTGCAGCTGCAATCCTTGTCTCTTACGGATGGCCCAGGGAGGGCAGGGCAGAGCCTGGGCCACAGTCGCCTCCCAGACGCCCAGCCCATGCCCTTTCCTTTGTCTGGCACTGTCTCAATAGAGAAAAGCGTTGAGTATTTAAAGTATGTCGAAAACGTCTAGCACCCTATTCTCAGAAGCTGACTGAGTTTTCAGACGGTTTCGTGTTCCAGGCCACACCGTACCTTCACCTTGGAAAGCTAGCAGAGCTGTGGAGCTCACCAGCTGGGATTGAAAGCCTCCAGGAGTCTGTGACGTTTGCTCAGGGAATGCTGAGTAAGCCAATGGAGAGGACCGCAACTTCTCAGCGTTTGGGTTCCCTGTCCTCTGCGTGATGGGCAGCTGAGCTCACAAAAATCACAGCTCAGACCAATCCCTCAGTCTCCAGCTTTGCTCTTGATTTTCTTCACTGGGAAGTTAAACCCCAGTCATCTATACCTCACCAAAAGGAGGTGAGTTTCACAGGTACCTTGAGATTCAGGGCCCTTCAAGGAAAAAGGAGGTCGTGGATTCTACATAAAAGCAAAGAATTCCTGGTCTGAAACGTGCTGTAGAGTGGTTCCATGTGGACTGTAATCATTGAAAGGTGGACTGCACGAGGCCCAGATCTAGAACTCTGTGTCAGGAAAGCTGCATCGTGGCACAGTTGGAAAGACCCCATCAAAGACATCAGGCCTGATTGCAGTCAAGCAGCTGTCTGGCCTTGGCTATGTCACCTAGCCTCTCTGTGCTTCAGCTTCCTTGCCTGCAAATGGGCGAAGGCGTGAAGTTTGTCCAAAGAAAGCCTAAGGCGGTCTCCACTACAACGGTGCATGTTTCCCAGGCTTCCATGTCTGGTCTCCTAGTTACTGCTCAGGTTCCAGTACCACTACCCAGTCCGCAGAGCAGCTAGGCCACGGAGCCTCCTCGTATCTCGGCTGCTGCCACACTTCTGGCATGCCTATTTTAAGAACCTCCTAGCAGCTCACAGCGCAATGTTGCCATGCCAACTCACTCGCTGTTGTTAATCGTAATCTATGAGTGCACAGTACTGCCATCTGACAAGCAATTTTTTTTTTTTCTCAGCCTGGGGACCTTTTCCAGATTGTTAGAAGATGAATTACCTTGTTCTTAATGGCACGCAAACCAAAAACCCAGTGCTGTTGAGTCAATTCTGACTCATAGCGACCCTACAGGACAGAGTAGAACTGCCCCAAGGGGTTTCCAAGGAGCACCTGGGGGATTCAAACTGCCAATCTTTTGGTTAGCAGCCGTAGTTCTTAACTACCATGCCACCACGGTTTCCTAATGGCACACAATAGGGACATAATAAACATGTATCAACTAGTGACATGAATAAGCCATGTGCACAATACTTCTCAGTTTGCAAAGTGTTTTTTCATGCAATTCACCTGTTAATGCTGGCAACAGGTGTTGGCGCAAGTATCTTATTACCCCCATTTGCCAGGTGAGTAAACTGAGGAAGGAAAGTGATTTTCCCATAGCCTCACAGGTAATGAGTTCCGGGACCTGGACACCAGCCCAGTTCTTCTGGCTTTGCACGCCAATCTCTTTCTCCTAATCCAGGTGGCCTGTGTCACCTCTCTGGAATACTCAAGTCAAATAACAACAACTCTTTATTTATGCAGTAGGAAAAAATGCTTTTCCATCCATGTTCCTGCTTGACTCAAAGTATGAAGGTGAAGTAAGTTGCAGGGTCCTGTTTGGGCCCCCACCAGTTTCTTTGCACACATGTCCTCACACACATGTTCTTACACACCTGCATCACACACATGGCCTCACACACCTGGCCTCACACACCTTGCCTTGCACACCTGCCTCATATACCTGGCCTCACACAACTGCACCTCTAAAGGTTTGCCCTTTACAGTGGGATGTACTTGACACCTCCCTCAGGGACTTTGGAAAGGTCAGAGATAACATATGAAGAAAAACAATGGACAGGGGGACCAGAGGGGAGTGGTGGGCAGAGACCCAGGACAAAAGGGCCACGTGGACTGGCAGGGGAGCAAAGGCCTGACATGGAGGAAACCCAGACCCAGCAATAGACAGGTGCCTCCAGGTGAAGGCAGGATCCATAGAGCCTGGGGCAGAAGAGAGGCTGGATGAATACTCATCTGCCGACTAACCAATGCAAAGTCCTGTTCCCCAGGGCAGCTGTTCTGTCTCGTTCTCTCCTGGACCCTGTGTCCACGGTGGGGCTGGCCCTCAGTAAATGCTGGGTGGTTGGTGAATGAATGAGCCTGGTGAGCCCAGACTTCACCTCCTGGTAACTGTGAGCTTGGGGGGAGCTGCCAGCCCACCCCCTCTCTTCCTCTTCTTGGGGAATGTTTGGAAACACGCCCTGCTTGGGAAGGGCAGGAAGGGAACTAGCCTTTCCCGGCATCAGCTTCATGCCAAACCCATCCCATTTTCCTCTGTGCTGTGGGGACAGTAACACTGTCCCCACTTAGCCCCTGAGGGACTTGCAGACCAGAAAGGAGGGCTGTCCTGGGCTCAGGAAGATGAAGGGCCTTGCTCGGGCCACTGGGTGGGCTTCAGGAGAGCTCAAAGTGAAACCCGGGTATCCTTCTCAGGCCACACTGCCATAAAGCAGCAGCCGAACCACTCCTGGTGCAAGATCTTGGCCGGTCACTGCCCCTCCAGGCCTGCATTTTCACCCGTAAGCTGAGGATGTTGGCTGGATCAGGTGCCACCAGCTCAGAGTGGACGTCGAGGTGAGTGGGAGGGGGGCCATGGCCGCTGGGCTGGGGAGTGGCTGGCCTCAGTTGCCCTGACGTGGCTGTAAGTGTCCAGGCCTGGGGGTGCTCTGATTTTTCAGGAGCCAGGAGTCCAGACCTTATGAGAAATATCTGGGTTCTTTAATGTCACTTGTAAATCCTAATATTAAAAGATGCCTCATAGGCCAAACTCACCAGAAAAGAACATTACGTTTGGTAAAGCAGAGGGTCCGCGAAAACGAGAACCCCTCACAGAGGTGGATTCACAGAATAGCCACAACGATGGACTCGGACACATCAACTGTGAAGAGGATGGTGCGGGGCGGGGTGGCATTTTGTTCCGTTGTACATAAGGTCACCACACTGTCACCACGAGTCACAGCAGACTTACAACAACAGGACAAAGAGTACATGTTTGCAGCAGATCTGGCCCAGGGTGGCCATGCTCCTGTTTGGGGGTCGTGGGGCCTACCTGCTGCTCACCCCTCCCTAACCACAGCCCCGGGGGTCCTCTGAGGCCTGAGACCCCTAACGGGTCCACAGATGGCCAGGGCAGATGTTATCCACCAGGCCTCATCCCAACTGTCCGCCTCATCTCCCAGCAGCAGGGCAGGACACCCTTGGCTCACCAAGGTTCCTTACTCTTCACACCGCCTTCCTGGTGGATGCATATGTCAGAAGAACTTGGATCCGAATGTCCCCTTCAGCCCAGCTGCTTGCTAAGCTGACTGCACAGTCTTGGAATTACAGGGACGTGTTTTCAGAGGGATCCACCCTGATCTGAGTGCACAGCTGAGCATGATACACCAACTGCTTGGTGGCAGGAGCTGAGGTGGCTGCAGGGCTTGGCGAGGCCTCCATGATCCAGGCAGTCCGCGGGCACACGATCCTGAAGAGGGAGACTCTACCTGGCCTGCATGCAAGAGGACACAGCATCCCCACCCAGGGCTGCGTGCTTGGCAGCCACCAGTACAGACATGCTGCCCGCAGGAGGGCTCTCCTCTTCAAAGGACTCCAGATGTCAGGGCCGGGGCAGCTGGGGGCATGGGGTCATGCCCCTTCCCTGCCGATGAGGGACGGGGCCCTGGTCAGCCCAAGGTCACTGGCACATTCAAGGCAGAGCTGGATGTCCGGTGCCCTGACAGAGTCCTTCCCCTTAGGCTGGGGGCTTGACCACATAGGGTCCTGTTTTTCTTGAGAATCTGATGCAGTACACAGCCCCTCTCCCTAGGAACTCTAGGAAGTTGCTCCCAGGTGTATAGTTGTGCTCAAGGTCGGACCTCCATCTCAGATCACACTTTTCAGGGGTGGCTGCCACAAGGTGACACCGAGATTTTCTGTTACCTCCCCACTTTCTCCTTCCCCAGCCCCTGGTAACCTCTGATCTTCTTTTGTCTCCGTGGATGGTGCTGTTGTTGTTAGGTGCCATCAAGTCGATTCTAACTCATGGCAACCTCACACGTGCAGAGTAGGACTTCTCCACAGGATTTTCAAGGCTGTGGCCTTTTGGAATATCACCAGGCCTGACTTCCAAGGCACCTCTGGGTGGGTTTGAGCCACCAACTTTTTGGTTAGTAGTCTAGCACTTAACTATTTGTGCTACCCAGGGACTCCACATAGTTCATATAAGTGGGATCGCACTTTTGTCACTGACCTATTTCACTCAGCATGTCTTCAAGGCTCATCGTGTCAGCATGTATTAGGACTTCATTTCTCTTCATGGCTTAGTAATAGCGCATCGTATGGATGGACCACCTTTGTTCACGCACCCATCTGTTGATGGACTCATAGGTTGTTTCCACCTTTTGGCTCTTGTGAATAGTGCTGCAATGAATGCCTGTGTACAATATCTTTTTGTCCTTGTTTTCAGTTCATTGGGGTGTACAACCAGGGGTGGAATTGCCAGGTCATATGGTACCTAACAACACCAACATGGCAATTCTCAAGATATTTTAAAAAACCATCAAAAAACCATCATTCTGCCCTACTGCTGCATCGCTTCTCTCAGGTGGGAACGATGTAGATCTGGGAATGCAGTGTGTATTTAGGGCAGCGTGTGCCCTGAGCCTGTCGCTGGCGTCTGGGAATGCAGTGTGTACTTAGGGCAGCCTGGGCCCTGAGCCTGTCGCTGGCGTCTGGGAATGCAGTGTGTACTTAGGGCAGCCTGTGCCCTGAGCCTGTCGCTGGCGTCTGGGAATGCAGTGTGTACTTAGGGCAGCCTGTGCCCTGAGCCTGTCGCTGGCGTCTGGGAATGCAGTGTGTACTTAGGGCAGCCTGTGCCCTGAGCCTGTCGCTGGCGTCTGGGAATGCAGTGTGTACTTAGGGCAGACTGTGCCCTGAGCCTGTCGCTGGCGTCTGGGAATGCAGTGTGTACTTAGGGCAGCCTGTGCCCTGAGCCCGTCGCTGGCGTCTGGGAATGCAGTGTGTACTTAGGGCAGCCTGGGCCCTGAGCCCGTCGCTGGCGTCTGGGAATGCAGTGTGTACTTAGGGCAGCCTGGGCCCTGAGCCCGTCGCTGGCGTCTGGGAATGCAGTGTGTACTTAGGGCAGCCTGGGCCCTGAGCCTGTCGCTGGCGTCTGGGAATGCAGTGTGTACTTAGGGCAGACTGGGCCCTGAGCCTGTCGCTGGCGTCTGGGAATGCAGTGTGTACTTAGGGCAGCCTGGGCCCTGAGCCTGTCGCTGGCGTCTGGGAATGCAGTGTGTACTTAGGGCAGCCTGGGCCCTGAGCCTGTCGCTGGCGTCTGGGAATGCAGTGTGTACTTAGGGCAGCCTGGGCCCTGAGCCTGTCGCTGGCGTCTGGGAATGCAGTGTGTACTTAGGGCAGACTGTGCCCTGAGCCTGTCGCTGGCGTCTGGGAATGCAGTGTGTACTTAGGGCAGCCTGGGCCCTGAGCCTGTCGCTGGCGTCTGGGAATGCAGTGTGTACTTAGGGCAGCCTGGGCCCTGAGCCTGTCGCTGGCGTCTGGGAATGCAGTGTGTACTTAGGGCAGCCTGGGCCCTGAGCCTGTCGCTGGCGTCTGGGAATGCAGTGTGTACTTAGGGCAGCCTGGGCCCTGAGCCTGTCGCTGGCGTCTGGGAATGCAGTGTGTGCTTAGGGCAGACTGGGCCCTGAGCCTGTCGCTGGCGTCTGGGAATGCAGTGTGTACTTAGGGCAGACTGGGCCCTGAGCCTGTCGCTGGCGTCTGGGAATGCAGTGTGTACTTAGGGCAGCCTGGGCCCTGAGCCTGTCGCTGGCGTCTGGGAATGCAGTGTGTACTTAGGGCAGCCTGGGCCCTGAGCCTGTCGCTGGCGTCTGGGAATGCAGTGTGTACTTAGGGCAGACTGGGCCCTGAGCCTGTCGCTGGCGTCTGGGAATGCAGTGTGTACTTAGGGCAGCCTGGGCCCTGAGCCTGTCGCTGGCGTCTGGGAATGCAGTGTGTACTTAGGGCAGCCTGGGCCCTGAGCCTGTCGCTGGCATCTGGGAATGCAGTGTGTACTTAGGGCAGACTGGGCCCTGAGCCTGTCGCTGGCGTCTGGGAATGCAGTGTGTACTTAGGGCAGCCTGGGCCCTGAGCCTGTCGCTGGCGTCTGGGAATGCAGTGTGTACTTAGGGCAGCCTGGGCCCTGAGCCTGTCGCTGGCGTCTGGGAATGCAGTGTGTACTTAGGGCAGACTGGGCCCTGAGCCTGTCGCTGGCGTCTGGGAATGCAGTGTGTACTTAGGGCAGACTGGGCCCTGAGCCTGTCGCTGGCGTCTGGGAATGCAGTGTGTACTTAGGGCAGACTGGGCCCTGAGCCTGTCGCTGGTGTCTGGGAATGCAGTGTGTACTTAGGACAGACTGGGCCCTGAGCCTGTCGCTGCCGTCTGGGAATGCAGTGTGTACTTAGGGCAGACTGTGCCCTGAGCCTGTCGCTGGCATCTGGGAATGCAGTGTGTACTTAGGGCAGACTGTGCCCTGAGCCTGTCACTGGCATCTGCAGATGCAGTGTGTACTTAGGGTAGACTGTGCCCTGAGCGTGTCACTGGCATCTAGGAATGCAGTGTGTACTTAGGGCAGACTGGGCCCTGAGCCTGTCGCTGGCATCTGGGGATGCAGTATGTACTTAGGGTAGACTGTGCCCTGAGCCTGTTCCTGGCATCTGGGAATGCACTGTGTACTTAATGCAGCATGTGCCCTGAGCCTGTCGCTGGCATGGATGGAGAAGATAGGCTTGCATCCCAGAAGCATACTGTGGCCCCTGAGGAGTGGCCAGAATTACGGGGGCTCAGAGTGCTCTCTCACTGCTGAGAGGTGCTAGGAATTGGACCTGAAGACAGTAAGTTGTTTTGAAGATGGCACAGCTTAGAAGTGGCGGAGCCACCACGTCCTTGAGACTCTGACCCCCTGTCGTTATGCCACCTGTGCTGATACATACACCCTCTTATGGCCAACAACCATCCCCTTGGTCCCCAGGGGTGTTACACAAGTAGGAACATTCCCAGATGACATGAAGCAGGAAGTTGGCTGTCTGGCTGCCACTCAGCTCTTTGGAGGGGAAGATAGCCCACACGGCCAACTCTGTTCTGCTGCTAAGGTGGGAGGGAAGTCACGTGTTTCCAGACTGACAGGTGCCACTCTGTGCTGCCTTTCTTCCTACCACAACAAAGGCAGGAGTGGGTTCCTAGAGAGAGCATGAACGAGAGTAGTTCCCTCATGAAAACCTGTCAGACTTGGCTCCTCTGTAGTCACAGCCGGTAAGTCACGGGGGCCACTTCCAATCCATATATGGTCAAGTGTCTGTTAGATAGTTCACCAGTTGCTCTTTCTAGAAAAGATCCTTAGCATGGAATTAATACACACCCCCCTTTATTTTGGGTGTTTAAGAACCCTTGAAATGGTATGGAAATTGCATGTGAATAACCATATGTGTCTATTTCTGCAGAAAAGTTTTCTGGCTTTCATGAGACTCTTAAAGGGGGCAGTGGCCAAAAGAAAGCCAAAAACAACTGGCACAAAGGAAGAGAGAGGCTGAGGTTTCCTGGGCTGTCTTCATCCAACCTTCAATAAAACCATTGAAAGCTTACAGAACCATTGATGCCTAAAAGTTGCTACACATGAGAATCACCTGGAAAGTGTTATAAGAATTCAGATCCCTAAGCTTGATTCCAGACTTATGGAACCACTATCTGTGAGGCAGATCCCAGAATTAGGAGCTTGCAGTGAGTCCCTGGGAGGTGCTCATGCATTGAGCTCATGCATGGTGCTCACACCTGACTTTGGGGACCACTCACTTAGGTGATGCTCCAGTCTGAGAATGGAACAGAAAAGTAAGTCACTGTCACTGGAGGCATATGGTTGACACCAAACGCTAAAAATCGCCACTCTTGCCAACATCAAACATGGGAGGGGAGGCACAACTTCTTGCATTGATCTTACATAGTAAGAAACAAAGGTAACAACAGTTCCAGAAAGGTGAATACCACGGTCACCTCCACAACCCAGATTCACGTGGGGTAATCAAAGGTGCTAACAACTGATTAAGTTAAATTTAAAAAAATTACAAAGATACATAACTCCATGAGAGAAGTCAGCAAATGCATTGAATAAGAGAGAGCAATGTGGAGGGACTAATGTAATTAGGGATTGGAAAAAGACTTTTAAAGAAGAATGCCTTCAACGTTCACATACACATTCTATAAATGAAAAAGCATCTGGTAGAGGTCCTCAAAGGGTAGGTTAAACAGCAGACTAGACATAGAAGAAGACAGCATTAATGAACTGGAAGATGTATCTGAGGAAATCATTCAGAATGCAGCGCAGAGAGATAAAGAGGTTGGGAGGGGTTACTCTAGATTGAGTGGCCAGGAAAGGCCTTTCTGAGGAGATGACATTTGAGCTGAGACCCAAATGACAGAAAAATTCAGTCATGGAGAGAAATGGGGCCAAGCATCCAAGGCAGGAGGGACAGACATGCAAAGGCCCTAAGATGTAAGCATGCTTAGCAGGAATTGGTTGGCCTGTTTTGGAGGACACAGCACAGAGCACTGAGGCTCCACTGAGTGAGAAGTCACCAGGGGAAAAGGAGAGGCACTGTGGAGTGGACTTGGGCTCATAATGGTGGTTCGTAAAGGCATGTTTCAGCTGAGGGTAAAGAAAGACTTTCTAGAAATGAGAACAGCCAGTCACTCACTCTCCCACTCACTTGCCCATTCATTCCCTCGCTCACTCACTCACTCACATATCCACTCACATGCTCATTCATTCCCTCGCTCACTCACTCACTCACATATCCACTCACATGCTCATTCACTCACTCACTCACTCACTCATTTGCTCATTGTTGAGTATCCACTGTATTCCAGGCACTGTGCTCAAGGCTATGGGGAAGGTTGAGATGGATCAAACCCCTACACCTTCTTCCTCAAAGACCTCACAGTTGATGATTGAAGCAGACAGGTAACTATAATGCCAGGTAGAATACAACACCAGCTTAAGAGTGTGGCATAGGGTATGCAAGAAAGGAGACATGAGACGGGCTTGGAGAGAGCCATGAGTTCACGGTCACTGCAGATGTGGGGATGTCAGAGTGAGCTCTGCATTTGGAGGAATACTTAACTGGTGGCCCATAAGCTACCTTCCAGCTCTGGCTACATTTGATAAGACCACGGCAGCTGTCCACAGGCCCTGGGAAGGGGAGGCTGTAACTTTACTCCGTAGTCCACAGAGGAAGCAAGTATGTGAGCAGATGATGGCAGAGATTCTAGGCAGGGAGACAACCACATGATGGGGGGCCCTCGGGTATCAGAAATGAGGGCAAAAATGGGGACATTGTTACATGCCCTACTTAGTCCTAGAACTTTGTGAGGATGAGAGTTCCCAGTGAGAGGAAGCTCTGACAGCAGAGACCAGATCGAAGTGCCTCCTCAGTCCCCTCAACTCCCCCCGAAGCCATGCAGCCTTCTCAGAGCACAGGGGGAGGTGGGGAGATCCTACTTGGAGACCGGTGTGCCACCCCCTTTCTCTCACTAGGATCTCGAGATCAAAGCCTGACCCACTTCATGGCAGATTACAAACATCTGGAGAGTGCAGACCTGGTGTTTTTTGCTCCGTCTTTCTCTCTCTTTGTGCACCCCTGGCCTGGACCACTACTACCTCCTGCCTGGACCTCCTACCTGGGCTTCCTAGCCAGGACCCTGACTGAGGCTGGGCCCCTAGTCCAGTCTCCACACAGTGGCCGGAATGACCACCCTCCCCTTCACACCACTTCGTCTCTGCTCTTCTCATATACTCAAGCTCCTTGGCTGGGCTCAGGGCCCTGCCAGGTCTGTCTGTCCTCGCCCCTTCTATCTTGGCTCTTGAAATCCAAATCCTCTCACTTCACATGCCAACACGCGAGCTCCCTGTAGATGAGCACGTTGATCTTGGCCCTATGAGGAGTGCTGGGTGGCTGGCAGGGGAGTGGATGACCGGAGCCAGCTTTCTGGAAGTGGTGGGCTTGCTCTGCGTCCTCTCTTCAGCTTCCCTCTCTTCTTGGCATATGGGGTCAGGAGCATCCATTCCTACCAGCATTTCCTCAGGAGCAGCTCCAGGGCCAGAAGCAGTTCCCCTTTCCAGTGGCCCCTCTGCCTCTGACGTCCAGCTCAGTCCATTAAGCCCGTGTTCGGCTCCCCACAACAGACTGTCCCTGGCTGAGCACCGGTGGTCATGATTAAGCCACCTGTGCTCTTGGGACTGGCACCTCAGTAGGGTGTCTGACCACAGTGAGGGAGCCTGGGTATGGGGGTGGGACACGCAGGGGCCCCAAGGAGACACCTGGCCAGAGTCAGCCCAGGGAGGAAGCATGGGAGAACAGCAGGGGCAAAACGTGGTCACTCAGGAGGAACCCACTCATGCTGGTCCCTGAGGCTGGCAGTTCTCCGGCCTGCATGTCTGTCATTTTCCCATGAACAGATGAGGTAGTTGAGTCCCCGAGGTCCCACGGCCACTGAGTGGTGGAGCTGGGATTGGAAGTGGGGCTCAGACTCCAGGGCCCACACACTAAACAGGACATGAAGGAACACCCTTGGATTGACTCCAAGCTGACAAGAAGCAGCCCTGCCCAGTGACGCTGAGAAGCAGTGCCATCACTAGGGTTGGTGTCTGTCACTCAGTGCAGTAACTCATGGTGTCACACCTGAGCGCGCACACACACACACACACCCCCCGTCTGGGGTGAGCAGGGAAGTCCAGTGAACCCCTCCGTGGCTGAGCGCCCAAGGCTGGCCTGCGTGCAGTGCCAAACACCTCACTGTGCTGCCCCCACTCCACCTGGCCTATTCCCTGTGGCTTCTGGCAGCTCTTCCTCTCTCCCACGGACCAAGGAGGAGACCTTCCTCTCACCCAATGGCAGACCCCATGGCCTGGCTGCCAGCACCTCGACCGGCCAGTGACAGGGCAAGGTGATGAATTACCACACTGGGTGACAGGTGACACCAACCTTAGTGACACCACGGCCTTCGTGGCCCCTCCTCCAGTGGCGCTGGCCCACCACCGCACCGCAGCTGAGGACCCTGGGGTCATTTTTGTTTCACCCCTCTGACAGCATCAGGGGGAGCGATCTGTACCCCCACCCCCCTAGTGACCACTGTGACAAAGATTAGATCAGAGAAACTTAACATGATTTGTATTGAATATAGCCTGGGTCCAACATATTTCCTCAGGGAATATTCAGTCTGTTCTTGCAGGTAAAAGAAATCAAATGTAAAGTTAATGATTTTTTTCAAACAGAAGGCTTCAAATTTAAGAATCTACACAACCTGCCATCTGGCCACTAATTTTTGTATTTTAAATGGTCTGTGTTTATGATCCATGTTGTGTCATAAACAGATTTGGTGTGGACCAAGGTGTCTTGATGAGTTTACTAGTTAGTCCTAAGAAATCATCTAGACTAAAACCTCTCATAATTAGCTAAGGAAATAGACCCCAGGAAAGAAAGTGACCCCTCAGTAATTGCACAGCTCGATCGCGGCTGATTCTCCAGCCCAGGTCCTCTCTCCTCACCTCGTGCCAACATTTATCAGGATTTTTGTGTGTGTGCATGCATGTGTGTGTGAGTGCCTGCATGTCTCTGCTTGTGTGTGTGTGTTCCTGTGTGTGTTCATATGTTTGTGTGTGTGCCTATTGAACTTGAAATCCCTGGGTACTGCAAATGGTTAACATGTTCGCTGCTAACTGAAAGATTAGAGGATTAAATCCCCCCAGAGGTGTCTGGAAAGAAAGGCCTGGCAATCTACTTCTACAAAATCAGCCACTGAAAACACCACGGAGTGGAATTCTGCTCTGACACCCACAGGGGCACCATGAGTCACACCGGGGCACCCTGAGTCAGGACACACACGGGGGCACCGTGAGTCGGGACACACACACCGGGGCACCGTGAGGTGGGACACACACGCCGGGGCACCATGGGTCGGGACACACACACCGGGGTGCCGTGAGGTGGGACACACACGCCGGGGCGCCGTGAGTCGGGACACACACGCCGGGGCGCCGTGAGTCGGGACACACACGCCGGGGCGCCGTGAGTCGGGACACACACCGGGGCACCATGAGTTGAAGTCAACTCAGCAGCACCTGGTTTTCTTCTTCTTTTTGGTGGTTTATTGAACTTAAAAGCAGTACCCTGTCCCTGTTTCTCTAACAGCTGTCTCACGAGAGCCGGTGGTTTCTTCCCTCTAGGCCTTCTGAACTTGTGGAGCCTTCTGACCCTTCTCAAGACCAGAACCTTCTTGGACACCCCCTGTGATGGGAGCCACCGCCTGTGCCAGCGAAGCTGGTTCCACTGGAAACGCGCCCATGAATGGATTTAAGATGAGACTTGCTAGCATGTGTGTGATGCCACCGAAGGTGTGTGTCATGTGCCATTTAAAACCCTGCAAGGGGTCCATGCATGGAGAGGCACCTCTCCAGACAAGCTGAGCCTGGCTCTGGGTGATTCCTGGCCGCCCGTTGCCTCCTTGCGATGGTGAGAGAACCCGAGGGAAAACACAGCTTCTCCTGCTTCCCCTGCCCAAAGCCACATGATCTGCCTTGTCCTCTACATGGTGGAATGATGAAGGGGGGCCTCTTGCTCTCAGGGCGCAGAAGGGGGGCCCCAGCAGTGATCTGGTAAATGTTCAACTGGCTCTCATGAAAGAGAGGCTGATTTGTAGTATTTGTCAACTTCTGTGGTGTAAATACTCCCACCAAAGCTGATTTCAAACTTCAAAGGTGATAAGGAGTTAGTAAGAGACACACAATCAGCTCTCGGGAGCCAGGAGGGGCTGGTTCCAGCTCACCACTGTGTGTGGGTATTTGGGGAGGTATGTAAGGAAGTGCCACCACCTGTCTGTTTGCCGAGCTGTGGGGGCTGCATGTTGCTGTAACCCTGGAAGATATGCTACCGGTATTTCACATACCAGCAGGGTCACCCATGGTGGACAGGTTTCAGCAGAGCTTCCAGACTAAAATAATAGACTAGGAAGAAAGGCCTGGAGATCTCCTGAAAACCAGCCAATGAAAACCCTGTGGAAGATGAGCAGGACCTCAAAAGACACAATAGCCAAAACAATGGACTCGAGAATGCCAACGTTCACGAAGATGGCTCAGGATGGGACCATGTTTTGTCGTGTGGTACACGGACTCGAAGCTGACTGGACGGCAACTAACAATGGTAAATATGTGAGTGGATGAATAAGTGAGTGAGAGGGACAACAACTTTACAAAAGTGATGGAAGAGGATTGGAATGAGAAGATGCTACTTCACAAAGAAAACAAGCCAGGGTCAGCAAAAGAGGCACTTTAAACAGGGTCTCCAGATTCTTTCAAGGGAACCTGCCTGTCCTGTATAAGAGACATGGCAGTAAAATACAGAACGTGCTGCCTGTGTGACCTTGGGAAAATTACTTAATTACAAATTACTTCTCTCTTCCTTGGTTTCCTTGTCTGTAAAGTGAGGGTGATGACTCCCACCTCATAGGGCTCATAGTGACCCTATAGGACTGAGTAGAACTGCCCCGTAGGGTTTCCAAGGAATGCCTGCCGGACTTGAACTGCGCACCTTTTGGTTAGCAGCCGGAGCACTAAACCACTAGGCCACCAGAGTTTTCATAGGACTAGTGTGGGAAATTGTGATCGGAGGCCTCAAGTAACTACCACTAGCAACAGGTGGAGCTGGCACTTGACCCTTGAGATATGGTGCAGGTGTGAGGTGGTCACTCCTTGGGGACAGAGGCTACATCCCCAGAGCCCACCTGGGACACTTCTGGGGGCCTATTCTTGGAATAAATTCTGAATAAGAGCTAGTAGTGGGGGTCAGAGTGCTGAGTGTAATGTGGAAGCCGCAGGCACTATGAAACTTGAACCTCTACCCAGTTCCCATGAGCTTCCTAATCTTATTGGGTACAGAAAATACAGATAAAGACAAAATGATTTTTTTTTTTCTCAAAATGTCCTAATACGTGTTTCAGTATCAAGATTCATTGAGGCCATTTTCACTTTTGCTGTTCTTAACACCCAGGTCTAATAGATGGATTTTTTCAGGAGCCCCTCTGAATCTCATCACCCTGGGGCTCCTGGGCTTATCGATCCTATTTACAAATAAGGCAATAAATCATCCATGGGCATGATGACCAAACCCACAGGCTTCCAAGGAGGAAGACAGAAACCTCAGCTTTCCCACTCACTGTCTTGCCTGTCTTTAAATAGCTTATATCACAAGTGTGAATTTCTGAGCTAGAAACAGGTATCAAGGGCCTTAAAAATGTTCATTCCCTTTGAGACAGAAATTCCACTTCTGAGAACTGATCTCAATATGTAGTTATCCTATAAAGACAAACATTTACACACAGTGACAATCAGGAAAAAATGGAGGTAGCCCAAGTGGTCAATAACAGGGGATGTCAAGGAAGCTTTGTGTTACGTAACCACAGAAAGTGAAGTTTGTGAAGACTCTGTTAAAAAAAAGAAAAAAAACAACTGTTAGCATCGGAAAAATGCCTGCAGGATGAAATTAGATGAAAACACAGTGTATGAAATTGAATGTCGTGCATTTCTCAAAACCCATAGATTGCACATCACGAAGGGCGAGCCCTAATGTAAACCATAGCCTTCGGTGATACTAATGATCCCTATTGTTTCATCAATTGTGACAAATGTGCCACAGGAATGGAAGATGTTAATAACAGGGAACAGTGTGCAGGGTGGAGGGGGTATAAGGAAACGATTTTCAGCACAATTTTTCTGTAAGCATAAATTGTCCTAAAAAATAAAACACGAATTTCTGAAAATTCGGCATCGGTTATGATCACAAACGTTGTGAGGAAGAAGGAAAAATGAAAATGACCGAAGTGTTGTCAGTGACTTTTTATGGCTTTTAATGTTTTCTTCTCAACTGCTTTTCTCTATTTTTTCTTTCTGTGATAAGCATATACCAAGTTAAAACTAATTTTCATGATTTGAATTTTTCAATAGGCACATAACCATTTTATGGACTCGCTCACAAAGCCGGCAGATCTAGTTAAAGGAAAGTGCAGGAGGGCCCTTCTTATTCTACACAGAAATGTGTAGACAGTCGAATGCCCTGTTCTACAGTGTTGGAGTAATTTGTACCTGAACTCCCTTGGATATAACCTTGAGCTTGTTTGACACAGCTGAGTCAGTAACTTAATGTAGCCTGGAACTTGCTTATGCCTACAGAAATACAAAGAAAGCCCGCTTTCATCAAATTAGAAATTGGATGCAATATCATCTCTGAGTCCATTTCTCCACCGGACTAAACCCTCATGTCTCTGACGAGTCTTGGTTTAGGCTCAGCTGTCTGTCTGCTTGCTTCCTCAGTCGAGTGAGCAGGTCAGAAAGGGGTGATTCTGGATTCTACACCTTCGAGTGTTCCCTTCAGTTCACAGGATGGGCATCGCGGCACCTCTCACCTGCCTCTACTCCTGCCCACCTCCAACCTTGGGAGACTTGGTGGCCCCACTGTACACAAGTTCCTCCTTATCCTGCCTGTCAACATTTTCCTTTCCACCTTCCACACCCAGTTCCCACCCTTCCCAGATACAGCACCATTTTCATGCCATCATGTGTCTCCAGCTGCTGGGGAAAGACACAATTTACTGGTCATTTCTTGTCCCTTTCTCCTTTGTCACCTGTAGCAGAGGTTGGAAAGGGGGATATTGGCTCTTGGGCAGGATGGCCATGAGGCACAGTTAAGGTCAGATCTGGTCAGTGAGATACAAGGTGCCTAGGAAAGGCTTGCCTTCCTATTCCCTCCAGGGACAGAGATGTGAAGGCTGAGCCACACCTGCCATCTCACCACCATGAGGCAACCATCACCAGGAGGAACCGTCATCAAGCAAAGACTGTAGGTCTGAAGCATGGAGATAAGTTGCTTCACTGATGGAATCACTCTTCCCTCCAGGGCAGGAATGTACTTAAAGTGGTGATCTCAGTGCCTGCACGTTCTAGAAGCCCAGAGTTAGTTTCCTCTCCTATTCTTCCAGTGTTTCTTTGGAGCCATATTCACACAGCTCTTAGGAGTGCATGGTACCCACAGCAGTATCATCTACTGAACACTACTGCACAGGTTGTGTGTCTGTCACACAGCTGGGCTGCAATAACAGAAACCGAATGGGGTCACTTGGGCAAAAATGGGGCTATGGTGAGGGTATCCCCCACTGAGGGCAGATGGGCAACCTGTGGGCTGAGCCCCCAGGACAAGTGCACGGAAGGCCCTGGGAACCGTCCTTCCTAGTAGACAGAGCCTCTTGAGGTGGGCACGAGGAGGGTCTGCACTTGCTCTGAGCACCACTGCAGCTGAGATGAGGTGGGCCAGGCAATCAATCTCACCCACCCAGAAGGTGCCCTTCCAGGCTGCCTCACTGAGAAGTCAGAAGGGCCCCTGGCTGGATTCAAAGTTAGCCTGACCTACATCCAGATTTGGCCAAAGGAAAGTGGGCCCAGGATTTCCAGATCCCTACATGGTATCTGTGGGGACGTTGGTAGTCCATGGTGGACTTCTCACCTTCTACATGGGAGACTCATGTTCGATTTCTGGGCAACGCGTCTCATGCACAGCCACTACCTGTCTGTCATGGGAGGCTTGCATGTTGCTATGATGCTGAGCAGGTTTCAGTGGCAATTCCAGACTCAGAGGGACTAGGAAGAAATACCTGGTGATCTTCTGAAAATCAGACAGTGAGAGCCCTATGGATCACAATGGTCCAATCTTCAACATATCGTGGAGATGCTGCAAGACTGGGCAGAATTTTGTTCTGTTGTGCATGGGGTAGCTGTGAGCCCAGGCCTGAATGGAGGGTAGCTAACAAGGACAGCATTGTGTCTGCTCCCCCAGACACTCTTCACATTCGGTGTAAGTCTCTGATCCTACAATTACTGTATTCTTACCCATGTTATAGACCAGGACACAGGCTAATCCTACAATTACTGTGTTCTCACCCATGTTACAGACCAGGAAACAGGCTCAGCCTACAACTACTGTGTTCTCATCCATGTTATAGACCAGGAAATGGGCTTAGCCTACAATTACAATTAGATTTGACGCATTGAACACTAATGACTGAAGACCAGACGAGTTGTGGAATGACATCAAGGACATCAAACATGAAAAAAGCAAGTGGTCACTGAAAAGGCAGGAAAGAAAGAAAAGACCAAGATGGATATCAGAGGAAACTCTGAAACTTGCTCTCGAACATCAAGCAGCTAAAGCAAAAGGAAGAATTGATGAAGTAAAAGAAATGAACAGAAGATTTCAAAGGGCAGCTCAAGAAGACAAAGTATTATAATGACATGTGTAAAGAGCTGGAAATGGAAAACCAAAAGGAAAGAACACGCTCGGCATTCCTCAAGCTGAAAGAACTGAAGAAAAAATTCAAGCCTTGAGTTGCAATAGTGAAGGATTCTATGGGGAAAATATTAAACGACGCAGGAAGCATCAAAAGAAGATGGAAGGAATACACAGAGTCATTATACCAAAAAGAATTAGTCAATGTTCAACCATTTCAAGAGGTGGCATATGATCAGGAACCGATGGTACTGAAGGGAGATGTCCAAGCTGCTCTGAAAGCATTGGTGAAAAACAAGGCTCCAGGAATTGATGGAATATCAATTGAGATGTTTCAACAAACAGATGCAGTGCTAGAGGTGCTCACTTGTCTATGCCAAGAAATACGGAAGACAGCTTCCTGGCCAACTGACTGGAAGAGATCCATATTAATGCCTATTCCCAAGAAAGGTGATCCAACCAAATGTGGAAATTATAGAACAATATCATTTTCTATCATTAATATCACACACAAGCAAAATTTTGCTGAAGATCATTCAAAAACAGCTGCAACAGTATATTGACAGGGAACTGCCAGAAATTCAGGCCAGTTTCAGAAGAGGATGTGGAATCAGGGATGTCATTGCTGATGTCAGATGGATCCTGGCTGAAAGCAGAGAATACCAGAAGGATGTCTACCTGTGTTTTATTGACTATGCAAAGGCACTCAACTGTGTGGATCATAACAAATTATGGATAACATTGTGAAGAATGGGAATTCCAGAACATTTAATTGTGCTCATGAGGAACCTTTACATAGATCAAGAGGCAGTTGTTCGGACAGAACAAGGGGATACTGATTGGTTTAAAGTCAGGAAAGGTGAGCGTCAGGGTTGTATTCTTTCACCATACCTATTTAATCTGTATACTGAACAAATAATACTAGAAGCTGGAGTATCTGAAGAAGAACAGGGCATCGGGATTGGAGGAAGACTCATTAACAACCTGCGTTATGCAGATGACTCAACCTTGCTTGCTGAAAGTGAAGAGGACTTGAAGCACTTACTAATGAAGATCAAAGACCACAGCCTTTAGTATGGATTACGCCTCAACATAAAGAAAATAAAAATCCTCACAACTGGACCAATAAGCAACATCATGATAACGGAGAAAAGATTGAAGTTGTCAAGGATTTCATTTTACTTGGATCCACAATCAACAGCCGTGGAAGCAGCAGTGAAGAAATCAAAAGGTGCATTGCATTGGGCAAATCTGCTGCAAAGGACCTCTTGAAAGTGTTGAAGAGCAAAGATGTCACCCTGAAGACTAAAGTGCGCCTGACCCAAGCCATGGTATTTTCAATCACATCATATGCATGTGAAAGCTGGACAATGAATAGGAAGACCGAAGAAGAGTTGACGCCTTCGAATTGTGGTGTTGGTGAAGAATATTGAATATACCATGGACTGCCAAAAGAACGAACAAATCTGTCTTGGAGGAAGTGTGGCCAGAATGCTCCTTAAAGGCAACAATGGCGAGACTGCGTCTTATATACTTCGGACGTGTTGTCAGGAGGGATCAGTCCCTGTAGAAGGACATCATGCTTGGCAGAGTACAGGGTCAGCGGAAAAGAGGAAGACCCTCAACGAGGTAGATTGACACAGTGGCTGCAACAATGAGCTCAAGCATAACGATTGTAAGGATGGCACAGGACCGGGCAGTAGTTCGTTCTGTTGTGCATAGGGTCGCTATGAGTTGGAACCGCCTCGATGGCACCTAACAACAACCCAACAACAACATCCATGTTACAGACCAGGAAACAGGCTCAGCCTACAACTACTGTGTTCTCACCCATGTTATAGGCCAGGAAAGAGGCTCAGCCTACAATTACTGTGTTCTCACCCATGTTACAGACCAGGAAACATGCTCAGAGTAAGTCTCTTATCCTACAATTCCTGTGTTCTCATCCCATGTTACAGACGAGGAAACACGCTCATCCTACAATTACTGTGTTCTCACCCCATGTTACAGACCAGGAAACGGGCTCAGCCTACAATTACTGTTTTCTTATCCCCATGTTATAGACGAGGGAATGGGCTCATCCTACAATTACTGTGTTCTCATCCCATGTTACAGACAAGGAAACATGCTTATCCTACAATTACTGGGTTCTCACGCCATGTTTATAGATGAGGAAACGGGCTCAAAGCCCACAGCCCCACTCCCTGGAGAGTGGCAGAACCAGCATTGGGGTCAGACCGGGTACAAGGCCCAGCTTCCCTAGTACCTCGAGTCCCAAGATCTTCGGTCAAAGGGAAGGAGGCATTTGATCCCATCCCTGATAGCATCTGCAAGGTGGCCTTGCTCACACAGCCCTGCTCAGCTAAGTGGGGCTGCAAATGTCAGACATTTTTAATAATTACCTTCAAAAGGTGTGCTTATGAACCATAACGTGCAGGAAAGTATAAGTGATCCTTCAAAAAGGATTAAGGATCTTGGGCTGTCAGACCCCTTAATGCTGAGTTTGAGGGTCCCATCCCTATATTTCTCTAAAAACTACAGTGCACTTTATCCCTGAGTCTTGAAAACACAGGCCCAGCCCCAGATGACATTTAATTATTGACCACTCCAGCAATCAGCTGCCCCGACCGGTCTGGATTTGCAGAGGTCATTAGGAGTCACCCAGCTGCCAGGTTCCATAAATCTTCACTGCCTGTGTGGCGAGAGGGGCATAGGGGTAATCAACGTGAGTGCAGTGAGATTCAGGCTGGCCATCAGGGAGCCAGGGGCCACCGGCGCAAATGATGACGAAGTAAAACAGCTCCAGGCCCTAGGGGTAAGGGAAATCACGAAGGGACAATGTTAAGGAGAGAAACCACACTGTCATTCTGCTTTCGTGAAGCCTGGGGAGAAGCCCTGAAGCACAGGAGACCCCAGAACTTGACACAACAGGACAGGTTCCCTGGCACCTCACCTCTGCAGATGGAGCATTGTCAGCCACATCACAGAAAGAGCAATTGACTCCAGGTTAGAATGCTTTTGCATATTTTGTGTAGAAATTCAAATGAGGCCATACAGGCCAACCTTGACACACAGCAAGTGTTCAGTCAGTGTCAGTTCCTTCCCCTCCCCCATCCCAATTCCCCCTGGATTGTGTAATTTGGTCTCTTGAGTTCATTGGTGATGCTCATAGCTCCCTGGGTGTCATGGGATAAATTGTGTCTCCCCCTACCTGTGAACATGAACTTGTTTGGAAATAGAGTCTTTGAAGATGTTTTTAGTTAGGTTAACATGAGGTCACACTGGAGTAGGGTGGGCCCTAATTCCATCTGAGTTGTGTCCTATAAAAGAGGAGATGAGACACAGAGGGATAGAGGAAAGATGTCCACGTGATGACAGAGGCAGAAAATGGAGTGATCTACAAGCCAGGGAACACCTGGGACCACCAGAAGCTGGAAGAGATCAGGAAGGATCTCTCCCTAGAATGAACAGAGAGAGCATGGTCCTGCCAACACCCCAAATTCGAAGAATTCTAGCCTCCAGAATCTGGCTTGAATTTCTGTCAGTTGCTGTCAATGCATGGCTGTGCCGTTTTTGAATTATCTTCAGCAGAATTTTGCTTGCATGTAATACTGATGATATTGTTCAACAATTTCTGCATTCTGTTGGATCATCTTTCTTTGGAATGGCCACAAATATGGGTGTACATTAACAGGGAATTGCCATAAATTCAAGTCAGATTCAGAAGAGGACATGGAACCAGGGATATCATTGCCAATGTCAGATGGCTCTTGGCTGAAAGCAGAGAATACCAGAAAGATGTTTACCTGTGTTTTATTGACTATGGTTAGGCATTCGACTGTGTGGGTCATAACAAATTGCAGACAACACTGAGAAGAATGGAATTCTGGAACACTTAATTGTGCTCCTGAGAAACCTGTACATAAACCAAGAGGCAGTTGTTTGAACAGGACAAGGGGATACTGAGTGGTTTAAAATCAGAAAAAGTGTGTGTCAGAGTTATACCCTTTCAGCATATTTACTGAATCTGTATGCTGAGCAAATAATCTGAGAACCTGGACTGTATGAAGAAGAACGCAGTATCAGTATTGGAGGAAGACTCATTAACTACCTGCTTTATGTAGATGACACATTTCTTGCTGAAAGTGAAGAGGACTTGAAGCATCAAAGACCACAGCCTTCAGTATGGATTACACTTCAACATAAAGAAAACAAAAATCCTCACAACTGGACCAATAAGCAACGTCATGATAAATAGACAAAAAATTGAAGTTGTCAAGGATTTCATTTTACTTGGATCCACAGTCAATAGCCACGGAAGCAGCAGTCAAGAAATCAAAAGACGTATTGCATTGGGAAAATCTGCTGCAAAGGACCTCTTTAAAGTGTTAAAAAGCAGAGATGACACTATAAGGACCAAGGTGAGCCTGACCCAAACCATGGTATCTTCAATTGCCTCATATGCATGTGAAACTGGACAATGAATAAGGAAGACTGAAGAAGAATTGACACATTTGAGTTATGGTGTTGGCAAAAAATACTGAATATACTATGGACTGCCAAAAGAAAGAACAAGTCTGTCTTGGAAGAAGGACAGTCAGAAAGCTCCTTAGAAGCAAGTTTGGTGAGACTATGTCTCACATAATTTGGACATGTTATCAGGAGGGATCAGTCCTGGAGAAGGACATCATGCTTGGTGAAGTAGAGGGTCAGGGAAGAAGGAGAAGACCCTTAACAGGGTGGATTGACACAGTAGCTGCAACAATGGGCTCAAACATAGCAATGATTGTGAAGATGGCACAGAACCAAGGGTCATTTCCTTCTTCTATACATTGGGTTATTATGAGTTGGAAATGACTCCACAGAACCTAACAACGACGGCACCTCCAGAACTGTTAGAGAATCCATTTCTGCTGTTTCAAGCTATCTGCTTCATGGTACTTTGTTTAGGGTAGTCCTAGGAAACCAACAGCTGGGGCTTCCCTTTCTTGCTTCCACTTAGGACCCCGCAGTTGATTATCCACACAGCAGCCAGAGTGAACATAGGCTAGGACCAGGTCCCTGCCTCAAAACTCTGCAATGGCTACCACTGCACTTAGAGGAAATTGAAGACACCCGTGGGGCCTGAATGGCCACTCCTGCCTGCCCCCTTGGCCTCATCCCCAGCACTCCATCCTATGCTCGATGCCTAACAGGGACACTGGTTTCATCACTGTCCCGTAAGTAGCCACATTCACTCTGCCTTGGGTACTGTGCATACACTGTTCCCTCTGCCCAGAACAGTCTTTTCTCCTGACACGCAGATGACTTCTACTCACCCTTCACATCTTAGCTTACTTGTCACTTCCTCTGAAAGTTTCCCACCCAGAGTCCTTCTGCCGTAGACTCTCATGTCCTCCTTCAGAGCAGTTACAATAATGACATGGATCCATTTCTATGTACTGTCTGAGTCGGCTCGGACTATGAGCAGACAGGAATCGTGTCTGTGTGGCTCTGTTGGAGTGCCTGCACCCAGCCCAGCACATGGAACTCAGGAGGTGTTCAGTAAATATTTGACAAATGCGTGGCACACTGTTCTTGGACAGATAAGATGCCTTCATGGGTTTGAAGACCTTCAAACTAATTCTCTATTCTTCATTCATATTTCGGTTTTAATATTTTACCATCTTTCTTTTTCAAAGATATAAACAGCTAAAACCAAACTGAAAGAAAAGAATGTGTACCTTCCACTGACAATGGACACCAATGTTCATCTCTCCTTTAAGACATGACATCAAATTGGTTTAAACTTATAAAGTAGGGGTAAGTGTTAAGGTAACCACAAAGGAAACAAACAATCCTACACATCAAAATAAAAAACAAGAAATGACATCAACACCAACATCATCTTCACACCATCACCATCATCACCATCACCTCCACCATCCCCATCACCACCATCACTATTTTTGTTGCCATCACCATCCTCACCATCACTCCCACCATCCCCATCACCACCATCACTATTATCGTTGCCATCACCATCCTCACCATCACTCCCACCATCATCATCATCACCTCCACCATCACCATCCCCATCACCACCACCACCATCACCATCCTCATCACTACCATCCTCACCACCACTGTTACCATGATCATCATTATCACCATCACCTTCATCACTACCCTCATCACTATCACCATCACCATCAGCATTATCATCACCATCATCATCCTCTTCATTATCACCACCATCATTGCTATCGTTATCCTCATTATAATCACCATTCTCATCCCCGCCACCACTACCACCACCATCATTTTCACACCACGATAGCTAAGATTTATTGTGCATGGTGCGAGGTGCTGTACTTAGTTCATCCTCACAACTACCCCCGGGGTGGCTATACTACCCTCACTTTCCTTTCTCGGATGAAGGAACAAGTCACAGGTACTTGCTGAGAGTCTGCTAAAGGTCAGGCATCTTGAAAGCGGTATTGATGGAGCTCGAATCTGGGTGCTGTTGGTCCTAAGCTATGCTCCTAAATGCCTCACACCGCTGCCTTTGGAAGGAAAAGTAACAACAACCCAGCCTCTTCCCACAGCTAAGTGTTTGCAGGTGGATCACGTGGGGTGTGTCCATTGGCTCTGTCTGGCCCGGAGGGGCTGGCACTGCAGAGAGAAGGGGATCAGCAGGGTCTGGTCTGGGATTATTGCATGGTTTTCAGAAGGAAGATTTACAGGGAAGGCAAGAAAGAATCACATCTTAGCCAGTTGTTTGTAAGTCAACTTTTCACACTTACATGTTTCAAAGGCATGCTAAGGAGCGGACAGCCTCTCCCACCTTTCTGCGTTTAATTCCATCTCCTTGGTCAATTGGGCCACCTCATGGGCCCATGCCTCTTGGCTGGCTGCTCCTCAAAGCCACCTGAGAGCCTTTATGAGCATTGATCGTGGGCTCCCAGACCCGTCGGGTCCAAGTCCAGGGCAGGCCTGGCCTCTACCAGCTGGGCTGAGAGTCACTGTTCCAGACCCACTCCTCTCTGCACAGACAGGACAAGAAAACTGAGGCCCAGATGCCCAGGGGCTGGCCTAGGGGGCTCACAGGTTCATCTCTGTGGTTTTAAAGGGTATTTTCGGACATGGCTCTCCTCAGCCCATTGAGGAGCAAGCTGAGCAGCCCTGGCCTCTCTCTGCCATAGGCAGGGAGTGGGAGAGAGCTGTCCAGATGTCTGCAGATTGGAGGAGAGCGAGACCCTCTTCCCAGACTTCAGGACCATAACTCTCAGAGGCACTACCTGGAAAGACATGAATCTCACCTTCTCGCCACCTCCAAAGCCCCAGACAGATAACCTTTGAGCCAGGTAACTCACTCCTGGCCCCTAACTGCTCAGAGCCAGATTTTATTACGGAAATTCAATGAGGCGCTCACTCATCCCACACCTCTCCAGGGTCAGGTTCTGTCTTAAGTGCTGGGGGTGCGCGGGAAACAAGGCAGCATCTTTGGCCTCAAGGAGCACGTAGCCCGAGGAGGCTATAGGGGTAAACCCACACAGAGGGGCTGGCAACCCATGAGACAGGTGATTTCCTGGAGGAGGTCTTTGGGGGGAAGTGACTCTTACTTATAACTTGCTTTTCTAGCTGCCTCACCCACTAGACTGCGAGTTCTTTGGAGCAGGGTCTGGGGTCTTCCTGCCTCCACAACCACGCATCCCCAACACTCAATGCATGTACTGATAGATAGGACAGATGAGAACCCTAAGGTGTGGAGGCAAGGCCTAGAAGTAAGCTGGACCAGCTCATCCTCAGCCTCATGCTCCAGGTGACACATGATTCCCTGGCTCTCAGTCAACTTTGCTTTCTCACTCTGTGTCCCTGAAAGACCCTCTGGAGGCAGGGGGATACTTTCTCATCACTCGCCATGCCTCTCTCCTAGCAGCCCTAAATTTTAATTAGTAATTGTCGTTATGAACATCTTTATAGCACTCTAGCATTTACAAACTGCTTCCCACACATTATCTCCCGAGTTCTCACAGCAGCTCTGTAAGGAGGGACGCATGATCAGCTTCCTGAACCAGGTAGGACTTCCCTGGCCCAGAGGGCAAGGGCCTACACTTCACGTGCACCTCTCATGTGCTGGTTGTTTATTCATCTCAGCAACCATGGGAGGTAACTGTTATAATTCTTGGGTTACAGATAAGAAACTGCTACTCAAGAAGGCTAAATATTTGCCCAAAGATACACAGGTAGTTAATTGTGCAGTTGGGATTCAAACCCAGTTCCGTCTGACTCTAAGTACAGTAATAATGATGATGGTGGTGATGGTGATGATGATGTGATGATGGAGGTAGGGTGAAGATGGTGATGATGACAGTGGTGATGGCAGACACCTATCTTACTGAGTGCCATGTCTGGGTCAAGCACTGAGTCTAGCATTGAACAAATTTTATATATTGAATACTCATCTAATGTTGTTGTTAGATGCCGTCGAGTTGGTTCCGACTCATAGCGACCCTATATATAACAGAACAAAACGCTGTTTGGTCCTGCACCATCCTTGCAATCCTTGTTATGCTGGAGCCCATTGTTGCAGCCACTGTGTCAGTCCATCTTGTTGAGGGTCTCCCTCTTCTACATTGACCCTCTACTTTACTAAGCATGATGTCCTTCTGCAGGGACTGATTCTTCCTAATAACATGTCCAAAGTATGTGAGATGAAGTCCCACCATCCTTGCTTCTAAGGAGCTTTCCTGCTGTGCTTCTTCCAAGACAGATTTGTTTATTCTTTTGACAGTCAATGATATACTCAATATTTTTCACCAAAGCCGCAATTCAAAGGCATCAATTCTTCTTTGGTCTTCCTTATTCATTGTCCAGCTTTTGCATGCATATGAGACTATTGAAAACACCATGGCTTGGGTCAGGTACACCTTAGTCTTTAAAGTGACATCTTTGGTTTTTAACACTTCAAAGAGGTCCTTTGCAGCAGATTTGCCCAGTGGGATGAGTCTTTTGATTTCTTGACTGCTGCTTCCAAGGGTGTTGATTGTGGGTCCAAGGAAAATGAAATCCTTGACAACTTCTATCTTTTCTCCCTTTATCACGATGTTGCCTATTAGTACAGTTGTGAGGATTTTTGTTTTCTTTATGTTGAGGTGTAATCCATACTGAAGACTGTGGTCTTTGATCTTCATCAGTGTTTCAAGTCCTCTTCACTTTCAGCAAGCAAGGTTGTGTCATCTGCATAATGCAGGTTGTTAATGAGTCTTCTTCCAATCCTGATGCTGTACTCTTCTTTGAATAGTCCAGCTTCTCAGATTATTTGCTCAGCATACAAATTGAATAAGTATGGAGAATGTGTACAAGACTAAAGCACACCATTCCAGACTTTAAACCACACAGCATCCCCTTGTTCTTTTCCAGCGACTGCCTCTTGATCTATGTACAGGTTCCTCACAAGCACAACTAAGTGCTCTGGAATTCCCATTCTTCCCAATGTTATCCATAATTTGTTAAGAACCACACAGTCGAATGCCTTTGTGTAGTCAATAAAACATGGGCAAACTTCTTTCTGGTATTCTCTGCTTTCAGCCAAGACCCATCTGACATCAGCAATGATATCCCTGGTTCCACATCCTCGTCTGAATCTGGCTTGAGTTTCCGGCAGTTTTCGGTTGATGTACTGCTGCAGCCGCTTTTGAATGATCTTCAGGAAAATTTTACTTGCTTATGATATTAATGATATTGTTCAAAAATTTCCACATTTGCTGGGATCACCTTTCCTGGAAATAGGCATAGATACGGATCTCTTCCAGTCGGTTGGCCAGCTAGATGTCTTCCAAATTTCTTGGCATGGACAGGTGAGTACTTGCAGCACTGCATCCATTTGTTCAAACAGCTCAGTTTGCATTCTGTCAATTCCTGGAGCCTTGTTTTTCACCAATATCTTCAGTGCAGCTCGAACTTCCTCGTTTAGTACCATTGGTTCCTGATCGTATGCTGCCTCCTGAAGTGGTTGAATGTCTATCAACTCTTTTCGGTACAGTGACTCTGTATATTTCTTCCATCTTCTTTTGATGCTTCCTGCGTCATTCAGTATTTTTCCCATAGAATTCTTCAATATTGCAACTGAAAAAAGGCTTGAATGTTTTCTTCAGCTCTTTCAGCTTGAGAAATGCCTAGTGTGTTCTTCCCTTTTCCTTTTCTATCTCCAGGTCTTTTCACATTTCATTATAATACTTTACTTTGTCTTCTCAGACCACCCTTTGGAATCTTCTGTTGAGCTCTTTTGCTTCATCATTTCTTCCTTTCCTGCACAACCAAGAAATCTGCTTTCTGGCCTCAGGAAGAACAGCTTGCTGCTGTTGCCCATTCATTCCCATTCACTCGCTCACTCACTCACTCACTCACTCACTCACTCACTCACTCACTCACTCACTCACTCACGCACTCACTCACTCAGTAAGTATTTAAGGTGCTGCCTACATGCCCAGCGGTGCTTCCAGTGGAAAGCACAGGGCTGACACGACCAAGCCCAGGCCCTGCCCTTATGGTGGGCAATGGCCAGATGGGGGTGAATGCTGTGAAAAGGACGAAGACGGAATGGGCAGATAGAGAACAATCACCTGGTGCCTGCTCACCTGTGGCTAGCAGTGCATGGAGGACCCTGGACACCATAGTCATTGGAAGATGCCTTGGTCATCAGGGGCTCTGATGGGACCCCTGGCCTCAAGGCAGGTGTCCTCCAGCCCTGCCCCCTCTGCACCCTGGGATGGCCATCTGCTTAGCCCCCCAACCAAACTACGCTTGACTGTTTCCAGTCTTTCCAGCCTTGGGCCCTTGTCGGTATTATTTCCTTTGCTGGAACTTTCTCTTGCCCTCCAAGCTACCCTTTGCATGGTAGCTCTGGAGACATGGCTTCTCCCAGGAAACCTTTTCCAACGGCACTGCGGACTTCCCCAACCCTTGGGGGCCCTGCACGCCCCAGCACCCATCCCACTGCATTCACAGATCCCATATGCCACAGGACAGGAGTGTGCCCCAAGCCAACCATCAGCTCCATCAACTCTGCGTCCCAGTGACAGCTCATTGGGGCATCTGCAAATGTGGGACTGAAATTAGTGTCCGGAGCTTGCAACATTAAGAGCATAATGTTTATAGTCTTCTATAAACAGTAAATGTCTGTGATACCTCTGATAATTTAATTCAGATAGATTTCACAAAGGCAAAAAATAAGAATAAAACTACCTCACAAAATTACTCTGAAACAACGCATCTTAATCAACTTTCTATTCAGTTAAGTGTCTACCACACGCAGGGCCCTGGAATACAGACTGCAAGGTATTTAATCTTATAGGTCAAAGGTGAAAACTGTACACACAGCTAAGGGCTGGCTGGCTCTCGCTCTGCCTCATAAACACACACACACCACACACACCCACACAACACCACACATCACACCTCACACACACCAGCCACAAACATCACACACCACACACGCACATCACACACACCACATGCACCACACACCTACCACACATACAAACACACGCCACACACATCGCACACACCACACGCACACCACACACATCACACACACCACACACACACAGTACCACATGTACCACACACACATCATACGTACACACTCATACATACACACCACACATCACCACACACACACTACACACCACATACATATACACACACCAGACATACACACCACACACATATACTCACACGAACACTTTCATACATACCCACACATATACCACACACACTCACACGTGCATTCAAATACATACGACATACACTTACCACACACTGTGTGTCGTACAGACACCATATACACACACACTCTCTCTCATACACACACATCACACACACCACACACACACACGTTCTCTCTCTCATGCACACACACTATACTCTGTCATACACAGACACCATATACACACACACCACCCACACACTGTCTCACACACATGCACACACCACACACACATACTCTTACTCTCTTTCACACACGTGTATATACCACACACATATACTCACAACACACTCTGTCATACACACCCACACATATACCACACACACTCACACATACATTCTGACACACACCACACACACACTATACAGTCTGTCATATGCACACACCACACCCCCCCCACACAATGTCATACACACACACACTTTCTCACACACACACCACAAACATGCTCTGTCTCATACACACACACACTGTCTCTCACACACACACACCTCACACACGCTCTCTCACACACACATACACATGCCTACACTTACATACACACACCATACATACCCTCTCATACACACATGCTCTCTCACACACACATACACACACTCACACACATGCTCTCTCTCACATGCTCACACACACACACCACACACACTCTCACACGCACACCTCACACACGCTCTATCTCACACACACATACACATGCACACACTCACATACACACACCATACACATCCTCTCATACACACATGCTCTCTCACACACACACACATGCTCTCTCACACACATACACACACTCACACACACGCTTTCTCTCACATGCTCACACACGTGCTCACACACACACACATGCACACACACACACACACCACACACACGTACTCTCACTCGCGCACACATTCCAGCACAGACCTCAGGCAGCCACAGCAGCACAGCTGCCAACTTCACCAGGCGAGTGTACCGAGCGGATGATGAAGCACCTTTGTGTGTTCTGGCTGAGGCGGCATCTCCAGACTGCAAGTAGAAGGCAATCCAGGCTGCCAGGAATGGGGATGGAGAGGGGGTCTCCACAGGGGGGTCTGAGGAAGAGGGGGCCAGCGGGAGCTGCAGGCACAGGGCAAAGACCCCGCACACTCCCAGCTGGGCACTGTCCTTGATGGAAGGATGCCTCTTATGACACCCCGGAGGGCAGTGACCTCAACACAGGAGCTTTCCTACCATGTCAACGTGTTCTTAAACGTTCTTGTTTTCTCCGCATTCTAGTGGTATGATGTACACCTGAAAGATACTTAGGGAAACAGCAGTAAAAAAAAAATAAGCCAACTGCCCAGACCACATTTGTGTGTGTGTTCTCAGCTGACTCAGATCATGTAATTTTACAGCCTTTTCTGACTTAGCGTTTTAAGGTTTCCAGTAAGCTTGGTCTTCAGGCTGCTGCTGCGGAGAACTGCATAACCTGCCTGCTCACCACCATGCACACACCACCCAGCAGGTCCCTGGCACAAAGCAGGCACTCAGTAAACACGTGTTGAGTGGACGCCACAAAATAAATAGCTGCTGTTCAGCCACCTCCGACTCAAGGCAACCCCAAGTGGTCAGAGTAGAACCGTGCTCCGTAGGGTCTTCCACGCTGATTTTTCAGAAGCAGACCTTTCTTCAGAGGTGTCTTTGACTCACCTTTGGTTAGCAGCTACGGATGTTAACCGTTTGCACTACCCAAGGACTCCAAATGAATGTTAAGTGACCAATATTTCATTGAGTGACTACATCATTTATTAACCATTTTCCTGAAGTTAGACTTTTAGGTAGTTCCTCATAATTTGCAATTACAAATCATGCTATGATGAATTGTGCAATTAGTGGTTTCTGTGTCTCAGTGATCAATCAAGAAAGAAAGTGTCCCCAAGAGGGTCATTACTGAGTCAGACAGAGGGTGCCGCATTTCTCGAGCTCCTGACTCATCTGCTGGTAGACATTTTTTTCAAGTCAGCGTCTGCATCATTTCAAAGGGCAGACGTTCTGTAAATACCCCTTTATACTCTGTAAATACTCCTTTATCCCATGTCCAACAGCCAAGGTAGCTGGAATTCACAATTTGCTTTTCAAAAACGAGCACATTCCCCTTTAGGAATAACATTAAATTTTCTTGGCTTTTATGCCCAGTGTGAAATACACACTTTTGAGAAACCCAGGAGAACTCATTCTGAATGAATTGTATTTTAATAACAGTGACTTGTATTTGTAGTAAACAGACAGAGGGAAGGGAAAAGGAAATTTAGAAGTTATTTCTTATCACCAGAAAAATATAAGAGGGAGAGTCTGGGAACAGAGCTTCTGTAATTAGACAAGTCTTGAGTAAATGCAGGGTGGCCAGTTGCGAGCTGCTCTGAGCTCTGCTTGGCCAACCCCAGAGGGTCCTCATGATGTCCTTCACCTGTACGGACCGCCTCATACATGGCAGAGTTAAAAGTTCAATTGTCCGATCCAATGCCCCAGCTCTGCTCTGATCTAATAAAGGGAAATTAAGTGTTGAAGGTGCTAGATCCTTAAGAGCTGTTGTGACAATAAAATCAAAACCAAACCCATTGCCATCAAGTGGATTCTGACTCATAGTGACCCTGTAGGACAGAGTAGCACTGCCCCATAGGGTTTTCAAGGCTGTAACGTTTACGGAAGCAGATGGCCACATCCTTCTCTTGTGGAGTGGCCAGTGGGTTCAAACCACTGACATTTTGGTTAACAGCAGAGTGCTTCACCACTGCACACCAGGACTCCTTGTTGTGATGATAACCAGCTTTAAATATGACCTTATTTGTTCTCCCAGAGATGTGGCATTTGGGATGGCATTTAAATGATGGGTTTATATCCTCATGAACATCTGTGGGACGGCTTTTACATGACAAGTCCACAGCCTCACAAATGATTATGGCCTTTAGAGCTGTCTGCAGGACTCAGATGATACTTTCAGACATGACGACATCAGGTGTTCATACAGAATGTTGGACCCACAGGGGCCGCCCCATGTAGGTAGGGTTGAGAAGCCAGGGAAATGGCTCTACTCCTGGCTCAAGGCCCAGCTGCCCTCTGCCACAACTCGTCCTCTGTCATTGAGGACGTTGGGATGGATGGTCCTCTATCCATCCATTCTTTGGAAAGTAGCTTCCAACAACAAGAGTAAACCTGTATGGGTGTTATTCAGGTGCTCTGGAGGTCTACCCTTGACCTTGGCTCCAGTCCGGCTTCAGACTAAGCTGGCTTAAGTATTGGCTCAGCAGTTGCCAAACTTTTCTAGTAGCCATCCCCCTTTTTTTTCACCTGACCACCTCATAAAGATGTTACGAGAATCAAAGTGTTCAGGTTTTTTGAGCCTTGAAATGCTAGAAAACTAACAATTTTAATCAACAAGCATTGTACTGTGGGGACCTGAGAAACAGCTTCTTAGAGGGGTATACGGAGCAAGAGCCACACCTGCCCCACCCCCTGGGGTTCCTTCCAGGCCAAAGAACCCCCCATCGGCACACGTATGTGTGTCTGCAGGGGAGTCCTGCTACTGTCCCCAGCACGTGGGCCCCTGGAGGGCAAGAACCAAGTTTAGAGTCATCTTGCTATCCTTGACACCTCTTGGCACAGGTGTGTTGGTGCTCAACAGATGTTGAAAGGAAGAAATGGAGGGAAAGGGGCAGAGAGGAGAGCAGGGAGGCAAGGAGAAGAGAGGTTGCCCAGGATCGGAATGAGCCAGAGCTTTCTGAGGATGCCAGCAAACAGTTCAAGTCCGACGGGCAAAGCTGGAAGTGGAAGTGAAGCTGGTGGGGTTGGGTCCAATGAGAGGAGAGTTAAGAATTCCAGAGCCGCGAGTCACTGGACCTTGTCTCTGTCAGGCCCAGCTGGAAAGAAACTCCCAAAGACAGGCTGAGCTAGAACAGACCCCAGAAGGAGCCTGTAGGCTCACCATCAGGCACTGGGCTGGTGTGTCCCCCAGACCTCGGCAGTTTGCATCCAGGACAAAGGAAGAGCTGAGAGACAGTTGGTTTCCCTTTTGGAGGAGCAGGCCCTGGCATTTGTCAGTTTTACAAAGACTCCACCATCATATCCCATTGGGGAGATGGTGCAGTTTGTCATGATTCTCATTTCACAGATGAGGAAGAGGTGGCTTAGACACAGAGGGCTATGTCCCAGGTTGTGTGGCTCTGCAGGGGCTGAGCAGATGGAAAGGCTGCACAGTGACCATGAGCCCACCATCTCCTCCTACAAACATCACGCCCCAGCCGTGCTGTTCTGCCCGCCCCCCTACACACCAGCCCCTTCGGGCTTCTGTGGTGTCTGACCAGGAGATCCCATTTCACTCCCTTTGGGGGATCCCTGGTCCAGCCCTTCTTCATACCACCCTTGCTCTTTCCACTCCTCAATACCCCCCTTCCTTGCACTCAGGACACTTCCTGGGGGCTTGGGCTAGGAGCCACCACTCTGCTGTCACTGTCTGCTTAGATGGTATTTCCCGCCATCACTCACTTATTCAAGAAATATCTGCAGAGTGCCTGGAGGAGGGGGACTGAGGCCAGAGGTGAGTCAGTCATGCAAGGCTGCACAGACAGTAACCATACATCATCAAATATTTACAAAGAGCTGTCTCATGGGCCCCAGCTGAGCTCTTTCCAAACCACACAGCCTCCTCATGGGGCTGATGTCTGTGCCATGTTTGGGCTTGTGCCTTCTCCCAAGTAAGTGTGACAGGTGCAACTGACCAGCAGTCACCTGCCGTCACTGGCAGGTGGACTAAGCAAATGCTCTTGGCCAGATGTTCCCTAAGGGCTGGAGAGATAGGATTCCCTCTCTGGAACATTCTTTCTGTAGCTCGTGGACAAAGCACCTCGTGTGCAGGCTGGCTGGGCTGGGCTTCTTTAAGGATTGCAGCCATCAAGGGCAGAGGGCACTGAGCCTGCCGGGCGCTGTCCAGGGTGCTGAAGGACAGGCCTGTGTCCCCAGTGTCTGGGCCTGAGTTGATCATCAGCCCAAAGAAGGAAGGCACCAGACTTGGGAGGAGTGGGCCGGGGGAAAGACGGGGAGGGGAGGGGTGGTCGTGTCATAGTATCCAAAGACAGAGAGCTGGATTTATATCCAGATTTGCCACCAATTAGAATGTGGCTTAACCTTCTCTTCAAGATGGGAACAATATTCAAAACCAGTTGCTGTGGAGTTGGCCCCGACTCACAGCGCCCCCTGTGTGTCGGAGTGGAATTGTGCTACACAGGAATTTCAGTGGCTGATTTTTTGGAAGTAGATCACCAGGTTTTTCTTCCAAGGTGCCTCTGAGTGGATTCAAACCTGCAACTTTTCAGTTAGCAGCCAAACACATTAATTGTCTGCACCATCCAGGGACTCTGAGAATAATCCACTGACTTCATGAGCTGTCACAGAGTTTAAATGAGATGATGCATTTGTGACATAGAGTAGGCAGTCAGTAAGTGGCAGAAGCATTGTCAGTGTTATTAGATGTCACCATTTCAACCTCTGCTCTATGGTTTTTGTGATGTGTTTCTCTTTAGAAGAGTGATTCTGAAGCCCAGGGTCAAGAACACTGAAGTCAGAGCCCCATCAATTCTCAGCGACACCATTGAGCCCTCTGCCCCCTCCTCAGCTCAGCGCTCACATCTGCAATGTGGGTGCTGTCTGGGCAGCCTCCTCTCTCACAGAGGTGGAGGAGAGCTCAGATGCAGGACATATGTGAAAACACTTTGTAAAAAGCGCTTTTTAAAACTGGCTTGTCACCGCCTTGCTCAAAACTCCCATGGCTCCCTGCGAGTTCTGGGAGAAGATCAAAGTCCCAAGCTGCAGTTCCTGGACAAGTTTTCTCCCCTTCTCCAGACTTCTGAGTGGCAGTCCTGCCGGCACCTCTCCTGCTCCGAGCTCTCATCTACCAAGGGAGAACCCTGAACCCTCTGGGTTCTCCCCACACTCATGGGTGCTGTCAGGCTGCACGCTAATGACCTGTCAGGTGGCTGGAGCACCGAGAGCAAGAGCTGCCTCTCCCACATCTCTGTCCCAGTGGCTGGCTCCTGGCACCCAGCCTCAGTTGTGTCTGCTCGAGGAGGAATTTCATCAGATCAAGCCTTTATCCAAAGGCTCAGGTGTCCTAGGAACCTGGTGGAGCAGCAAACACCCTCCCTGGCCAGGACCCACTTGAAGGACCCTGTTTTCACAGCTTGTACTGACACAGCCTGGGGGGGCCTGAAGAAAGCCAGAGATGGAGGAAATCCAAAATGCTGGGACTCTGGTGACAGGCCTATGGTGGAAAGGGGGAGAAGAAGGGGGCAGGAGAGAAAGGGTGAGTGGGAGACGGACAAGAGATGAAGAAGTCAGAGAGTGAGGCTGTCCCCCTTTTCCCTCTAAAATTGGAGGCAACATGGTGTAGAGTTGAGACTCCAGGGCCAGTTCCCACCCCATCTGAGCCCCTGGATGTTTTATATAAACCCCTGTACCTTAGTTTCCTCATCAGTAAGAAGGGGTATAAAAGTGAATCGCCCCACGGAGTAGCAACGAAGAGAAAACGACAAAATAGTAATGAGTGCTCAGAACAGCTTGGCCCCCCAGTGAGCACATAGCATGTGTTAGCTGTTGTTTTTTTAAAATTCATAAATCGTATTGATCGTTCCCACGCCACCTTTATCTTTATTATCTTTCTGTTCAAATATCGTCTATTACTTTTTTTTTTGGAATATTCCTTTTATGGAAAAAATCAATCGCTGTTCTCCACAAAAGGGCTCCTCATGGCCTTCGTTGCCTGCTAGAGGGAGTCCACGTGCCCTGGCTGGGCCCCCATGCTCCATGCTTTTTCTCTGCCCTGCAGCTCATGTACTCTTCTCTCAACCTTTCCCAGCTGTCCCCTTAGCTCCAGATTGCATGCCCCATCCCAGTTGCTCTGCCCCAGACCCCCTCGCCTCCCTGGCAGACACCGCAGCCATCCTGGGAGAAGCAAGCCCTCCCTATGTGCATCTGGGCCTCCTGAGACCAGGACTGGAGCTCAGTGATGATAACAGTGACATTTGTAATCATAACGCCAGTGGTCACCACTGAGTACTCGCTTACATGGCAGTGACCTTGCTGTGTCTTCCCAGAGCCTGAGAGGCAGCAGACTCCAGCTAAGAGCCCAAATTTGGACCAAAACTGCCGGGCTTCTGATCCCAGTGCCCCACTTTCTGGCCAAGCCAATCACTTCACAGCTCTGAGCCTCAGTTTGCCCAGGTTGCAGTGGGATTGATAATAGTGTGTACATACGGCTAATGTGGGGCTGAGGGGAGTCAACACAGGTAAACTGCTGGGAATGGGGCCTGGCACACGGGCAGTATTTTCTGCTGTCAAAAGCCATCTCACTTCTTTTCTCACAGAAGCTCCAAAAGAAAGTGCTTTACAAATGAGGGACAGAGCTTGGGGGTGGGAGTGGGGGGCAGGGATGGGAGCAAGGCTGCAAGCAGGGAGGGAGCACCCAGGATTCGACCCAGGGTAAATTCTGAAGCCTGGTCCTCCCTGTGCAGCCAGCACCCACTGGTTCTCGCTCTGGCATCTCTGCCGAGTTCGTTTGTGATTACTGGGCACTGATTGGGAACATACAACCTGACCCACTGTTTGGAATCTGCCCTTTGACAAGTCTCAGGTGACATGTGTGCACACAGACCTTGGAGAAGTGCTGTCTCAGGGCAGGCATTCAGGGCCCTCAGGGCTTTGTCACCTCTGTGCTGGGGGCCAGGACCCAAGTGGGGTCAGAGGTGTGGCCGGGGGGCATGAGCTCTTATTGTCCGGTTGGCCAACCTGTCCATCCAACAGATATTCTCTAAGCCTGAACTCTGTGCCAGGGTCTGTCTGTTGGTGGGGTTGTGAGGAAGACCATGGATTCCAGTGTCCAGCAGGCTGGTGGACAAATGACTCCATGTGGCTGGTGGAGCACTTAAAGCATTTTATACACTGAGAACTGAACTCATGAGACCCCAAGGGAAACTGCAGAAACAATGCCATCACACTGCCTTGGAAGCCGCACTGTCTCTGCAGATTAGCAAGTGGGAGTTACCACGTGTGCAAGGCTGCTGCCCCAGAGAGGCAAGGAGCTGAGGCTGAGACCACCACATGAAGACAGCATCCTGAGGGGATCTTCCCTCAACAAAAGGGAAGATGGGGAGAAAGTCCACCTTCACACAGGGAGATGACAAGGAAGCTTGTCAATCCTGGTCTGAGCTCCAGGGGAAAAGAGCATGCCACTATAGGCCTTTATCTCAGGGGGATTTGGGGCTGAACCCATGGCATCCAAGCAGCCCAGAAACCTCCAGTCAGTAAATAAACACAAAAAGGTGCCCCAAGCCAGTGTCCCCCAGCCAGTAATACTCCCAGTACTCCTAGGACAGCAATGACCCTAGTATCTCAAGCCCGTGATGCCCTTGGGGCTGAAGCTGAGGCCACACAGGATTCCCACAGATAAAACCCTACAGGCCAGGTTACAGGACACCCATGAAAACAATCTTTCATGAGTGAGAGACAAGAGGCCTATCAATCAGTAGGGTTATTTTTCCCAAGAACATCAAATAATCGAATGACTGTATAGAGCCCATACTAGATCTTTAAAGCAATTAAAACAGCTCTAAACTTTGTACAGTGCTTACCACAGGCCAGGCACTGCTCTAAGGGCTTTATATATATTGACTCTTTTAACCTCAAAATAATTTTTGTGGGAGGTATTACTGTTATTCTCACTTTAAATCTGATGGAATTGAGGTACAGAAAGATCACGTGGCAGCAGCAGTCTGGCTACAGAGTCTACACACCGCAGGCAAAATTAGTGAGCTCGAAGCCTCCTCTGAGGAAATCATCAGGAATATGCCTTGGCTGGATAAAGAGTTGGAAAATATGGAAGAGGTTATGAGCCACTAAGGAAAACAGTGAAGCAGTCCAACAATGTTAATAGGAGTTCCAGAAGGAAAGAAAAGAGACAAAGAGAAAAACAATATTCAAATATATAACGACTTAGAATTCTTGCAGAAACACTGAAAGATACAAGTTCTCAGATTCAGGAATCACAAGTTCTAAGTATTATAAAGGAAAAGTAAATATACATCTTGTAGTAGAACTCTAGAATGCCAAAGACAAAGAGAAGATCCTAAAAGCACCAGAGAGACAGACAGGTTAATTAAACGATATGGCAATTACACCAACTGCAGGTTCTTGATAGAATTTAAAAGACAGTGGAATAACATTTTCACATTACCAAAAAGAAATAGCTGAGGATGCAGAATTCTATATCCATCTAAACTAGCACTTAGCAGTGAAAGTAAAATAAAGACATGTTCAGAAAAAGACAGAAGTTTTAGTGCTAGTGGATCTGCACTTAAAAATATACTAGTAAAGAATGGGTTTCAGGGAGAAATAAATTGAACCCAAAAGAAAAAAAATTAAGAAAGAATTATAAGCAAAGAAACTGGTAAACATGTTATTAAATCTAAACAAGTGTTGACTATATAAAATAAAAATGTTGTTGTAGCAACCCTACGTACAAGAGAATGAAACACCGCCCAGTCCTGCACCATCCTCACACTCGTTGCTATTTTTGAGCGCACTGTTGGAGCCACTGTGTCAATCCATTTCATTGAGGGTCTTCCTCTTTTTCCATGAGCCTCCAATTTGCCAAGCATGATGTCCTTCTCCGAGACTGGTCCTTCCTGATAACATGTCCAAATACGTGAGACGAAGTCTCACCATCCTTGCTTCTATGGAGCATTCTGGCTGTACTTCCAAGACAGGTTTGTCTGTTCTTCTGGCAGTCCATAGTATATTCAATATTCTTCACCAACATCATAATTCAAAGGCATCAATTCTTCTTCAATCTTCTTTATTCATTGTCTAGCTTTTGCATGCATATGAGGCGATTAAAAATACCATGACTTGGGTCAGGCACACCTTAGACTTCAAGGTGACATCTTTGCTTTTCAACACTTTAAAGAGATCTTTTGCAGCAGATTTGCCCAATGCAATGCATTGTTTGATTTGACTCTGCTTCCATAGGCATCAACTGTGGACCTAAGCAGAATGAAATCCTTGACAACTTCAATATTTTCTCCATTTATTATGATGTTGCTTACTGGTCCAGTTGTGAGGATTTTTGATTTCTTTATGTTGAGGTGCAATCCATACCGAAGGCTTTAGATAATGATGATTAATTTGAGAAAAAAATAAAAGCAGGGTGGAAATATATTACTGAACAATATGAGGAATGCAAAGGGAGGCGTCAGAATTAAAGCCTTCTAGGGTCCTGTTGGAAAACTTGGTGGTGTAGTGGCTAAGTGCTATGGCTCCTAACCAAAAGGTCAGCAGTTCAAATCTACCAAGCTCTCCTTGGGAACCCTGTTGGGGCAGTTGTACTCTATCCTGTAGGGTCACTATGAGTAAGAATTGACTTGACAGTAATGGATTTGGTTTCGGTTTGGAGGGCCCTGTTACAGGGGGGAAGTAAATAACTTAAAATTAGAATCCATATTGAAACTTTAAAACGTAATTGCTAAGAGAATAGAAATATAACCTACCCAGTGGTGCTGCAGAAGAAAGGACTGGTGATCTGCTTCTGTAAAGATTTCAGCTAAGAAAACCCTGTGGAGCCCAGTTCTGCTCTGTAACATACAGGGTTACCATGAGTCAGAATCAACTTGACAGCAATTTTTAAGAAATGTAGAATCAAGAAAACTTGATCAGTTTTATAGAAAAGAGAAAATGGGAAACATAGCAAAGTCAGGGTAAATATTAAACACAAAATAAGGTGATGTAAATAAAACTATGTATCAGTTATAATAATAATAATTATAAACGGACTAAACTCTCCATTAAAAAGACATGCAATTAGAAAAGGACGGAATACTACCAAACTCATTCTATGAAGCCACCATATCCCTGATACCAAAACCAGGTAAAGACACCACAAGAAAAGAAAAGAAAAGAAAAGAAAAATATAGACCTACATTCCTCATGAATGTAGATGCAAAAATCCTCAACAAAATTCTAGCCAACAGAATTCAACAACATATCAAAAAAGTAATTCACCATGACCAAGTGGGATTCATACCAGGTATGCAGGGATGGTTCAACATTAGAAAAACAATTAATGGAATCCACCACATAAATAAAACAAAAGACAAGAATCACATGATTTTATCAATTGATGCAGAAAAGACATTTGACAGAGTTCAACACTGATTCATGATAAAAAAAAAACTCTCAGCAAAATAGGAATAGAAGGAAAATTCTGCAACATAATAAAGGAAATTTATACAAAGCCAACAGCCAACATCACCCTAAATGGAGAGAGCCTGAAAACATTCCCATTGAGATCAGGAACCAGACAAGGATGCCCTTTATCACCACTCTTATTCAACATTGTGCTGGAGGTCCTAGCCAGAGCAATTAGGCTAGATAAAGAAATAAAGGGCATCCAGATAGGCAAGGAAAAAGTAAAAGTATCTCTATTTGCAGATGACATGACCTTATACACAGAAAACCCTAAGGAATCCTCCAGAAAACTACTAAAACTAATAGAAGAGTTCAACACAGTATCGGGATACAAGATAAACATACAAGAATCAGTTGGATTCCTCTACACCAATAAAAGGAACATCGAAGAGGAAATCACCAAATCAATGCCTTTTACAGTAGCCCCGAAGAAGATAAAATACTTAGGAATAAATCTTACCAGAGATGTAAAAGTCTTATACAAAGAAAACTACACTACACTTCTGCAAGAAACCAAAAGAGACTTACATAAGTGGAAGAACATACCTTGCTCGTGGATAGGAAGACTTAACATTATAAAAATGTTTATTCTACCAAAAGCGATCTATACATTTAACGCAACTCCAATCCAAATCCCAAGGACATTCTTTAATGAGATGGAGAAACAAATCACCAATTTCATATGGAAGGGAAAGAGGCCCCGGATAAATAAGGAATTACCGAAAAAGAAGAACAAAGTGGGAGGCCTTACTTTACCTGATTTTAGAACCTATTATACTCCCACAGTAGTCAAAACAGCCTGGTACTGGTACAACAACAGATACATGGACCAATGGCACGGAATTGAGAATCCAGACATAAATCCATCCACCTATGAGCAGTTGATATTTGACAAAGGCCCCCTATGACGCTTCTGATCAGCGCCTGATCTCTAAAATCTACTTGATACTGCAAAAACTCAACTGCAAAAAGACAAATAACCCAATTAAAAAATGGGCAAAAGATATGATTGTGAAGTTGGTGCAGGACCAGGCAGTGTTTTGTTCTGTTGTGTGTAGGGTCACTGTGGGTTGGAACCAACTAGATGGCACCTAACAACAGCAAGACCATGAAAGAACATGCTCTGCGTTTCTCAAGCTGAAAGAACTGAAGAGAAAATTCAAGCCTCAAGTTGCAATATTGAAGGGTTCTGTGAGGAAAATATTAAATGACTTAGAAAGCATCGAAAGAAGATGGAAGGAATACACAGAGTCACTGCACCAAAAAGAATTGGTCAACGTTCAGCTATTTCAACAGGTACCGTATGAGGAAGAACCAATGGTACTGAAGGAAGAAATCCAAGCTGCACTGAAGGCACTGGCAAAAAACAAGGCTCCAGGAATGGACAAAATACCAACTGAGATATTTCAACAAACAGATGCAGCGCCGGAAGTACTCACTTGTCTATACCAAGGAATTTGGAAGACAGCTACCTGGCCAACCTATAGGAAGAGTTCTATATTTATGCCTATTCTCAAGAAAGGCCACCCTCCCGAATGTGGAGATTATTGAACAATATCATTAATATTACATGCAAGTAAAATTTTTTTGGAAGATCATTCAAAAGCAGCTGTGGCAGTATATTGACAGGAAACCGGCAGAAATTCAAGCTGGATTCAGAAGAGGACATGGAACCAGGTATATCATTGCTGATGTCAGTTCGATCCTGGCTGAGCGCAGAGACTACCAGAAAGGTGTTTACCTGTGTTTTATTGACTGTGCAAAGGCATTAGACTGTGTGGACCAAAACAAATTATGGGTAACATTGGGAAGAATTTTGAAATTCCAGAACACTTGATTGTGCTCATAAGGAACCTGTCCATAGATCAAGAGGCAGTCATTCAAACAGAGCAAGGGGATACTGTGTCATTTAAAGTCAGGAAAGGTGTGCATCAGGGCTGTATCCTTTTCACCATACTTATCCAATCTGTATGCTGAGCAAATAACCCGGGAAACCAGAGTATATGAAGAAGAATGGGTAATCAGGATTGGAGGAAGGCTCATTAACAACCTGCATTATGCAGATGACACAACCTTGCTTGCTGAAAATGAAGAGGACTTGAAGCACTTACTGATGAGGAGCAAAGACCACAGCCTTCAGTATGGATTATGCCTTAACAAAAAGAAAACAAAAATCCTCACAACTGGACCAATAAGCAACATCATGATGAAAGGAGAAAAGATAGAAGTTGTCAAGGGTTTCATTTTACTTGGATCCACAATCAACACCCATGGTAACAGCAGTGAAGAAATCAAAAGACGCATCGCATTGGACAAATCTTCTGCAAAAGACCTCTTTAAAGTGTTGAAAAGCAAAGATGTCACCTTGAAAAGTAAGGCGTGTGTGCCTGACCCAAGCCATGGTGTTTTCAGTCGCCTCATATACATATGATATCTGGACGATGAATAAAAACGATGCAAGAAGAATGGACACCTTTGAATTGTGGTGTTGGAGAAGAATATTGAATATACTATGAACTGCCAAGAAAACAAACAAATCTGTCTTGGAAGAAGTACAACCAGAATGCTCCTTAGAAGTGAGGATGGCGAGATTACATCTCACATACTTTGGAAATGTTGTCAGGAGGGATCAGTCCCTGGAGAAGGACATCATGCTTGGTAAAGGAGAGGGTCAGTGAATAAGAGGAAGACCCTCAAGGAGATGAATTAGTACGGTGGCTGCAACAATGGGCTCAAGCATTACGATTGTGAGGATGGTGCACGACTGGGCAGTGTTTTGTTCTGTTGCACATGGGGTCGCTATCAGTTGGGACTGACTTGATGGCACCTAACAACATAACGACAACAATCCATCTCATTACATCCTAGTGATAGGATTTACAACACATAGGTAAATCACATCAGAGGACAAAATGGTAGACAGTCATATAATACTGGGAATTATGACTTAGCCAAGTTGACAGATATTTTAGAGAGACACAATTCAATCCATGACAGTCATCAAAGAGACATGTTTGCTTTCAACACTTTGAAGACGTCTTTTGCAGCAGATTTGTCCAATGTAATACATCATTTGATTTCTTGACTGCAGCTTCCACGGGAGTTGACTGTCGATTCTAGTAGAATGAAATCCTTGACAATTTCAAGTTCTTTGCTATTTACCATGATGTTGTTTATTGGTCCAGTTGTAAGGATAGAGAGGGTTACTATCTAATTGCAAAACAAATATATTCATAGCGTGATAGAAAAATGCTGGATTTGTAAGCACTGAATAAATAATATAGCTTCAAAATACACAAAGCAAAAATTGACATAATTAGAAGTTGCAAAATCTACTATCATAGCTGCATGTTTAAACTCATCTTCCTCAGAACCTGATAGATCAAGCATACAAAAATACTGGTAAGGGATAGAGAAAAACTGAGGCTCACAATTGATTAGTGTGATCGAGTAGATGTGTACAAAAGTGTGAAACCAATAATAACCAAATATGTATCATTTCTAAGCATGTTGTTGTTAGATGCTGTTGAGTAGATTCTGACTTGTAACGACCCTATGTACACTAGAACGAAACACTGCCTGGTCCCGCATCTTCCTCACAACAGTTGTTATGCTTGAGTCCACTGTTGCAGCCACTGTGTCAATCCATCTCGTTGAGGGTCTTCCTCTTTTCTCCAAGCATATGTGAATCATTTACAAAAAGTGACCAGATGCATTGAAACATAGCAAGCCCCCACAAGTAAAGAGGTAGAAATCACATGGACTATATTCTCTGATTACACTGGAATAAAAATACAAATAATAAGAACAAAAATATAAATAATATGAACAAGAGATTTATAATTTGAAAATATACTTCTAAATAACTCATGGCTCAGAGGGATCACGATGGGAATTAGAAGAAGAATATAGTATGGGGCAGTTTTACTCTGTCCTATAGGGTCGCTATGAGTTGGAATCCACTTGACGGCACTGGGTTTTGATTCTGGGTATAGTATCTGTCACTGTGGGACTCTCTGTGTGGCGAGCCACTCTAACAGGTAAACAAGTAACAAAAGGAGGGACCATCTGAGCTGGTAGCAGCCCTGACGCCAGGTGGCCTCAGGGGCAGGGGGGCGTGGACAAGCCTTCCCAGTAGTGAATATGGACGGTATGAACAGGTATTAGGGTGTTTTAAAAATAAACTTACTGGGCCCCTTGAAAGAGTCTTTTTTTCTCCCTGGGCCTCAGTTTCCTCAAATGAGACAGTTGGGCTGATTAATCCCCAAGTTACATGTGATCTATCTGCTTTATTTTATTTTATTTATTTACCTTAATTTAAATCCATCTCTAGTCTCAATTCTGCTTAATAGCACCCTGATCAAAACAAATTCTTCTCTCATTGTAAAAACCTGCCAAGCTCATTCATAATATAATGTCAGTTTTCTTTTTTATCATTGGAGACAAATGCTGCCTCTTTTCTGCCGTTGCTTCTCCCCGATCTTCCCGCATTTCCTGCCGAGACAGATGGCCTGTCCACCAGAAGCCTGCTTCCTCTATCTGTGCACATTTGTCTGTGGCTTTGATTTATTGACAACACGGGACCATCGATCACCATCCCTTTAGTCGCTGTCCACAGATCCATCGTCCCTCATCGCCCCCTCCCCACCAGCTTCCTGTCTCTGAGATTGCCCCTCCAATCCTTTCTCCACACTGGACCCAAATGATATTCCTAAATCACAGTCAGTCCTGCTTGAAGCTCCCCGTGGCTGCAGAAACCATGCATCTGCTGATACGTTTCTTATCAGCAAAAACCAACATTCGTTTGCAACCCACCTGGCAACAGAAATCCCATTCTCACCCATTAACTTCCCATCATGGGTTTCTTAGAATCCTGCAGAATTCCCAATGACAGGAAGAACCCTAGTGCCTGCTCCCAGCTCCCAGCCCAGAGCCAGAATCCCACCATCCCAGCACTTCCACAGCTGTACAGACCTGGCCCGAATATTCCTAGTGACAGTGCCATCGTCCATGCCTCCCCAGGGGGCTCACTGCACCATGTGGACGGTGACCCTGGGGGCTCACTGCACCGTGTGGACAGCTAGTATGGGGCTCACTGCACCGCATGGATGGTGACTACCTGTGTGACACCACCTGTGTGATACCTGTCTGCAGTAGGAAGAGCCTAGCTGGTCACCTGTGACTATGGGACAGCCTGTAACCTGCTTTGACCAATAGAAAGTGCTGGAAGTGACTGTGGTCGTTTTGGCCTCAGTCTCAAGAGGTCTGAACTTTCTCTCTCTCTCCCCAAGTGCTGTCTTTGGGTCACCATGTGCAGAAGCCTGAGCTGCCCTCCTTGGGGATGAGAGTCTGTGTGGAGCCGAGAGGAGCCTCCCCACTGAGTAGACCAGCATCCGTGGCCGGCATCAATTGCCTTAAACCCCCTGGTCTCGGGTGAGCTGAGGCCTCTCAGGCCTCCCAGCCCCAGGGGAGCTGTCAGATGTGGCCTGTGGCTGCATGAGTGAGCAGAAGAGACCAGCAGGAAAACTACCCAGCAGCACCAGTCCAATTTGCTGAGCTCCATAAACAGGAGCAAACAAAGTGGCTGTTGTTTTAAGTCAGTGAGTTTTGGGTAGTTTATTACCCAGCAACATATAACTAATACACCTTCTCTCCTCCCATCAGTAAAATGCTTTGATGAGGATGACGATGATGACAATTCCTGTACCAGGTGCTTCCTTCCTGTCAGGCTCTGCTAGGAGTTTACAAGTTTAAGGTCTTATAATCCTCACACCAGCCCTGTGATTTATTTGTAATGAGGAAACGGAGGCCCAAAGAGAAGAGGCAGTTTGCCCAAGGCTTACTCTGCTGGCAGGTGGCAGAGTGGGGACCAGGCCTGGGGTGTCCGGCTCAGACCCAGCCCCTTTCCCACCACTTGCTCTGCTCCTCTCTTTCTCTGAGGTGTGCTCCTGGCTCCCTGTCACTGGGTAGCAGCTTGGAGGGTAGAAAGGACACTCACTCGCACCTGCGTGTGCCAAATGTTCTCCTAGAAATCAAGGACATAGTTTCCACAACAGGCAAACGAGACCTCTGCTTTGAAGGGTACGCTCGCGCCAGCACACACCCAGCACCCAAGCATGTCTCCCATGTCATCCATGCTGCAGTTTGTGGGTTGGCAGCGTTGCCCACTTCACAGGTGAGGCTCAGAGATATAAGGAACCCACTCAGGTCAGGTTCCCAAACCCAGGTCAGCCCATCCCAGACCCAGGCTTCCCCACGTCCCCTTCTCTGTAGCCCCTCAGAGTCTGAGCCCTCCCTTTTGTATGTCCAGACCAAAGCCCTGTTCCTTCCCTCTGCCCTTCACACACCTTGGTCTCAGCCCCAAGGACGCCATGTTTGTCAGTGTCTGTTCTGTTCCAGCCTGATCGTGCACGTTCACAGAACACCAGACGTCTACTGGCCCAGGAGAGGGCCGAGTCTCAGGAGGAATCTTGGTCCCAGCTGTCTAAGTGAGCTTTAGGGGAAAGGTGGCAGCTGGTTTGAAGTAATTGGGGGCAGGGGGTGGGTTAAGAGTGAATAAAAAGGACTCTTCTCTCCAGGATGCACACGCTGTACATGAGGCAGCACAATCAATACCACACAAATCAATAGCAGCATCCCACTACAGTGGGTTTGCCCAGAACTGAGATCAGGACCAGCAAGGCTGGGTACCGGTGGGGGCTCAGGTCAGGCTGGCCCGGGGAGCGGGGGGACTGGGATCTCCACTTCACCAGTGACTACATATATGACTTTGGCAAGTGACTGGTCTGCTCCAACTCCCAGTTTCAACACCTGTGAAAGGGAAGGTGACACCGATTTCTCAGCATCACCGTAGAAGCTACATGTGACAACATGTGTGGAAAGGTCTTGGAAAGGCCCACATGTAATGCAAGGCTGGAGGGCCTGAAATAACGGTCATCACAAATACCTAGTGAGAGCTTGCTGTGTGCAGGCCTGTTCACATCCCTTTGCATATTTGACTCATTGAATCCTTTAAGATATGGCCCACTGTTGGTGTTGTTGTTGGGTGCCATGGAGTTGGTTCCAACTCATAGTGTCCCCATGTACAACAGAACAAAACACTGCCCGGTCCTGCACCATCTCACAATCATTGTTATGCTTGAGCCCATTGTTGCAACCACTGTGTCAATCCATCTCGTTGAGGGCCTTCCTCTTTTTCACTGACCCTCTACTATTGTCCCATTTTATTGATGAGGAAATGGAGGTACAGGGGGTTACATAAATTGCCCACAGCTAGTAAATGGCCAGAGACTAGCTCCAGAATCCTTTGTCTTGATCAATATGCCCTCCTGCCCCTGCAGAATACTGACATGTTCATGGGGAAATGCTGTTCAGCGTCAGGGTTCACAATCTGATCTCAATTTCTAAAAAGTCTGGCTGCAAAAGAATAAACACCAACATGTTGGCAGCAAATGTGGATTACAGGCTCGGTTACACGTGCTTTTGAGTCTTTAGTTTTTCTATTTGTCAGACTTACTTAGATAAGTATATATTCATTTTTAAAAGCAGAAAAATATTATTTAAAGATGTTTCTGATTATCTACTATGCGAGGCTTGGTTAAGTACCAAACCAAAAAAAAAACAAACCTGTTGCCATCAAGTTGATTCTGAGTCACAGCACCTATTAAAGGTACTCTGTCCTATCACCCTGGTTTCTCAGGCTACACCTGAGCACTTTCAGCCTGGCAGGGAAGAGATCCCCATAGCAGTGGCAGCTCTGTTGTGGTATCTCATGTGCCCTGAGGCAACTGTGGGCTTCCTTTGAAGGGATCACATCTTTTCTAAAACATTCTGAACACAACAGAACTGAGCAATATCTTCCTAATGTTTTTCCCTCTCCTTTTTTTCTGCTCTGAGGTCAAGCCCTCCAATTTTCCCAGGGGTTCATGTTTTGAATCCCCAGGTTTAATTTCTGAATTTTCTGGGGTACACCTTTATGTTGATATCAAAGCCCCAGCACGTGAAATCAGGGTCACCTGGAGGAGCACAGAGTCCTTCCTGGGTTGCTCTGTAGGGTCTGGGGGTCAACATGGCACTGTCTCTGTGCTCACCCCACTGTGTGATCCTGGACAGACCCTTCACCCTCACCAAGCCTCAGCTCACTGGTCTCTAAAATTGGTGTCCTCCTCCCATCCCTCTCTCCTCATGTGCTTGTCGTGAGACTCAAACAAGAACACTCATAAGGAAACAGTTTACAAACTGTAAACTCCCATCCAGAAATGAGAGGTGGGAACTTTTTTTGAGCCCCTCGGTGACACTGCCTCTAAGATGCCCGAGACACAGTGGTGAGAATGAGGACTGGAGTGAGAGCCTGCTAGTGACTCTCTTCAGCTCAGGAAGTCACATTCAGTGAGAAACCAAGTCCTCACTTAAGAGACGTTCACCTTATTTTTCAAACTGCGCATTCCCTGTAGGGGATGGAATAGTGCTCCCCCAAAATTCATGTCCATCTGGAGCCTCAGAACATGAGCTTGTTGGGAATAAGGGATTTGCGGATGTTATCAAGTTAAAGGAGGTCATACGGGAGCTGGGTGGGGCCCTAATCCAGTGACAAGTGTCCTTATAAAAAAAGAAGAGATGCAGAGACACAGAGGGGAGACAGCCAGGTAACGACGGAGGCAGCCACAAGTCACAAGAAGCTGGAAGAGAGGCAAGAACGATTCCCCTGAGAGACTCCTGAGGGACCAACGCTGCCGACATCCCAGAGCTGAGTCATTTCTGTGGTTTTAAGCCACACATTTGAGGTGCTTTGCTACGGCATCCCAGAAGCTCACACATTCTTCTTAGGAGCAGTAATGCTGCCCCTCATCTGTCTGAGTATAAAGATGTGACAGTGAGGGCGCTGTCAGCCTGTGGCTGGGAGGCACCAAAGGGAGCCTGGAGGAGAGAAGGCCCCAGAGCTTTTTCTCACTGGTGCCCAGCAACGTTGGGTCCGGCAGGGCCATTCCTCCATTGCAGGTCCTGCCGTCCTGGCCTCTAGGGGCAGCAGGACCCTCTCCTCACCCTTGAAGCCTTGGGCAGTAACGGCATTCTGTTCCTGCCACCTGGTTGTCCCCTTCACCTGCCCGTTGGATGACAGAGTCCTCTCCTGGTGCCTGATGAGTAAACCGAGGAAGCTGAACCCTACAGCCTCAAAGACATGTCTTCCGTTCCCCATGGACCCAAATCTTACTAGTTGGTGCGGGGCTGGGGGTGGGGGGGCGGCGGTTGTGATCAGTGCCTTTTGGGAATCCAGACAGGTTGAGGAGAACTCACTTTCCCATCCTGGAGAAGACTGATGAGGTGAGATGAGGGGTGCGTGACAGGACAGAAAGCTCCTGAGAAGACTTGGAGCACTGAGAGTTGGGCTCCCTGGGCAAGGAATGAGGACCCTGTACCCAGCAGACAAGTGCCTGCCTTAGCTCACAGCAGGGAGAAGCAGGCACTGAACGCCCAAGTGCCAGATGGGGAAACCAAGCCTGGCGAGGGGCTGGGGCAGCTGAGCCCATCTGAGGCCACATTTGCCCCCACCCCAGCCCTGGTGTCTCCCACATCTGACTTCTGCAGTTTCCTGCACCTTTAGCCACTCTGGGCTTGCTTCCTGTGAGGCCTTTATGACCATGGCCTCGGCCCAACACGGGGGCCAATGCTCTCACCTCATGCTCCTCTGAGTCCCAGAGATGGAGCACACCCCCAGGAGCCCACAGATGGCTGACATGGGAGTCGATACAGTTGGACTGCCTTATCTCCATTTGGCTTTAAAAAACTCGACTTAGGCAGAAGTGTGAGCTCTCAGCCAGCCACCACAGACCTCCTATGTCAGCTGACTGACCCTCACTGTCCACTAATCACAATTTGCAATGAGGCAGACCCAGATGTCAGCATTGCAGCACCTCTTCCAGGCCCCCAACTCATTTCCCTAAGGCGCTTTGTCCTCTATGTGTCCACAGGACCTTGCCACCTTGCACGAATTCACCTGTTTACCTGTCTCTCTCCCCCCGGTCTGTGACCACCAAAGAGCAATGCTTCATCTTTGTGACCCCCAACAAGCAGCACAGAGCAGGTTCTCAGTGAGGGCTGAGGAATCAGCAAGTGATTGAATGAGTGAGCGAAAGAATGAGTGAGTGTATGAGTGGATGAGTGAATGAATGAGTGAGTGGATGAGTGAATGAATGAGTGAGTGGATGAGCGAGTGAATGAACAAGTAGTGAATGAATGAGTGAGTGGGTGAGTGATTGAATGAATGAGTGTGTGAGTGGAAGAGTGAATGAATGAGTAGTGAATGAATGAATGAGTGAGTGGATGAGCGAGTGAATGAATAAGTTAGTGGATGAGTGAGTGAATGAATGTGTGAGTGAATGAGTGAGTGAGAGTGAAAGTGTATTCATATGGTATGTAAGCTCTGAAGTGGACAAAAATTGAATTAACTGAGTAAATAAGTAGTAGGTGAAGGACAGTCCCTCTTTAAACAAGTAATCCAGCCAACAAATGAAGAAGGAATGACTCTTTTCATATTGTAACCGCTAATGAATTAATGGGTCTAGGCTTGAGCATAAGCAGCTGCTAACATCACAAAAGAAGAGAAGCCAGATATACATGCCTCCTGAGAGCAGAATGTAACACCACTTTTAAAAGAGTCTTGCAAAACCTGGAGCCTGGATCATATCAAACCTCTAGATCCAATTCAAGGATGCACAGAGAACAGACGAACACGGAAACAACACCATGGGGCTGCAGACAGTGAAACACTGATGGTGGGAACCTGCAGGGCAAGGGACCTGGTTTCATCAACAGAAAATCTCAGGAAAATAAGGAGGTGACAGGAACCTGTAGATTCAAAGCCTTAGCGAACACACCAACCAGTCACAGTGTGAGGACTTTGTTTAGATCCCAACTCAAACAAATTAAATTTAAAAAATTAACTGCAAAATGTTGTTGTTAGTTGCTGTGGGTCGATTCTGACTGATGATGACCCCCAAGTGTTCAGAGTAGAACTGCTCCATAGGGCTTTCGAGGCTGTGACCTTCTGAAAGCAGATCACCAGGCCTTTCTTCCAAGGTTCTTCTAGGTGGGTTTGAAGCACCAACCTTTCAGTTAGTCCTCTAGAATTTAACTATTTTTACCACCCAAGGACTCCCTAACTATAAAATATGTAAGTTAATTAGAAATTTGAACATTGCAAGGTTGATTAAATTAAGAAATCACCATTTAATTGAGGTGTGATGACGGTAAAAAAAAAAAACAAAAAACTGTTTCCATCAAGTCAATTCCGACTCATAGTGAACCTGTAGGACAAAGTAGAACTGCCGCGTTGAGTTTCCAAGGAGCAGCTGGTGGATTTGAACTGCTGATCTTTCGGTTAGCAGCCGTAGCACTTAACCACTGCGTCACCAGGGTTTCTGTGATGATGATATCATGGTTGAAAATACTTGTGAATGAAATGTCTGGCTTTACTTCAAAATATGGGTGGGAAAGTGAGTTTAGATGAAACAAGATTGTTCTGGACTTGATCATTGTTGCAGCTGAGTGATGACCACATGGGGGTTCATTTTACTATTCATCTTCATCTACTTTTATAAATGCTTGAAATTTTCCATAATAAAGTATTTTTAAGAATGAGGTGGAATCTCAGCTCTGTCTTTTACTAGTTGGGCAATATGTCCCACCTGCCTCCTGTATTCTTTCTTCAAGCAGTTTTCCACTCAAAATGTCACATCCTAACATTGCTGTTGTTAGTTGCTGTCCAATTGGCTCTGACTCATGGCAATCCATGTACAACAGAACAAAACGTTCCCTAGTCCTGCACCATCCTCATGATCACTGGTATGCCTGAGTCCATTGTTGTGGCCACTGTGTATTTTGAGTGCCTTCCAACCTCGGGGGCTCATCTTCCAGCACTATATTGGACAGTCTTCTGTTGGGACTCATAGGGCTTTCAGTGACTAAATTTCAGAAGTAGATCAGTAGGCTTTCTTCCTAGTCCATCGTTGTCTGGAAGCTCTGCTGAAACCTGTCCACCATGAATGACCCTACTGGTATTTGAAATATGAGTGGCATAGCTTCTATCATCACAGCAACATGCCAGCCAGCACAGTAAGACAAACTGACAGATGGGTGGCAGGCTTCCTAATGTATATCCACATGAAAACGTGCACACAAATGTTTTAAGCAGCTTAATTCATAATTGCCAAAAATTGGAAGGAACCAAGGGGTCCTTCAACAGGTGAATGGATAAACGAACTATGGCACAGCCATACGAAGGAGTAGTATTCAGTAATAAAAAAAATCATTTATCAAGTCACAAAAAGACATGGAGAAACCTGAAATGCACATTGTTAAGTAAAAGAACCCAGTATGAAAAAGCTACATAATAACAACACCGTATGATTTCAAATATAGGACATTCTGGGAAAGGCAAAACTACAGAGACAGTAAATAGATCAGCAGTTGCCAGGGGTCCCGGGGGAAGGGTGGAAGGATGAATGAGGGGAACACAGCATTTTCAGGGCAGTGACACTACTCTGCTTGATACTGTAACAGTGGACCCCTGACATGATGCCCTTGTCTAAACCCACAGGAGTACACAACACAGTGAACCTGATGTGAGCTATGCACTTTAGTTAATAATAGTGTATCAATATTGGCTCATCAATTGTAAAAAACATACCGCAGGAATGTGAGATGTTAATAGTCCAAATCAAACCCACTTCAGCTATGTTGATTCTGACTCATAGCTACCCTTTAGAACAAGTAGAACTGCCCTATAGGGTTTCCGAGGTGGTAAACCTTTACAGAAGCAGACTCCCACATCTTTCTCCCTCAGGGCGGCTGGTGGATTTAAACCACCAACCTTTTGATTAGCAGCTGAGCACTTAACCACCGCACCATCAGGGAACCTTTGTTAGTAATAGGAGATTTATGAGTTGGAATCGACTCGAAGGCAGTGGCTTTTTTTGAATTATATAATTACATTCCAGGTTCCAATTATTAATGGATGTTTGCACTGTTTCTTTGCATTTTGAGTCATGCCACATCAGCAAATGAAGGTCCCGAAAACTTTACTCCATCCACATCATTAAGGTTGACTCTACTTTGAGGAGGCAGCTCTTTCCTAGTGATCTTTTGAGTGCCTTCCAACCTGGGGGGCTCATCTTCCAGCACTATATGAGACAATGTTCTGCTGCTATTCATAAGGTTTTCACTGGCTACTGCTTTTCAGAAGTAGACTGCCAGGTCCTTCTTCCTAGTCTGTCTTAGTCTGGAAGCTGAGCTGAAACCTGTCCTCCATGAGTGGCCCTGCTGGTATCTGAATACCAGTGGCATAGCTTCCAGCATCACAGCAACACACAAGCCCCCACAGTATGACAAACTGACAGACATGTCAAAAATGAAATGGAATGCATAAACATCAATATCCTAGGCATTAGTGAGCTGAAATGGACTGGTATTGGCCATTTTGAATCAGACAATCATATAGTCTACTATGGTGGGAATGACAACTCCAAGAGGAATGGTGTTGCATTCATCGTCGAAAAGAATGTTTCAAGATGTATCTTGAAGTACAACGCTGTCAGTGATAGGATAATATCCATACGCCTGCAAGAAAGACCAGTTAATACGACTATTATTCAAATTTATGCACCAACCACTAGGGCCAAAGATGAAGAAATAGAAGATATTTATCAGCTGCTGCAGTCTGAAATTGATCAAACATGCAATCAAGATGCATTGATAATTACTGGTGATTGGAATGCAAAAGTTGGAAACAAAGGATCAGTAGTTGGAAAATATGGCCTTGGTGATAGAAACAATGCCAGAGACTGAATGATAGAATTTTGCAAAACCAACGACTTCTTCATCGCAAATACCTTCTTTCACCAACATAAACAGTGACTATACACATGAACCTCGCCAGATAGAACACAGAGAAATCAAATTGACTACATCTGTGGAAAGAGACGATGGAAAAGCTTAATATCATCAGTCAGAACAAGGCCAGGGGCCAACTGTGGAACAGACCATCAATTGCTCATATGCAAGTTCAAGCTGAAACTGAAGAAAATAAGAGCAAGTCCACGAGAGCCAATATATGACCTTGAGTATATCCCACCTGAATTTAGAGACCATCTGAAGAATAGATTTGATGCATTGAACACTAGCGACCGCAGACCAGAGGAGTTGTGGAATGACATCGAGGACATCATCCATGAAGAAAGCAAGAGGTCACTGAAAAGACAGGAAAGAAAGAAAAGACCAAGATGGATATCAGAGGAGACTCTGAAACTTGCTCTTGAGCGTCGAGCAGCTAAAGCAAAAGGAATAATTGATGAAGTAAAAGAACTGAACAGAAGATTTCAAAGGGCCTCTCGAGAAGACAAAGTATTATAATGACATGTGCAAAGAGCTGGAGATGGAAAACCAAAAGGGAAGGACATGCTCGGCGTTTCTCAAGCTAAAAGAACTGGAGAAAAAATTCAAGCCTCGAGTTGCAATAGTGAAGGACTCCATGTGGAAAATATTAAATGATGCAGAAAGCATCAAAAGAAGATGGAAGGAATACACAGAGTCATTATACCAAAAAGAATTAGTCGATATTCAACCATTTCAAGAGGTGGCATATGACCAGGAACCGATGGTACTGAAGGAAGAAGTCCAAGCTGCTCTGAAGGCATTGGTGAAAAACAAGGCTCCAGGAATTGATGGAATATCAATTGAGATGTTTCAACAAACAGATGCAGTGCTGGAGGTGCTCACTTGTCTATGCCAAGAAATATGGAAGACAGCTTCCTGGCCTAGTGACTGGAAGAGATCTGTATTTATTCCTATTCCCAAGAAAGGTGATCGAACCGAATGTGGAAATTATAGAACAATACCATTAATATCACACTCAAGTAAAATTTTGCTGAAGATCATTCAAAACCGGCTGCAGCAGTATATCAACAGGGAACTGCCAGAAGTTCAGGCCGGTTTCAGAAGAGGACGTGGAACCAGAGATATCATTGCTGATGTCAGATGGATCCTGGCTGAAAGCAGAGAATACCAGAAGGATGTTTACCTGTGTTTTATTGACTATGCAAAGGCATTCGACTGTGTGGATCATAACAAACTATGGATAACACTGCAAAGAATGGGAATTCCAGAACACTTAATTGTGCTCGTGAGGAGCCTTTACATAGATTCAAGAGGCAGTTGTTCGTACAGAACAAGGTAATACTGATTGGTTTAAGGTCAGGAAAGGTGTGCGTCAGGGTTGTATTCTTTCACCATACCTATTTAATCTATATGCTGAACAAATAATACAAGAAGCTGGACTATATGAAGAAGAACACAACGTTAGGATTGGAGGAAGACTCATTAACAACCTGCATTATGCAGATGACACAACCTTGCTTGCTAAAAGTGAAGAGGATTTGAAGCACTTACTAATGTAGATCAAAGATCACAGCCTTCAGTATGGATCACACCTCAACATAAAGAAAACAAAAATCCTCGCAACTGGACCAATGAGCAACATCATGATAAACGGAGAAAAGATTGAAGTTGTCAAGGATTTCATTTTACTTGGATCCACAATCAACAGCCATGGAAACAGCAGTTAAGAAATCAAAAGAGGCATTGCCTTGGGCAAATCCGCTGCGAAGGACCTCTTGAAAGTGTTGAAGAGCAAAGATGTCACCCTGAAGACTAAGGTGTGCCTGACCCAAGCCATGGTATTTTCAATCACATCATATGCATGTGAAAGCTGGACAATGAATAAGGAAGACCGAAGAAGAGTTGACGCCTTTGAATTGTGGTGTTGGCGAAGAATATTGAATATAGCATGGACTGCCAAAAGAACGAACATATCTGTCTTGGAGGAAGTGCGGCCAGAATGCTCCTTAGAGGCAAGGATGGTGAGACTGCGTCTTACACACTTTGGACATGTTGTCAGGAGGGATCAGTCCCTGGAGAAAGACATCAAGCTTGACAGAGTTCAGGGTCAGCAGAAAAGAGGAAGACCCTCAACGAGATGGATTGACACAGTGGCTGCAACAATGAGCTCAAGCGTAACAACGATTGTAAGGATGGTGCAGAAACAGGCCGTGTTTCTTTCTGTTGTGCATAGGGTCGCTATGAGTTGGAATTGGCTCGACGGCACCTAACAACAACAACAACATTATATAATAGGAGAAGGAGTCTTGGTGATGCAGTGATCAAGAGCTCAGCTGCAAACTGAAAGGTCGATGGTTTAAACCCACCAGCTGCTCTGCAGAAGAAAGACAATCTCCTTCCTATGGGGCAGTTCTACTCTGTTCTATAGGGTCACTATGAGTCAGACTACCAGACGTCTCTCCCCATCAAGATGGAAGCCCGGGGAGGGGTCACGGGTTGGTTTGCTCTTGGCCGAATCCGCCACACCGAGAGGTATGCCTGGCGCCTAGTAGTGGTCAGTACGCATAGGTCAAATCAATCCATCAATCACCTCTAAAATGAAGGCAGCAATAAGGGCCTCTAGGGGTTGAAACGAGCATGATGAAAAGAATCTCCCAGCCCAACGCCCGTCACACAGCAGATGCTAATCAATGCCAGTTCCCCTTCCTTCTCCCCAACAATGCACACTTTCCACAAAAGCAACACTTCTTGAACCAACAAGTCCTGGGAAGAGCTGCCCCCTCCAGAGCTCCAGGTCTTTGAGACCATGATGTGCCTCCTAACCTCGTTCTCACTCGTTCTGTCATTATTCCCAGCTAGAATGGCCCGTGGTTGTGTTACTGTGACTCAGACCACCATGACTGACAAAGAGAAACAAGAACTAAGGCTTCGATGTAGAATTCCCACAGGGAGTCATTATGGGGAGGAACTATTACGCTTTCTCTCCATGTGGGACGCAGGCACGCTACCAAAGTATCCACACATCTTTGGGGCTGGCATTTCTATGGCACAGAGCCACACCCCACAGGGAATGTTTGCTGGCATTTCAAGGGAAGGGCACGGCACTGTGTGGGAATCAGCTGTCCTGGGGCTCACCCCTAGCTCTGCCCTGCCTTGCGGTGCAGGGAGCCATTCTCCCCACCCGAGCCTCAGTGTTTTCATCTATAAAGTGAGCACACTTTAAAGTGTGACATTACTTTATGTCACTGCCCCAAACAGCTAATTGAAATTTTCTTTGCAAAATATAAATATGCCTAGAAAGTTGAGAGACTGTGAGACATTTGCTTTTAACACAATACAGTTAAGTCAGATGTCCTTCCTAACAACAACAACATGATGAAGCCGTCTATATTGAGGGATGAGCATTCTGACAGAGCAGGGAGCTCCATGGCTATTAAGTAAGAGGACTGTGGAGCGAGATGCTGGGGCTCGGAGAAGTATGTCACCTTAGATCCCACAGCTAGTTAGTGAAGACTAGTACTGGTATTCAGATGGTTCTCCTTCCTAGTCACTATTTATTATCCTGCAAACTGACATTTGGAGAATAACCTTCATGACAGAAGAAATACAAACATAAAGCTGAGAAAAGATGTCACTTTATCTATAAGGTGAAATTATGGCCCAAATAATAACGGCATAGATAAAAATGTCTACATTAAATGGATTAAGACCAAAAAAAAAAAAAAAAAAAAAGACAAATAGGGTGTAATAAACACCAGTCCTTGCAAAGAAAAATTAAAATTCTAGATGAAGAGTGAGTCTGAAGTCTCCTGCCCGCCACCCTCCCTTCTCCTTCCCTTCCTATAGTGTCTTCACTTTCTGACCCCTGTGCCTCCCATCCCAGACCCCAGCCATCCCCAGATCCTTGGCCCTTTGGCAAATGATGAAATGGGGCCAGAGCGGGGAAGGGACTGGGTTAGAATCCAGCTCCTGCTGTCCTCTGAATTGTTTCCTTCCTATTCCCTCCACCTCCAAAGTCAAAGCAAAAACAATAATGATGATAGCATTTTCTCATTAGAAAGAACTTACACTAGCGACAACCAGATACAATAAAGCATGTGCTTGAAAGCAACATTAAAAACTGGAGCTACCAACTCATGCATTCATTCAATAGATACTATCGTGCACTTACTAGGTGGCAGGCACTGTTCTAGGCACTGGGGATACAGCCATGAAGAAAACAGTGTTGCGGGTGGTAAGAAGTACTGGGATCCTGCATGTATTCTGAAGGTAGAGCTGACAGGGTGTGCTGATGGATTGGATCTCGGGAGATGAAGATGGAGAGAGAGACAGAGAGACAGAGAGAACAGCAGTCGAGCTCAGTTCTCAGCTTCTTCTGCTCTACTGAATTCTAGCTTTGAGGAGCAGCCAAACCACACCTAAGTATCTTGGAAAAGCTTTGAATTGGGGGCCTAGGCACCCCTGAAGGCAAGGCTTGGGAGGGGCTAAACAGGATGGTTGGCTGAAGCCTGTATAGAAGCAATGAGGACCGAACTCCTAGGCTATACAGCCAGATGACACCGTCTACCCCGCTCAGTGCTGGGTGGAAGCTTCCAGCCTGGGACATGAGGTAAAGCTGCTGTGAGCAGGGGTTAGATTCTGATCATTTCCAACAAAAAGCGAGACCTAGTGAGCACCTCATGTGGAACGGTGAGAGCCACTTTCCCACCCCTGCCTACAGCCCAAGGTCTGCCTGAGCGCTCATCTCAGGGCCAGTGGTCAGCCCAGAGGACAGATAACACTTGGAATGGTTTCTGAGATGTAATTCTGTTCACAGAAAAATTATCAGCCAGACGTGACAAAGGGAATGGACATTTCAAGAATGCGAACGTCTCACAAGATTAGCCTCCGAACACCATGGTCTGGGGCTACTAGAGGCTATGCTCCTCTGAAACAACAGGGTCAACCAAGACAGCAGAAGGGCAGGTTTCAGCAGAACTTCTGGGCTAAGACAGGCTAGGAAGAAAGGCCTGGCAATCTACTTCCAAAAAGTCAGCCAACGAGAACACTATGGATCACACAGAATGTTGTCCAATACAATGTTGGAAGATGAGCCTCTGAGGTCAGAAGGCACTCAACATACACAGTCGCCACAACACTGGACTTGAGCACAACAATGATCGTGAAGATGGCACTGGACCAGGCAATGTTTAGTTCTGTTGTGCAGGGGGTCGCCATGCGTGAGAGCCAACTCGAGGCGAAGGCTGTGGGAGGCCGGACGGACACACGACCACGTGCCCACTGAGTGGTTGGTGTTAGGAGCTCATTGAGAGGAAGGCGGGATGGACACACGACCACGTGCCCACTGAGTGGTTGGTGTCAGGAGCTCACTGAGAGGAAGGCGGGACGGACACATGACCACGTGCCCCACTGAGTGGTTGGTGTCAGGAGCTCACTGAGAGGGAGGCCGGACGGACACACGACCACGTGCCCACTGAGTGGTTGGTGTTAGGAGCTCACTGAGAGGGATGGATGTTTCCACAGGAGACAAGGGTGGGGGGTAAATCAGTGCTAGATACAGAGTGCAGTTCACACCAAAAAAGCAACGTGCTTATTAACTCCAGGAAAACAAAAACTTGTAAAGAAAAAAACTGTTACACTATTACAGTAATTCAGGTAATCTTTATAGATGCTGACTTAAAGCTACTATATAAATATATTGAGAGGAAGAAGTGTTCAGAGGGTGGCGTAAATGAGAATCCTAGTCTTCTATAATAAACCAAAACCAAACCAGTTGTTGAGCCGATTCAGACTGGTGGTGACCACATGTGTGTCAGAGTAGAGCTGTGCTCCATAAGGTTTTCAATGGCTGATTTTTCAGAAGAAGGTTGCCAGACTTTTCATCTGAGAAGCTTCTGGGTAGGTTTGAACCATCAACCCTTCAGTTAGCATCCAAGGCTTAAATTAAACATTTGCTCTTCTATAATGTTGTCGATATTAGGTGCCATTGAGTTTCTTCCGACTCATAGTGACCCTATGTACAAAGAAAAAAACTCTGCCTGGTCCTGCCCATCCTCACAATCATTGTTATGCTTGAGCCCATTGTTGCACCCACTGTGTTAATCAATCTAGTTAAGTAAGGGTTTTCTTCTTTTTCGCTGACTCTCTACCAAGCATGATGTCCTTCTCCAGGGACTGGTCCCTCCTGATAATACGTCCTGAGTACGTGAAATGAAGTCTCACCATCTTCACTTCTAAGAAGCATTCTGGCTGTACTTCTCTCAAGACAGATTTGTTTGTTCTTCTGGCAGTCCATGGTTTATTCAATTTTCTGCACCAACACCATAATTCAAAGGGGTCAATTCTTCTTTGGTCTCCTTTGTTCATTCTCCAGCTTTCGTATATGAGGCAAGTAAAAACACCATGGCTTGGTTCAGGAGCACCTTAGTCCTTAAAGTGACATCTTTGCCTTTTAACACTTTTTTTTTTTAATTCTTCAAATATATTGGTGCCAAGTGCTTTATCTTCAAGTTCACAAATTCTGCCTTCCTTTTGCTTAATTCTGCTTCTCTTTCTATTGAATTGTCTACTTCTGTAATTTTATTGTTAATCTTCTGAATTTCTGATTGCTGTCTGTCTATGGATTTTTCCAGCTTCTTAAATTTTTCGTTATATTCCTGAATAACCTATTTAATTTCTTCAACTGCTTTACCTGTGTGTTCCTTGGCTTGTTCTGCATATTGCCTGATTTCCCTCCTGAAGTCTTGAATGGTTCTGTATATTAATCTTTTGTATTCTGCCTCCGGTAATTCCAGGAAGGTACTTTCATCTAGAAGATCCCGTGATTCTTTGTTTTGAGAGCTTGTAGAATCAGTCATGGTCTGTTTCTTTATGTGATTTGATATTGACTGTTGTCTCCAAGCCATCTATAAGTTATTGTATTAGTTTATTTCATGTTTGCTTACTGTATTGTAGCTTCTTGCTTTGTTTTGTTTTGATATGCCCAGATGGGTTGCTTGAGTGAGCTAGCCTGATTATTTTTGCCTTTGGAGCTTTGACGTCCTGTCCCCAGGTAGCTAGAGCTGTTATCAGGTATATCAGTCTAGGAGTCCATTCACTTTTCTTGTATGAATTCAGTTCAGGTTTCCAGGTAGCTGATCATCAAGTGTGTGGTCCAGGCTCTGTCCTATAGTCTTAGAGGGGCAGAGGTGATTGGTGTAGGTACCAGTATCTGGTTGCAGCAGGAGGTCACACTCTGAACAAGGCAGGGGGCTGAGAATCATCCCCCAAGTGTCTCTGAGGAAAGCGTGTCCCTTTTCCATAAAGCATACAGGTGGGTAGGTTCTGCAGACGGACCATGGGCACCCAATGTTTTTGGTTGTAAGGACTGGGAGGTACCAGTCATCCTTGGATCCCTGTCACAGGTGGCTGGGTGACCTGAGTGGAGCCACCAGTCCTTAGGCCCCTGATGTGGGTAGGTAAGGACCCTGTTTAATAGGCAAAGTGGTGTCAAACATCAGACACCCACCTCTTCATTGCACAACTGAAATGGTTGTAGCCTGCCAACAGGGTCTATTCCCCTGAAACAGACCCACATAGGTCCATGCAGAGGGGAAGGGTACTCAAAGTCCACAGACCGTTTATGCCTAGACAGGAACCGCTTCTGTCCTGAGCTCCTCCAATTAGTGGAGCTGACAAATTATCTTTTCCCCCAACTGTTAATTTATTCATTTTCCAAGGCCAGGAGGATGGCTCTAGGTGCTCAACAGGGCCTATCTCAGGCCCAGGGAAATCAACAGCCACTGAAACTGGCTTGGAGGCAGGGGGGTGCAGTAAAATATACACAAGTACTTAGCTTTTGCTGAGAGCACTGTTCATCTCTGGTTCCAGAGGTGTGAGTAGGCTGTGTGGCTGGCTGCTTCTCCCTGAGGAAACGGTGGCCTAATGCTAGTATCAGTCCTCCACTGCCTCCCGGGAATGGTGCCTGAGGGCCCGCTGTGATTCAGGTCCAGTAACTCCTCTCTGCTTCTGAACAGTCTCTTCCTCCCCCGCCCCTCAGTTTGTTTTCTAAGCTTGCCTTTGATGCTCAGAGCTCCTAGCTTGTCATAAATATACTCATTTCACTTTTTTTCCGGTCTTTGTTGTAAAGAGGGCTCTCTGGAAGCTTCTGTCTATTCTGCCACCTTGGCCCCACCTCTGCCTTTTAACACTTTAAAGAGATCTTTTGCAGCAGGTTTGTCCAACACAATATGTCTTTTGATTTCTTGTCCGCTGCTTCCATAGGCTTTGATTGTGGATCCAAGTAAAATGAAATCCTTGACAACTTCGAACTTTTCTGCTTTTATCATGATGTTGCTAATTGGTCCAGTTGTGAGGATTCTTGTTTTCTTCATGTTGAGGTGTAATCCATACTGATCAATAAGTGCTTCAAGTCTCCTTCACTTTCAGCAAGCAAGGTTGTGTCATCTGCATAATGCAGGTTAGTGAGTCTTCCTCCAATCGTGATGCCCTGTCCTTCGTATAGTCCAGCTTCTTGGATTATTTGCTCAGCATACAGGCTGAACAAGTATGTGAAAGGATACAACCCAGACACTGACTTTAAACCACACGGTATCCCCTTGTTCTGTTCGAAGGAGATTGAATGATAGAATTTTGCAAGACCAACGACTTCTTCATTGCAAATGCCTTCTTTCACCAACATAAACAGCAACTATACACATGGACCTTGCTAGATGGAACACACAGGAATCAAATCGACTACATCTGTGGAAAGAGACAATGGAAAAGCTCAATATCATCAGTTAGAACAAGGCCAGGGGCTGACTGTGGAACAGACCATCAATTGCTCATATGCAAGTTCAAGTTGAAACTGAACAAAATCAGAGCAAGTCCACGAGAGCCAAAGTATGACCTTCTGTGTATCTCACCTGAATTTAGAGACCATCTCAAGAATAGATTTGATGCATTGAACACTAGTGACCGAAGACGAGACAAGTTGTGTAATGACATCAAGGACATCGTTCATGAAGAAAGCAAAAGGTCACTAAAAAGACAGGAAAGAAAGAAAAGACCAAGACGGATATCAGAGGAGACTCTGAAACTTGCTCACAAGGGTCAAGCAGCTAAAGCAAAAGGAAGAATTGATGAAGTAAAAGAACTGAACAGAAGATTTCAAAGGGCAGCTCAAGAAGACAAAGTAAAGTATTATAATGACATGTACAAAGAGCAAGAGATAGAAAACCAAAAGGGAAGAACACGCTCTGCATTTCTCAAGCTGAAAGAACTGAAGAAAAACTTCAAGCCTCAAGTTGCAATAGTGAAGGATTCTGTGGGGAAAATATTAAACGACGCAAGGAGGCATCAAAAGAAGATGCAAGGAATACAGAGACATTATACCAAAAAGAATTAGTCAACATTCAACCATTTCAAGAGATAGCATATGATCAGGAACCCATGGTACTGAAGGAAGAAGTCCAAGATGCACTGAAGGCATTGACCAAATACAAGGCCCCAAGAATTGACAGAATATCAATTGAGATGTTTCAACAAATGGATGCAGCACTGGAGGTGCTCACTCATCTATGCCAAGAAATATGGAAGACAGCTTCCCGGCCAACTGACTGGAAGAGAGCCATATTTAATCCTATTCCCAAGAAAGATGATCCAACTGAATGTGGGAATTATAGAACAAATCATTAATACTACACACAAGCAAAATTTTGCTGAAGATCATTCAAAAACAGCTGCAGCAGTACATCGACAGTGAAATGCCAGGAATTCAAGCTGGATTCAGAACAGGACAGGGAACCAGGGATATCAGTGCTGTGTCAAATGGATCCTGGCTGAAAGCAGAGAATACCAGATGGATGTTTATCTGTGTTTTATTGACTATGCAAAGGCATTCAACTGTGTGGATCACAGCAAATTATGGATAACATTGAGAAGAATGTGAATTCTAGAACACTTAATCTTGCTCATGAGGAACCTGTACCTAGATCAAGAGGCAGTTATTTGGACAGAACAAGGGAATGCTGAGTGGTTTAAGGCCAGGAAAGGTGTGTGTCAGGATTGTATTCTTTCACCATACCTATTCAGTCTGTATGCTGAGCAAATAATCCAAGAAGCTGGACTATATGAAGAAGAATGGGACATCAGGATTGGAGGAAGACTCATTAACAACCTGCGTTATGCAGTTGACATAACCTTGCTTGCTGAAAGTGAAGAGGACTTGAAGCACTTACTGATGAAGATCAAAGACCACAGCCTTCAGTATGGATTACACCTCAACATGAAGAAAACAAAAATCCTCACAACTGGACCAATAAGCAACATCATGATAAACAGAAGTTGTCAAGGATTTCATTTTACCTGGTTTCACAATCGACACCCATAGAAGCAGCAGTCAAGAAATCAAAGAAAGCATTGCATTGGGTAAATCTGCTGAAAAGGACCTCTTTAAAGTGTTGAAAAGCAAAGATATCACCTCGAAGACTAAGGTGCACCTGACCCAAGCCATGGTATTTTCAATCGCGTCATATGCTTGTGAAAGCTGGACAATGAATAAGGAAGATTGAAGAAGAATTGACACCTTTGAATTGTGGTGTTGGCAAGGAATATTGACTATACCATGGACTGCCAAAAGAACGAACAAATCTATCTTGGAAGAAGTACAACCAGAATTCTCCTCAGAAACAAGGATGGTGAAATTGCGTCTTATGTACTTTGGACTTGCTGTCCGGAGGGATCAGTCCCTGGAGAAGGACATCATGCTTGGTAGAGTAGAGGATCAGCGGAAAAGAGGAAGACCCTGAATGAGATGGATTGACACACTGGCTGCAACAATGGGCTCAAGCATAACAATCATTGTGGGGATGGGGCAGGACCAGGCTGTGTTTCGTTCTGTTGTGCATAGGGGTGCTATGAGTCAGAACCAACTCGATGGCACCTAAGAACAATAATATCTATTTTGAAAATACCCATCTCCCTCCCCCCGCCCCACCCCCATAACCATCAAAGAATGTTTTCTTCTGTGTTTAAACCTTTTCTTGAGTTCTTACAATAGTGGTCTCATACAATATTTGCCCTTTTGTGATTGACTAATTTCACTCAGCATAATGCCTTCAAGATTCATCCATATTGTGAGATGTTTCTCAGATCCGTCATTGTTCTTTACCACTCCATTGTGTGAACATACCGTAATTTGTTTTGTTTATCCATTCGTCTGTTGATGGGCACTTAAGTTGTTTCCATCTTTTTGCTATTGTGAACAGTGCTGCAGTGAACATGGGTGTGCATGTATCTATTCATGTAAAGGCTCTTATTTTTCTAGGATATATTCCAAGGGGTAGGATTGTTGGATCCTATCGTAGTTCTATCTCTAGCTTTTTAAGGAAGCACCAAATCGATTTCCAAAATGGTTTTACCATCTCACATTCCCAGGAGCAGTGTATAAGTGTTCCAGTGTCTCCACAACTTCTCCAACATTTATTATTTTGTGTTTTTTTGGATTAATGCTAGCGTTGTTCGGGTGAGACAGTATTTCATTACAGTTTTGATTTGTATTTCTCTAATGGCTGATGATCGTATTTCCTCATGTATCTGTTAGCTGCCTGAATGTCTTCTTTGGTGAAGTGCCAGTTCATATCCTTTGCTCATTTTTTAAATTGGGTCATTTGTCTTTTTTGTTGTTGATGTTTTGCAGTATCATGTATATTTTAGAGATTAGACCCTGCTGGATATGTCATAGTCAATTTTTTTTCCAGGCTGCAGGATGTCTTTCTACTCTTTTGGTGAAGTCTTTGGATGAGCCTGAGTGTTTGATTTTTAGGAGCTCCCAGTTATCTAGTTTCTCTTCTGGTGTTTGTGCATTGTTTGTTATGTTTTGTATTCTGTTTATGCCATGTATGAGGACTCCTACCATCGTCCCTATTTTTTCTTCCATGATCTTTAACATTTTAGGTTTTATATTTAGGTCTTTGATCCATTTTGAGTTAGTTTTTGTGCATGATGTGAAGTATGGGTCCTTGTCTTAGTCATCTAGTGCTGCTATAATAGAAATACAGAAAGTAGGTGGCTTTAACAAAGAGAAATTTATTTTCTCATGGTCTAGTACGTTACAAGTCCAAATTCGGGATGTTGGCTCCAGGGGAAGGCTTTCTCTCTGCCAGCTCTGGAGGAAGGTCCTTGTCCTCAATCTTCCCCTCGTCGAGGAGCTTCTCAGTCTCAGGGACCCCAGGTCCAAAGGACACAATCTGCTTCTGGTGCTGCTTTCTTGGTGGTAGGAAGTTCCCAAGTCTCTGCTTGCTTCCCTTTCCTTTTATCTCTTGAGAGATAAAAAAGTGGTCAGGCCACACCTCAGGGAAACTCCCTTTACATTGGATCAGGGATGTGACCTGGTAAGGGTGCTACAATCCCACTCTAATCCTCTTAACATAAAATTACAATCACAAAATTGAGGACAACCACAGAATATTGGGAATCACGGCCTAAACAAATTGATACACACATTTTTGGGGGGACGTAATTGAATCCATGAGAGTCCTGTTCCATTTTTTTTGCATATGTATATCCAGTTATGCCAGCACCATTTGTTAAAGAAACTGTCTTTTTTCCCATTCAGTGGACTTTGGGCCTTTGTGAAGTATCACCTGCTCATAGGTGGATGAATTTACGTCTGGATTGTCAGTTCTGTTCCACTGGTGTCTGTATCTGTTGTTGTACCATACCAGGCTGTTGAGACTACCGTGGTGGTATGATAGGTTCTAAAATCAGGTAGTGTGAGGCTTCCCACTTTGTTCTTCTTTGGTAATGCTTTACTTATCCGTGGCCTCTTCCCTTTTGATATGAACTTGGTAATTTGTTTCTCCATCTTGTTAAAAAATCTCACTGGGATTTGGATTGGGATAGAATTGTATTTGTAGATCAGCAAGATGTCCCTTTGAGGATTAAGGTGCACCTGACCAAAGCCATGATATTTTCAACTGGCTTATATGCATGCAAAAGCTGGACAACGAATAAGGAAGACTGAAGAAGAATTGACGCTTTTGAACTACAGTGTTGGTGAAGAATACTGAATATACCATGGACTGCCAGAAGAACAGATTTGTTTTGGAAGAAGCACAGCCAGAAAGCTCCTTAGAAGGGAGGATGGCAAGACTTCATTTGATGTTCTTCGGACACGTTATCAGGAGGGACCAGTCCCTGGTGAAGGACATCATGCTTGGTAAAGTATAGAATTAGTGAAAAAGAGGAAGACCCTCAATGAGATGGATTGACACAGTGGCTGCAACAATGGGCTCAAACAGCAAAGATCGTCAGGACGGCGCAGGACCAGGCAGCTTTTTGTTGTGTTGTACATAGAGTCGCTATGATTCAGAATGGATTTGACAGCATCTAAAAACAACATAATGTGCTACTATTGATTTAATATTGGTTACGAATCCCCAAGAGGCATTTTCCCAACCTCTGTGACCGCAGAACTCATTTTCCCAAGGAGTCTCCAGAGACAGGTCTTCCTGGGCTCCCTCTGGGGTCTGGTGGGCAGTGCTGTCCTAATAACACTGATGAGCAGAGAACACTGTCTGCAGGCATATGCCTGTGCATACGTGTGCACTGTGTGCATATACATGAGTATGCATGTGTGGTGTATGGGAGTGTGTGTGTTTGCATGTATTTGCATGTGCGTGCATGTGTGTGCATGTGTGTGTGATGGCTGGTGTGTGTTGGGGAGCTTTAATTTTGGGGTCAGGTGAGCAAACACCAGAGCACCCCTCCCTGGGGTTGGGGATGAGGGAGACCATGAGAGCCCAGCCCACACTGTTCCCTGCTGTCCACACTGCCCCTCAGCCTGGTACCTGCTCCTCGAGACTAAGTCATTCTAATCCTTGGGCCAGACACCCAGGGGAACATTTGTCTGAGATTTGTGGCAGAGGAGTTGGTGTGTGTGTGTTGGAGAGAGACAGTAAGGGGAGTGGGCCTAGCCCCAGGCAGCAGACAGCCCAGCCCTTGGGCCCTTGAGCTGCTGTGCAGTGCAGGGAAAGGGCTTTGGAGCCTTGAGCTCTGGCTGGTGAGTCAGCAGGGCCGAGGCCTCCCGCTGGGGTTCTCTTCTGGAAAAGCTGAAACAGGGCCATGGAGCAGTCAAACTCCCATGAAGCCACACTCAGAGGCCAGCTCAGGCAGCGGCTGGGGACAGCTTCCAACAGACGTCCAGGCCTGTTGGGTGCACTCGTTCCTACCCACTGCACAGGGACCCTTAGCCCAAGTGCCCTCAGGCCTCAGATCTGGAGGGAAAGCTCTCAGACCTGCCTCCCGTCATTAGCTACTCACTAGGTGCTGCAAGGTCCATGCCACTCTCCTTTTTGCCTTGCCTAACAAGGAGGCTCGGACCTCACTTTGCCTTCAATTGTCACAACTGCCCACGGCCTCAGTGCCTGATGTAGTGATACTCTCTGCCCCTCTTCACCTACTACTTGACCCTAAGTTTTCAGTCTTACATAATACAAAAATTTTTATAGTCTTTGCCATGATAAGCATCTTTAAATCCTTCTTGGAAGTAGATAGGGCACAGTTACCTACCCATACCTGGGCGTATGGATACCAAATAGATTATCCACACAGGCAGGGGGTCTTGGAGTCTGAGGGCTGGGGTCTGGAGACCTGGGGACTTAGAGGCCTAGGGGCCTGGGGGGCCTGGGGGGCCTGGGGGCCTGGAGTCCTGGAAGACTAGGGGCCAGAGAACCTGGGGGCCAGGGGGCCTGAGGGCAAAGGGGTCTGGTGGTCTGGAGACCCAGGGGACCTGGGAACTTGGGGGGCTGGGGCAATGGGGCCTAGAGGCCTGGAGACCTGGGAACTTGGAGGCCTTGAGGCCTTAGGAACTAGGGACCTGGAGGCTTTGGGGCCTGGCAATCGGGCCAGGACGCAGGCTTTGAGCTTCACTGGAAGGAAAATGGACTTTGGAGTCAGGGCCAGGGTGACTGACGTTCAAATCCTTTTCTGCTCAACTGGGCAGCCTGAACATGCCACTAGATATCTGAGCCTTGGTTTCACTGGCTGCATAATAGGCAGAAAGCCCATCCCACAGGCTAGTCTTGGGGAAGCTCAGCAACACAAGGCATTACTGCTGGGTAAACCCGGCTCTCAGGGATTCACCAGGCATGGGTTGATGACAGCTGGTATGTGGCTGGCAGGGTCACTGCTGGGCCGGTCCCTCCTATGTGAGGCCAGATGAACACACAGGTCAGGATGACTGCAGACACCATGTGTGGCAGAAAGGTGTTGGCAGAGGCATGGGGACCACGAAGGCGCTCACCAAGTTTCCTAGACTGGAGAGTCAGCCGCTGGTCTTCACAGGTAGAGAAGTTACAACGACAATAACACAACCTCCTTAAGATGCTCGGTGCTGTGCCCTTGCTTACAGGTGAGAAAACAGAGTCTTGTGGGCTGAGACACTTGTCCAAGGCCCCGCAGAGCACAGCGGCCAGTGCGAGACCAGGCTGTTTCCCTCCACCTGCCATTGCTCTCAGGGAGGCAGGAAGGCAGAGGGGCCAAGAGGCAGCACAGGGGCAGGGCCTGGTGACTGTGCGGCAAAGCAGGGGTGACGATGGGCCTGGAGGGAGATGTAGTCAGAACCTGAGGACCAGAGCCCTGAGGAGGAACGACTAGAGGACACCTTGATGCTGGAGGCTGGTGCCCTGCCAAGGGCGAATTTGAGGAAGGAGAGGGACCCCTGTGGACTGGAGGGAGGAGAGGGCCCCCAGGAACTGGAGGGAGGAGAGGGCTCCCGTGGACTCCAGGGAGGAGAAGGCCCCCATGGACTCCAAGGAGAAGAGGGTGCCCTGGAAGTTATTTTATGTGCTCAACCATGATTTCTTTGTTTTTAAAGATGCCTCAAAAAAAAAAAAAAATTTTTTTTTTTTTTCAGAGAAGTGCTGCGGAAGCGGATTTTCCTCCTGGAGGAGAGCTGGCAAGCTGTGTTTTAGGGTAACACTGTTAGGGTTGAGTCAGAGCCTTTGCACACACTGTTCCCTCTGCGCACGCCGTAACACCTCTCCACCTGGAGACTCTGCCCAGCGACCCCTGTGAGGCTGACCTCCATGCCTCTACACCTGGTAGACCTGACCTTCCGCTCGGCCTGCCTCCCACGGCACATGTGACCACGGACTGCACGGGAGCTCTTGGGGTGGGGACCTTGCTGCTGTGTCTCCTTCCCCCCCACCACGCAGAGGCCTGATGTGTGTGTGTGTGTGCGGGGAGTGCTAGCAAATGTTTGTGAATGAATGGACTGATTAGAAAGCTCTGACTGGTTTTAATGGTTTTAAGTGCAAAATACGTCATTTCTTAAATCTGACATTTCATTTAGTAGACAAAATCTTTTAAGACATAGGAGGGCCCCCGGGTGCAGGAAGATAACAAAACAAGTCCCTGGCTCCCACCCTCAGCACTGTTGATATTCTCTGTGGTGGGGGCTGTTCTGTGTCCTGGAGGAAGCTGGGCAGCAGCCCTGGCCCCCACCTGCTGGATGCCAATAGCCAGCCCCCCAGTTATGAGATCCAAAAACATCTGCAGACATTGCCCAATTCTGCCCTGGGGGCAAAATCGCCCTCAGCTGAGAACCACTGGACTAGTCTTTCCATAGGCTGTGGTACAGTAAATGTTTCCTTTGCTGTCTTGGCATTCGCCAAAGCCAAACTCCTCAGGATTTGCAAGGTGCTGACGAGGAACCCAACCCCCAAGCCAAAGGCAAACCACTTGCCACTGAATGAGGGCTTCAATTGCAACCAATTTCTTAACACAGTCTCTGAAGGTTCTGCTTTGATATTTATGGAGTGGGGACGTGGCCCCAGGGAAGGAGCGATCCTATTAAACTTGTAAGTCCAGCGGTGATTTATTGACCCGGGAATTGCTGCAAATGCTTTGTCTGAGCTCTTTGTGCAAAGCCAGGATCCTCGCCGGGCTCCGGAGCTCAGAGTGTGGTGGGAGGCCATCGGTGTGGAGGGCAGGGCAGGGGTTGCCGCCCGTGCCTTGCCAATGTTGTGCGAGGAATCCTGGCTCCTCAGCACCTGCAGCAGGGTTCATCCAGGGATCCTGCTTCAGTCCTGGAGGCACAGGGATCTGGGGGCGAGAGCACAATGAAAGGGTTTCTGCTTCTGTGTGTGAATAAAAGCCCCTGATCACACATTCCACCCAGTGACTAGCCTTTACTGAGCACTCTGTGCCTGGGTGCCAGGCCTGGGTGCTCCTTGTGTCCTTCCTATCTCAGCCCCATGAGCACAGGCATTATCACTGGGTCATGAGTGATGAAACTGAGGCTGGGCAGACTAAGAGCCTCATCCTGTGTCATGAAGAGGTGCCTAGGACACAGTCATTGCGAGTATCTCCACAGAGTGGGTTCCTCTAACGTTTCTTTGTTCCAAGCGACAAGAGAAGGTACCTTCCCACCAAAGGTGAATCCATGTCTATGGGATGCCAACCTCATGTCCAGTGATCTCCCCAAGGCGCCATTCCACCAACTTCAATACAATCCTGCCAATAAGCTATTTTCAGGCCCATAAATACGGGTGTGATAAGTGAATAGAGCTTCAGGAACTCTGAACACCTAAGTTAACCTAGTTCCTCTGCCAGCCTGTTGTGCTGCGATGGCTTGTGTGTTGCTGTGATGCTGAAAGCTATGGCCCTGGTATTACAACATCACCAAGGTCACCTGTGGACAAATTTCTGTGGAGATTTCAGATTAAGACAGACTAGGGAGAATTGCCTGGTGATCTACTCCCAAAAATTAGCCCATTAAAATCTTAGGGATCACAACAGAATATTGTCTGATAAAGTATTGGAAGATAAGCTCACTAAATCTGAAGATACACTGTCATGGATTTAACTGTGTCCCCAGAAAACATATGTATGTATTTGGCTAGGCAATGATTCCCAGTATAGTGTGTTGTAATTCCTATCTCTGTGATGTTAAGGAGATGGGATTAGTGGCAGCTAGGTTAATGAGACATGACTCCATCTACAGGAGTAGATTGTGTTTTAAGCCAATCGTTTTTGAGATATAAAAGAAAGAAGCAAGCAGAGAGACATGAGGACCTCATACCACAAAAAAAGCAGCACCAGGAGCAGAGCTTGTCCTTTGGAACCGGGGTTCCTATGCAGAGAAGCTCCTAGACCAAGGGAAGATTGATGACAAGGACCTTCCCCCAGAGATGACAGAGAGAGAAAGCCTTCCCATGGAGCTAGCACCGGGAATTTGGACTTCTTGCGTACTAGACTGTGAGAGAATACATTTCTCTTTGTTAAAGCCATGTACTTGTGGTATTTCCGTTATAGCACCACTAGGCACACACAAAATACCAGTGGTTGCAACAATGGACTTGAAAATACCAATGACTGTGAAGATGGTACAGGACCAGGCAACGTATCATTCTGCTTTACATAAGACTGCCATGAGTCAGAGTTGACTTGATGACAACTAGCAACAACATGAAGCTCTGAAGTGGCTGGCTCACTATTCAAACCTAAGCTCATCTGATTTCACTACTCTATTCTTTCTACTTCTCCTTCACCAGCCAATATGATAAACCAGGAGTAGTCAGTAGTATACACGTGTGAGCCCTTCATGGCCAGCATCAGCCAGTAGTATACATGTGTGCGCCCTTCACGACCAGCAGTAGCCAGTAGTATACGTGTGTGAGCCCTTCATGACCAGCATCACTGGTAGTATACTTCTGTGAGCCCTTCATGACCAACATCAATCAGTAGTACACGTGTGAGAGCCCTTCACGACCAACATTAACCAGTAGTACACATGTGTGAGCCTTTTATGACCAGCAGCAGCCAGGAGTATACACATGTGAGCTCTTCATGACAGCATCAGCCAGTATTATATATGTGTGAGAATTTCATGACCAGCATCAGCTGGTAGTATACACGTGTGAGCCCTTCACGACCAGCATCAGCTAGTAGTATACGTCTGTGAGCCCTTCATGACTGGCAGCCAGAATTACACGCATTAGTCCTTCATGACCAGCATCAGCCAGTATTACACACATGTGAGCCCTTCATGACCAGCAGTCAGTATTATATGCATGTTAGTCCTTCACGACCAGTATCAACCAGTAGTATACATGTGTGAGCCCTTCATGACCAGCAGCCAGTATTATATGCATGTTAGTCCTTCACGACCAGCATCAGCCAGTAGTATACATGTGTGAGCCCTTCACGACCAGCAGCCAGAATTACACATGTTAGTCCTTCACAACCAGTATCAACCAGTAGTATACATGTGTGAGCCCTTCATGACCAGCAGCCAGTATTATATGCATGTTAGTCCTTCACGACCAGCATCAGCCAGTAGTATACATGTGTGAGCCCTTCATGACCAGCATCAGCCAGTAGTATACATGTGTGAGCCCTTCACAACCAGCAGCCAGAATTACACACATTAGTCCTTCACAACCAGTATCAACCAGTAGTATACATGTGTGACCCCTTCATGACCAGCAGCCAGTATTATACACATATTAGTCCTTCATGACTAGCATCAGCCAGTAGTATACACGTGTGAGCCCTTCGCAACCAGCAGCCAGCATTATACGTGTGTTATTCCTTCACAACCAGCATCAGCCAGTAGTATACACGTGTGAGCCCCTCACAACCAGCAGCCAGAATTACACACGTTAGTCCTTTTCAACCAACATCAGCCAGTAGTATACACGTGTGAGCCCTTCATGACCAGCAGCCAGAATTACACACGTTAGTCCTTCACAACCAGTATCAACCAGTAGTATACATGTGTGAGCCCTTCACGACCAGCAGCCAGTATTATATGCATATTAGTCCTTCACGACTAGCATCAGCCAGTAGTATACATGTGTGAGCCCCTCACAACCAGCAGCTGGAATTACACACGTTAGTCCTTTACAACCAACATCAGCCAGTACTATACACATGTGGGCCCTTCACAACCAGCAGCCAGAATTACACATGTTATTCTTTCACGGCCAGCATCAGCCAGTAGTACACACGTATGACCCCTTCGCAACCAATGTCTCACATTTGTTACACTCCTTCCCCCGAAAGACAGGAAGGGCCATGCTGCTAGGCCATGTGCGAGTCCTGTTCATGCCTCTCCTCAGGCCTCTCAGAGACTGAGCAGCCAGATCAGTAACTGTCTGCAGATCCCGGGAGGAAGTGGCCAGGAGGGCAGCTTTGCACCCCATGTTTGCCCTGCCCTGTCAGCGGAAGATGGCTGGGAAAGAGGCAGCGTGCTGAAGGAGGGGAATTTGTAGTCACTGATCACCTCCCTGTGTGCCAAGCCTTGAGCAGTCCTTGTCCTCCAGGTGTTCCCCGTGGAAAAGCTGGCAAACAAACGTGCAACCACAATGTGGAATTCAAGCTGGAAGGGAGGACTGTGCAGGTGCTGGCGGAGCACAGGAGGGAGTGGCTGCCTGCACACTGAGGAGTCCAGGAAGGCTTCTTAGAAGAGGTGGCATCTGAGCCGAACTTTTGGGGAGGAGCAGGATCCTGCTAAGTGTGGACAACTGAAGGCATCCCAGGCAGACGAATGGGCACATGGAACATAAACACCAACTTCAGGAGTCTGAACCTTATCTTGTAACAACAATAACAATCCAAAACATAGGAAATTACCATTTTTGTAGGAAAAGGCTAATATATTAGCAATTTCATACACTTCAACCTATGACAGTTAACACTTATTGATGGGCTTTGTGATGGGTCAGGCACTGCTCTGTTCTAAGCACTTAACTTGTAGTCATTCATTTAATCTTTACTGTGACCCAAGGAGGTAAATACTGTCATTAACCCATTATACAGATGAAGAAACAGAGAGGTTAAATTCCTTGCCCAAGGCTGCATAGCTAGTAGGCAGAGCCAGAATTTGAAGCCAGGCCACGTGGCTCCAGAGGCTATGCTCTTCGCCACCACAGTCTGCTCGTGAAACAAAGGTACAGTGAAGGGTCCGAAGTGGGAGACAGAAATGACCAGGCATCGGTTACAGAGGGCTGAAATATTACTTCAGTCCCTAAATGTTTGCAAAAATATGAAGTTAACCAGTCTTTCCTGGATATTTTTTATTATTTTAGGCTCCCTCACTTGTTTTTTTCCCAAGCTCAACCATAAAATAATGTAATTGTGACATGCGAGAAATTCAGTTACTGCCCTTCAAAAACCCATGACCTCATTTTGCTTATAGGTCGCTAATCCTCTGGTGTAGTTATTTAAAGAGCTTGTTTTCACCATGGGAAGCTGTAACCCGCAGCCAGCCCACACCGTCGCCTGCAATCTGTCTTCCCCCAGGGCAGAGAGCTCTGTTCCTCCATCGATGCCCATGACACATGAATAGAACCAAGAGGTGTGGGGATGAGGTGCCCGCATGACCTTCTGCACCAGAAGGCTAACAGAGAAATGGCCCTGTGGCCCCTCTTATTAACTATTCGTCCAACAACTGCTTTTTGAAGGCCTCCTAGGGCCCCGTACTGTGCAAAACATGGGACCAGCAATGTTTAAACTGACATTCTGCCATCCAGCTACAGATAAACAAAAGTTTCCGAAGGATTTGAAAATACTTCCAAGGATTTTTAATCCAGTGGCATTCCACATTTATGGTGATAATTCTGAAGAAAGCTGAAGAATAACCAAGAAACTTGGAGCCATAGTGGTGTTATAATGCACTTTTGGTTCCCTGGAAATGCTGGTGGTGACGTGGTTAAGAGCTATGGCTGCTAACCAAAACGATGTCACTTCAAATATACCAGGCGCTCCTTGGAAACTATGGGGCAGTTCTACTCTGTTCTATAGGGTTGCTATGAGTTAGAATCGACTCAATGGCAGCAGGTTTGGTTTTTGTTTTTTTGGTTCATTCATCCGTTCATTATTTATGCTCCATCTATTTCCTCAATAGAGTTCCTGCATAGTGCAAACGATTAAAGCACTCAGCTGCTAACTGAAAGGTTAGAGGTTTGAGTCCATCTAAACGTGCCTCAGAAGAAAATCCCGGTTATCGGCTTCTGAAAAATCAGCCACTGAAAACCCTGTGGAGCACAGTTCTACTCTGACACACATGTAGTCTCCATGAGTTGGAGTTGACTCCATGACAACTGGTTTTTTTTTTTTTTTTTTTTTTTTCTCAAAAGGTTTGCTATGGGTTTCTGGCCAGGATCACCAGGGGAGCAGGTGTTTGAGGCTTTATTTCAGAAGGAAATCCAGGTTGGAACTTCAAGACAGGCCAGAGGGACTACTCTCATTCCACTCACAATCCAATGCCCAGCACGACCTGGCCACATTGTGACCAGAGGCAGCCCGGGAGTCCCAGCTCTGCCTCTCCTGGCTTTGTGGCCTGGGGTAAGCCATTACCTTCTCTGTGCTCACCTTTTCCCATAGGTAAAGTGGAGCTAATGCTAGTGTCTACGTGTGGGCCATGGTGAGAACTGGGTGAGCACATAGTTAATTCAGTGTGGGCATCCTAACCCCTGTACTTATGAATGTGATCCTCTTTAGAAACAGGCTTTCTTTCATTATGTTGATAAAGGTATACCAAACTAGGGTGGGTGCTAAATCTAATACCTTCTGTTGTTGTTGTTAGATGCTGTAGAGTGGGTTCCAAGTCATTAGTGACCTATGTACAACAAAACGAAACACTGCCCGGTTCTGCACCATGCCTATAATCTTTGTTATGCTTAAGCCCATTGTTGCAGCCACGGTGTCAATCCATCTCGTTGAGGGTCTTTCTCTTTTTCGTTGACCCTGTACTTTACCAAGCATGATGTCCTTCTCCAGGGACTGATCTCTCCTAACAACATGTCCAAAGTATGTAAGCCGCGGTCTCGCCATCCTTGGTTCCAAAGAGCATTCTGGTTGTACTTCTTCCAAGACAGATTTGTCCATTCTTGTGGCAGTCCATGGTATATTCAATATTCTTCTCTGACACCACAATTCAAAGGAGTCAATTCTTCGATCTTCCTTATTCATTGTCCAGCTTTCACATGCATATGATGCGATTGAAAATACCATGGCTTAGGTAAGGTGCACCGTAGTCTTCAAGGTGACTTCTTTGCTTTTCAACACTTTAAAGAGGTCCTTTGCAGCACATTTGCCCAATGCAATGAGTCTTGATTTCTTGACTGCTGCTTCCATGGGTGTTGATTGTGGAGCCAAGTAAAATAATATCCTACACAACTTCAATCTTTTCTCCATTTATCATGATGTTGCTTATTGGTCCAGTTGTGGGGATTTTTGTTTTCTTTATGTTGAGGTGTAATCCATACAGAAGGCTATGATCTTTGATACTCATTAGTAAGTGCTTCAAGTCCTTTTTCACTTTCAGCAAGTAACCTTGTGCCATCTGCATAATGCAAGTTGTTAATGAGTCTTCCTCCGATCCTGATGCCCTGTTCTTCTTCAGAGTCCAACTTCTTGTGTTATTTGCTCAGCATACAGATTGAATAGGTATGGTGAAAGGATACAACCTCGATGCACACCTTTCCTGACTTTAAACCACGCAGTATCCCCTCGCTCTGTCCAAACAACTGCCTCTTGATCTATGTACAGGTTCCTCATGAGCGCAACTCTGGAATTCTCATTCTTTGCAATGTTACCCATAACTTGTTATGATCCACACAGTCGAGTGCCTTTGCATAGTCAATAAAACACATGTAAATATTTTTCTGGTATTCTCTGCTTTTAGCCAAGATCCATCTGACATCAGCAATGATATCCCTGGTTCTGTGTGCTGTTCTGAATCCGGCTGGAGTTTCTGGCAATTCTCTGTTGATATACTTCTGCAGTGGCTTTTGAATGGTCTTCAGGAAAATTTTACTTGCGTGTGATATTAATGATGTTGTTCAATAATTTCTGCATTTGGTTGGATCACCTTTCTTGGGAATAGGAATAAATATGGATCTCTTCCAGTCCATTGGCCAGGTAGCTGTCTTCCAAATTTCTTGGCATACACAAGTGAGCACTTCCAGTGCTGTATCCGTTTGTTGAAATATCTCAGCTGGTATTCTGTCAATTCTTGGAGTCTTGTTTTTCGCCAATGCCTTCAGTGCAGCTTGGATTTCTTCCTTCAGTATCATCGGTTCCTGATCATATGCTACTTCTTGAAATGGGTGAACATCGACGAATGCTTTTGGTATACTGACTGTGTATTCCTTCCATCTTCTTTTGATGCTTCCTGCATCATAGAATCCTTTGCTATTGCAACTCAAGGCTTGAATTTTTTCTTCAGTTCTTTCAGCTTGAGAAATGCTGAGTGTGTTCTTCCCTTTTGATTTTCTATCTCCAGTTCTTTGCACATGTCATTATAATACTTTACTTTGTCTTCTCGAGCCGCCCTTTGAAATCTTCTGTTCAGTTCTTTTACTTCATCATTTCTTCCTTTTGCTTTAGCTGCTTAACATTTGACAGCAAGTTTCAATGTCTCTTCTGACATCCATTTTGGTCTTTTATATCTTTTCTGTCTTTTTAATGACCTCTTGCTTTCTTCATGTATGATGTCCTTCCACAACTCGTTGGGTCTTCGGTCACTAGTGTTCAACTCATCACATCTATTCTTGAGATGGTCTCTAAATTCAGGTGGGATATGCTCAACATCATACTTTGGCTCTCATGGACTTGTTCTAATTTTCTCTAGTTTCAACTTCAACTTGCATATGAGCAATTGATGGTCTGTTCCACAGTCAGCCCCGACCTTGTTCTGACTGATGATATTGAGCTTTTCCATTGTCTTTTTCCACAGATGTAGTGGATTTGATTCCTGTGTATTCCATCTGCCGAGGTCCATGTGTATAGTTGCCATTTACGTTGGTGAAAAAAGGTATTTGCAATGAAGAAGTCATTTGTCTTGCAAAATTCTATCCTGCGATCATCGGCATCATTTCTATCACCAAGGCCATATTTTCCAACTACTGATCCTTCTTCTTTGTTTCCAACTTACGCATTCCAATCTTTAGTAATTATCAATGCATCCTGATTGCATGTTCGGTCAATTTCAGACTGCATAAGTGATATGTCTGTATCTCTATTTCTTTTTTTTCCATGCCAATAATTTATTGAATGGAGGTCTGTACACAGGCAAACCTTACAGAGGAAACTACAACAATCAGGAGCTCTCCCGATTCCCCTGGCACTCCAGGGTGGGAAGAGGAGGGAGGAGATCTTAGAAGCAGAAGACAGGAGGGAAGACACAGCTTGGGGGGGGGCAGGTTGGGTGGTGCGAATCAATGTTTTCTTTAAGAAAAAAATTATAGCGATCTATTTACACCTGGGGGCCAGGGAAGGGCAGAGGAGGCAGGGGCTGGTCTGGTTCTATTTACAAGGGACACAGAAGAGGAGCTGGGTTGGAGGAGGTGGAGACCTGGGGGCAGGGAAGGGGACCAGGGGGTAGGAGGTACTCATGCCCCCAACCCCATCCTTCCTTCCTTCTCTTCCCTCCCCACAACCACTTAAAATTCTATTAAAAAGTCCACCTCAGGGGTAAAGCTGGTGAGGGTGGGACTGGAGGTGAGGACAAGGACTCATTTATCTCTGCCCCATTGTCTGGGGGCCCAGCCAGGGCAAGAGTATGGTGGGCTGTGGCCTTCCCACCCCAGCCTTGGGGATCCCAGATGAAAGGGTAGTTGGTGGGGCCCTGAGGAAGAGGTAGTGAGGGTAGCTATGGCATTGGGCAGCTGCTGGTCTGAGCCCAGCTGAGGCTTACCCAAAGCTTATGAGGACGGGGTGAGGGTGGCAGAGCCTGCTGGGGATCTCAAGTGAGGAGGGATGAGAATGGCATTGAGAGGTGGCTGGATGGAGAGTCCACAGCAATGAAAGGATCACCGCCCAGCAAGGACGTGTGAACCGCACAGACACGGTGTTGAGCTGAAGAAGCAGACCCAGAAGCACATGTACTACAGACTCCCGTTTATATGAAGTTAAAGTAGGTGGAGCTGACACACGATGTTCTTCACGTCTGTCTGGCTGGCTGAATACTGTTATTACTGCTGTGGCAGTATTTCTCCTTCATTGCTGGACATAAGTACAAATAAAACCAGAATGCTCCTGAGAAGCAAGGATGGTGAGACTTTGTCTTGCTCACCTCAGGCATGTCATCAGGAAAGACCAATTGCTAGAACAGGACTTCGTGTTTGGTAGAGTAACCCTCGTGAAGGTGAGGAAAACCCTCCAGGAAATGGACTGACACAATAGCTGTAATAACGGACTCGAACACACCAGTGATTGTGAAGATGGCTGTGTTTTGTTCTGTTGTACTTGGGGTTGTCAAAAGTCAGAGCTGACTTCAAGCAACTAACAATGACAACCACACATGATGTTAGGAATCAGAATACGTCTGGGAATGCTGGTGGGCACCCAGGGTCCCTGGTCCCACTCTGCTTCTGGGCCTGGTAGTGGCTGCAGGGGTGTGAGATGATTCATGGAGCTGTTCCCTGATGCCTTGTACCATTTCTGTGTGTGCATTCTGAGACAGAACCCCACAGTGCTGTATTCTTTACCTGGCTTCCTCCCCTACAGCGTTGTATTACAGAATCACTTCCTTTGCTGGGTTCCACCCACTCAGCTTTGCCTTTGAATCTTGCTTTTGCTTGGAAGCTATATGTAAACCCCATTGTGCCTGCGAGGTATGATTAAGAATGTTGCTGATGTAACTTGTATGAACTCCTCACTCGTTGACCCCTTTAAAAGCAACCTGCCTGCCCGCCCCTGGCGAGCAGTCTTGGCAGCAACAGCTCTGACTGCTCCATTTCCTTGTACGATGAAATAAAGGTGCCTTTCTTGTTCTCCCACCTCGGTCTCTCGTTTATTGGCCAATACGAGTCATGCTGAGTAAGAATCTAGGGTTTCCACCAAGAAACACATTGCACTAAAATAAAACACTTATTTAAAAAACTCAGCAGTTGATGTCCTCTCACCTTCAGTGAAGCTGTCCATGGTGGCCAGTTGGCCTCGGAAGCCTGCCGGGACTCTGAGCTTGGTGGGCTTGGGAGGAGACTCTCCCCTTCTGGGTTCAGACTGCACCTCTGAGCTGGAAGAGAACATGCTCAGTCAGTCTCAACCCAGGAATCACTCTTAGAAGTCAGCACGTCTCTGAGCCTTGGAATGGCTTTTCCCTCCTTTTATGGTACCCCAGCTGTTACCAGCCTCCCAGCCCCTGACAGTCCTGCCGTGGTCCCGGGGTGTCCAACTGAGCTGCCCCCGGCCTCACCCACCTACCAGCTACTAGCTCCCTCTGCATGTCGTTCATCCCTGCAGGTCCAACAACACCAGGACATGGTGGCCCTCACAGCCGGCCAGCAAGTGAACAGCTCATTGGTCTGGTACCTTCCTCCCTTAAGAGGTGAGGACACTCAGCAAAGAGCAAGAATGTGCCCGAGGCCCAGAGAACACTAGGGGAGAGGCGAGACCAGTCCCTCCAACCGTGAAAACAGGGGCTGGCTGAGGTACAAGGGACAGAGGTGGAGGTGCAGTGAGGCAGGCCCTTCTCATCTGTGACGTCTGCCATGTGCCAGGGCCCTGCTAGGTGCTGCACATGTCTCACATCTGACAAACCCAAGGAAAGACAGACGAAGCTCAGAGAAGGTGGTTAACTACACACAGCACCAAGAGCAGAACTCAAGCTGAAAGAGCTGAAGAAAAAACTCAAGCCTCAAGTTGAAGGATTCTATGGGGAAAATATTAAATGACACAGGAAGCATCAAAAGAAGATAGAAGGAATACACAGAGTCACCATACCAAAAAGAATCAGTCAATGTCCAATCATTTCAAGAGGTAGCATATGATCAGGAACCAACGGTACTGAAAGAAGAAGTCCAAGCTGCTCTGAAGGCACTGGCAAAAAAGGCTCCAGGAATTGACGGAATATCAATTGAGATGTTTCAACAGATGCAGTGCTGGAGGTGCTCACTCGTCTATGCCAAGAAATTTTGAGGACAGCTACCTGGCTAATCGACTGGAAGAGATCTGTATTTATGCCTATTCCTAAGAAAAGTGATCTAACCGAATGCATAAATTATCAAAAAATACCATTAATATAACACAATAGTAAAATTTTGCTGAAGATCATTCAAAAATGGTTGCAGCAGTACATTGACAGGGAACTGCCAGAAATTCAAGATGGATTCAGAAGAGAATGTGGAACCAACGATATCATTGCTGATGTCAGACGGATCCTGGCTAAAAGGAGAGAATGCCAGAAGGATGTTTACCTGTGTTTTATTGACTATGCACAGGCATTCAGCTCTGTGAATCATAACAAATTATGGATAACATTGAGAAGAATGGGAATTCCAGAACACTTAATTGTGCTCATGAGGAACCTGTACTTAGACCAAGAGGCAGTCATTCAAACAGAACAAGGGGATACTGTGTGGTTAAAAGTCAGGAAAGGTATGTGTCAGGGTCATATCTTTTCACCATGCTTACTCAATCTGTATGCTGAGCAAATAATCCAAGAAGCTGGATGCCATGGATTGAATTGTGTCCCCCCAAAATATGTGTCAACTTGGTTAGGTCATGATTCCAAGTATTGTGTGGTTTTCCTCCATTTTGTGAGTATAATTTTATGTTAAAGAGGATTATGGTGGGATTGTAACACCCTTACTAAGGTCATATCCCTGATCCAGTGTAAAGGGGGTTTCCCTGGCATGTGGCCTGCACCCTCTTTTATATTGCAAGAGATAAAAGGAAAGGGAAGGAAGCAGAGAGTGAGGGACCTCATACCACCAAGAAAGCAGCACCGGGAGCAGAACATGCCCTTTGAACCTGGAGTTCCTACGCGAAGAAGCTCCTAGTCCAGGGCAAGATTGATGACGAGGACCTTCCTTCAGAGCTGACAAAGAGAGAAGGCCTTCCTCTGGAGCTGAAGCCCTTAATTTGGACTTCTAGCCTACTAGACTGTGAGAAAAAATTTTTGTATTTGTTAAAGCCATCAACTTGTGGTATTTTCACTATAGCAGCACTAGATGACTAAGACACTGGACTATATGAAGAATGTGGCATCAGGATTGGAGGGGAGATTCATTAGCAGCCTGCGATATGCAGATGACACAACCTTGCTTTTTGAAAGTGAAGAGGACTTGAAGCACGTATGGATGAAGATCAAAGACCACAGCCTTAAGTATGGATTATACCTCAACCTAAAGAAAACAAAAATTCTTACAACTGGACCAGTAAGTAACATTGTGCTAAGTAGAGAAAAGACTGAAGTTGTCAAGGATTTCATTTTGCTTGGATCCGCAATCAACACCCAAGGAAGCAGCAGTCAAGAAATCAAATGACTTATTGTGTTGGGCAAATCTGCTGCAAGAGATCTCTTTAAAGTGTTAAAATGCAAAGATGTCACTTGAAGGACTAAGGTGGCCTGACCCAAGTCATAGTGTTTTTATTTGTGTCATATACATGTGAAAGCTGGACAATGAATAAGGAAGACTGAAGAAGAATTGATGCCTTTGATTGTGGTGTTGGCAAAGGATATTGAACGTACCATTGACTGCCAGAAGAACAAACAAATCTGTCTTGGAAGAAGTACAGCCAGAATGCTCATTAGAAGTGGGGATGGCAAGACTTCATCTCACATATTTTGAACATGTTATCAGGAGGTACCAGTCCCTGGAGAAGGATATCACGCTTGGTAAAATAAAGGGTCAGCGAAAAACAGGAAGACCCTCAACAAGACGGATTGACACCATGGCTGCAACAATGGGCTCAAAGGTAGCAACAATTGTGAAGGTGGTACAAGGCCAGGCAGTGCTTTGTTCTATTGTCCATAGGGTTGCTATGAGTCGGAATCAACTCGATGGCAACTAACAACAATATGGGTTAATTAGGGAGTCTCAGGTGGTGCAAATGGTTGACACACTCAGCTGCTGATCGAAAAGTTGAAGATTTGAGTCCACCTAGAGGCACCGCAAAGAAAGGGCTGGTGATCTACTTCTGAAAAATCAACCACTGAAAACCCTATGGGGCACCATTCTCCTTTGACACACATGGGGTTGCCAGCCATGAGCCAGAGTGGACTCAATGACGCATGGTTTTAACAGATGGGTTAATTAACAATACTGAGGCTTTCCTCCAATTTTTCACTGTTATGAAAAAGCTTTTTCATACATAAAATTATTTCCTGAGTTTCCAGGAGTGAATCTCCAGGGCTGAGGAACTGGGACATTTGTGCAGTGATGGCATTTCCCAACAGGGTTTTCTTGGTTTTGGACAAGCAGGTGGCACGTGGGAAGAGAACAGAGGAAGGGACTCTAACTCCTCCAATGTCTGGACCTGGCCATGTGCATGGCCTCCGCCCCTGGTCAGCTACTTCTGAGCACACAGACCCTCCCACTGGATGGCCACTGACCTCTGACGACGTCTGCCTTCTCAGACCTGACACCTGGGGGGTGGCTGATCTGCAAGAGAAGACACTACAGTTATCCCTCCAGGCGTGGAGGACGGGGATGAGCCGGAGCAGGGTCAAGCCTCCCAGCAGAAGTGTGTCCTGGGTCAAGCAGGAAGACGCAGCGGGACCCTCCTCCTTCCTCGGCCTGTCCAGGGAAGGAGACCAGGATTGCGTTTCCTTCCAGGGAATCCAGGTGCCAAGGAAACAATTCCACATCCTGACTTGAATTAAATCTTCGGAGGGAGGCTGAGATGAACATGTTCTGGTGACTGCGGTTAAAGGGAGCAATGAGGAGCCTCCAAGAGATATTGCCTTTCTAGACCGGCCCCACCCTGCCCATCCCCATTCACCTCCCACCACCTCCTGCCTCCCGCCTCCCCCCCCGCCCCGCCACAAAGGCAGACTTCGGACTGTCCCTGATGCTCTGGCAGGTATCCATCTCTGGGCCTGAGTCAGCCACTGGGACCTCACGTAGGGCCTGACCCTGAGCCACCACACCACTGTGCTGTTGTCCACGTGGTCTGCAGCACTCTCACAGTCACAGAGGGGCTGCAAGAGGTTGTGGCCCCCCAGAACCCCCAACCAGTGGGCTTAAGCACCTCGTGGATCTTCAAGTCAGGTTAGAGCTGACCTGAGGCTAGCAGCATTTCTGGTGGGGCAGGGAGCCCTGTGCACAGCATTGTGAGGTGTCTTCTTCACCATCTCCACTTCTAACACCCTCCGACTGGAAGCCTGCTGTCTGTCTGTCTCTCTCTCTGGTTGTCTTAGTCATCTAGTGCTGCTATAACAGAAATACCACAAGTGCATGACTTTAACATTCACTCTCTCACAGACTAGGAGGCTAGAAGTCCAAATTCAGGGCACCAGCTCCAGGGGAAGGTTTTCTCTCTCCATCGGCTTTGGAAGAAGGTCCTTGTCATCAATCTTCCCTGGTTGAGGAGCTTCTCTGCACATGAATCTTGGGTCCAATGGACGCGTTCTGCTCCCAGCACTGCCTTCTTGGTGGTATGAGGTTCTCATGTCTCTCTGCTCGATTCTCTTTCATATCTCAAAAGAGATTGGCTTAAGACACTACCTAATCTTGTAGATTGAGTCATCTTGCCTTATTAACATAACTGCCGCTAATCCCACTTCATTAACATCATAGAGGGAGGATTTACAACACATAAGAAAATCACATCAGATAACAAAATGGTGGACAGTCACACAATACTGGGAATCATGGCCTAGCCAAATTGATACACATGTTTCTTGGGGACACAATCCAATCCATGACACTGGTGAACATCTGTGTCCCCCTCCACTATGAAGGCTTCCCTGACTACCTGCAGAGGTCAGCTGCTTGCCTATGGTGGCAGCTGACCCATCCGCACTGATTCATGGACTCATCCATCCACTGACCCATCCACACTGACCCATCCCCTGACCCATCCACACTGACCCATCCACTGACCATCCACTGACCATCTACACTGACCCACCCACTGACCATCTACACTGACCCATCCACTGACCCATCCACTGACCCATCCACTGACCCATCCACTGACCCATCCACACTGACCCATCCACTGACCCATCCACACTGACCCATCCACTGACCCATCCACTGACCCATCCACTGACCATCTACACTGACCCATCCACTGACCCATCCACTGACCCATCCACTGACCCATCCACACTGACCCATCCACTGACCCATCCACTGACCCATCCACTCACCCATGCACTGACCCATCCACTGACCCATCCACACTGACCCATCCACTGACCCATCCACTGACCCATCCACTCACCCATCCACTCACCCATCCACTCACCCATGCACTGACCCATCCACTGACCCATCCACTGACCCATCCACTGACCATCTACACTGACCCATCCACTGACCCATCCACTGACCCATCCACTGACCCATCCACTCACCCATCCACTCACCCATCCACTGACCCATCCACTGACCCATCCACTCACCCATGCACTGACCCATCCACTGACCCATCCACACTGACCCATCCCCTGATCCACTGACCCAGGGGCCTGAATTCTGACTCAACTGTCCTCCCGTGCTCAGGCATAGCAAAGTGCCACACCTGAACACCATTTGTCTTCTAGCACCATGAACTTCAGACCCGCCTTTGGGCACACTGTCTCCCAACCTGAGTTGTCACAACCCTTCCTGTCCTCAGGCCTGGTTCGGGCTCCCTCCTCACAAGCAGTCCCCACAGGCTCCTCTACTCCGAGCACAGACCCTCCTGAAGCTAAGGCTTCAGAACAAGGCTCTTCATGGTGCCTGGGGTCAGCCCCAGTAAGACCCTCCACCTGCGCAGGCCTCAACTTGGCTCTGGTGGTCCTGCATTCATTGGCGTGAGGTAGGGGTGCCCAGGTCCCTCATTCATCCAATCAGCAGGCTCTGGCTGCACACCTTGGCAGGACCCCAGCAGGGCAGCTTGGGCTTCCATGGCCTTGGCCAAGTGAGTGGAGCACCCTGAGCCCCACGTTCGCCATCTGCCCAGAAGTGCACCTGCTCCCCACAGGTGACTTCTGCTAAAGGCTTGCCCCACACACCCTCCCTGGCTTTTCCCACTCAAACTGCTGGGGAAATTGTCTGAATGTCGTAAAATGAGGGCGCTAGAGAGAGCATAATTGTCTGGGTCCTCGGAGGCCAGGCCTGGTGTAGCTGATTTAATGAACTTGGGGACTTCTGGCTCTCGAGAAGCGTTCTTTAATCCACCCGGGGCTCTCTGCTCGGTTTTCTGAGGGTCCATGTACAGGTCTGGTTGACACACGGAAGAAAGCACAAGGGGTGGGGGTGGGGGGTGCCGAGGCAGCCCGAGAGCAGCGGCTTGCAGCCTTCCTGCTGGGCATCCTCCCAGGGGTGGTGACACTCGCTGCTCAAACAACCGACACCCTGATGACCAGCGAGGAAACCCTGGTTTTGTTAGAAGGCCTGGACCCTGTGAGGGGTCTGCAGAGAGGAATGCTAGGTTAGGCATTTGACAGCAGGTCCTACCTGAGACCCATAGACCCCACAGGGAAGAGCGACGCCCCAGCCTAAGAGAAAAGTGGCTTGGAGATGAAGGGTGGGGTCGTGGGTGGGGTGATTCTTCAGGGTCAAGTATCTTTGTCTGAGGAGCCCTGGTAGTGTAGTTGTTAAAAAGCTCAGGCTGCTAACCAAAAGGTCAGCAGTTAGACTCTACCAGCTGCTCATTGGAAACTCTGTGGGGCAGTTCTACACTATCCTCTAGGGTCACTATGAGTTGCAACAAATCCGATGGCAATGGGTTCTTTGGTTTGATCTTTGTCTGCAGGGGAATCTCCGTGCCACATCCCAGGAATGGCCCTCTCCTCTTCCTCCTCCTCTCCTTGGCCTGGGCTCTGCCCTCATGGCCTGCCTACAGGAGGAGAGGACACAGCCCAGTACACTCCTGGTCCACAGCCAAGTCCGGGCAAACGCTGGGGGTGGGGGAGGGCTGGGGGAGCAAAAGAAACCCTGAGAAGGTGCCCTAATCTGCCACCTGATTCCCCAGACAGGTTTTAGGACTCCGGGGGGGGGGGGGCCAGGACTGCGCCCCCTCCCCCATCTCAACTCCAGGGAGGTGAGAAGCCCCTGTGTCTGGAAGAAGGTGGGGAGGGGGACTGAACACACATTCTCACCTGGCCAGGACACCCTTGTGGAATCCCTGCCACCCCCAGGGGCACCTGAGCAAACCAGCCAATGGGGACCAGAGACCCCAGGCGTCTGCACAGACGCTGGCTCAGCTTCGGCCTCTGTCCTGCTCATCTTTCTGGTCACCGTCAGGTCACTCAGACACACACCGAGCACAGGGCATGGGGTTCTGGGGTTCTGTTTCCGTGACCCACCCACCTGGCTGGAAGGAAGCATGGAAAAAAAGCATCACTGGGCTCCATGACAGGGGGTGGCTCTTGCTCCCTGGCTGCCAGGTGTCTCTTCCTGAAAGGGTGTGAGCACTGACCCCCACACAGACCTAGCTCCTCGATGGGGGACCCGGGCCACTCCGTCACCTTCTGAGCCCAGCTTCCTCCTAGATAAAGTGGGCATGTGAGCGGAAATGGGTTCACCCATGCAAAGTGCCAATGCCAGGAAGGGCCTTGTGGGTCTTGGAGTCCTTGCTCCAGGTGAACCAACGAATGAACAAATGAATGGGAGCATGTGCAGTGCCCCCCTGAGCTGCGCCCCAGCCAGCCCCAGACACCCAGGTCAGTGTGAGTACCTAAATCACCATGGCACCAGTGGCCATGCCCTGCCAAGAACATTCCTGGGGGGTCTGTGCCAGCCTCTGTGCCCCAGGATCCTCACACCCACTAGCACCCCCGCCCCCCGCAGCCATCAGGCAGCCCCTCCTGAGCTCAAGCCAGTGCCCACAGGCTGCCACAAGGGATTCCATCTGTGTCCCTGGAACATCACACCCTGGACTCAGTCAGTCCTGGCCTTGCAGCCAGCAAGGGGCTCAGCTCCTCCATGTGCCACTTAAGTCTGGGTCTTGCTCACTGAGGAAGCAGAAGAGAGGTGTCTATGCCTGACCCAGTGGAACCCTCAGCCCGCTCCAGCCTGAACGCCCTGCTGAGCCTTCTGTCCTATCTTGACTGTGGTCCCAGACCAGCACCCGGCAGCTCCCCACTCACAGGAGAGCCACACGTCCGCTCAGGACTTACCCCAGCCACCCGGGCCTCCTAGCTTCCTGAACAGCCACAGTGTGTTTTCACCTCACAGTGAGTGATGGGGGACCAGCCAGGAGGGCCTGGGTGTGCTAGAGCGGGCACTGACGCCACTCTCCCAGCAGCATCACCGGGCAGGGCCAGCACACCTATTTCACAGGGTGGCAGTTGCCATAGCTGTGGGCAGACCACACAGCCAGCAAATCCCTGCTCAGCCACTGCAGCAAATCACTGAACACAGAGAAGGCAGAGTCAGAAAATTACCACAGCTTCTGCCCTTTCGAGTCTCAGTTTTCCCATCTGAAAAGTGGGATGGTAGCAGAGCCTTCTTAACACATTTAGTGGCCTAGAGCACTTAGAACTGGGCCCACGCACAGGAAGTGCTGCAGTAAGCACCCTCTCATGAGGCCACAGGGCCAGACAGCTGCAGTGCGAGGACCTGAGCCCAGCCCCCCAGGCTCCCCTCCCCTGGGATCTCTGGCCCAAGGGCTCCCCAGGCTCCCCTCCCCTGGGATCTCTGGCCCAAGGGCTCCCCAGGCTCCCCTCCCCTGGGATCTCCGGCCCAAGGGCCCCCCAGGCTCCCCTCCCCAGGGATCTCTGGCCCAAGGGCTCCCCAGGCTCCACTTCCCAGGGATCTCTGGCCCAAGGGCTCCCCAGGCTCCACTCCCCTGGGATCTCTGGCCCAAGGGCTCCCCAGGCTCCACTCCCCTGGGATCTCTGGCCCAAGGGCTCCCCAGGCTCCACTCCCCTGGGATCTCTGGCCCAAGGGCTCCCCAGGCTCCCCTCCCCTGGGATCTCTGGCCCAAGGGCTCCCTAGGCTCCCCTCCCCTGTGATCTCTGGCCAAGGGCTCCCCCAGGCTCCACTCCCCAGGGATCTCTAGCCCAAGGGCTCCCCATGCCCCTGCCCACTGCCCGACCTGTGCAAGTTATGTCATTCCATCTTCACAACAACTCTGCCAGGTAAATTTTCCTACTCCCATTTTACAGGTAAGAAAACAGAGGCACAAAGAAATTAGGGTTCTGGTCCAAAGACATGCATCTGGCAAGCTGGCTTCCTTCACAGCACCCTCCATTTGCGGCGGCTGCACTGCCCTGCCTCTCCCTTGTGCTCTCTCCAGGCTGGGCACACCTGGGGCCCAGTGTGTACTTGTGGGGACACGGGGCAGAGCCTGGCGTTTGTGGTACCTGGGGGGAACAGGATACTGTCTCCCCAGTCATGGAAATGAGGTTGCCCTCTGAGGGCAGGATTATAAGACAATGTGCAATGGGTCAGGACAGGATCAAAGTCGCCTTAGAAAGAGGCAGTGGATGAGAATCAAGTCGAGACTAGAACCTCAGGCTGCAATGTTTGATTCAAGGGTGCGCAGGGCAGAGGGCTTGGCCCTCCTGGGAGCTTAGAACAGGTGCGGTCTTTCAAAGGATCTGGGAGAGACCCCCAGCCCAAGGGGCAGGTCTGTACAGAAGGGAAATGATGCACCTGGCTGATGCCTTTGAACTCTCTCTGTTCTCGTTCCAGTCCAAGTGATGTGAGAATAGATGCTTATTGATGAACAAATGAGTGGAGGAACTTTAACTTTCCAGATAACTTGCTAATTGGGGTAGAATATGCTGAAATTTTTTCATCTATCCACCCATCTAATACTACAGCCTGCGCAATAGTTGTATTTCTTAAAGGAAATTAATAAATTAATGTTCAGTTCTATACATCAGTCTCTGTGAGTTTGGTCATTGTGAGTCAGCCTGTCCAATCCCAGTAAACATTTCAGTTCCAGTTTCAGAGTCTGCGCAGCTGAGGAGGAGCCCTTGGAAGGTGAGGCTCATGGGGCAGTGAAGCCTCTCAGCAGGCAGCCAGCTGGCCCTCTGGCCGACATCCACTGCATCCCTCACTTTCTCTAAAACTTTGTTTACAGTCCTGCCTCGTTCACAGTTACTCAGGCCCCACTGAGTCCCAGGGACTGTGCCAGGCACTTCTTCAACAAGATCTTAACCTCTTTCCTCTTCCCTGCTCTAGCTCTGAAGAGATGCGAGCCCTTTGGACAAAGAGAGGAGCACTGGACTGGGAGTCTGGGGTCTGGGCTCAAATTCTGGTTCTGAGCAAGCCACTATGTGGTGATTTGGACTGAGGGACATCTACTTCTCAGAAGGCTATGGAAAAGGAAGGCATGAGAGGGCCTGGTTGTCAGAGGCGTGGGTCCAGGCCCATGGCAGCACAGCCTGGAGGGAGTGAGGGAGCCAGCATGGTCGACAGCCTGGCCGTGTTTACACAGGAGCTGCTCTCAGCCCCGCACCATAGGCCCCAGCTGGTCCACTGGGCGTTGCTGGCGGGGCCCCAGGAGCGCAGAGCCTGTGCACATGAGCAGATGCCTGCCGCGTGTGCTGGGCAGACCGGCAGAGACCAGGGATCTGCCCCTGGACCTGGGCCCCTGCCTGGCAGCCGTGCGGCCTGAGCCAGCCCCTCCACCCTCTGAGCCTCAGTTTCCTCTCTTGTGGGCCATGTGAGTTCTCATTCAGGTAGTTCATCATTTCACTGACCCAACAAACATTCCCCGAGTGCGCTCCATGCCAGGCACCGGGACATAGAGCTGGTTACGAAGCAGCAGGAGCAGGGGAGACTGCCTCGTTGGAGCAGTCCTGCAGGGTTCTGTGTGGAGAAGCACGGAGGAGGGTGTGGCTGGCTTTGTGCCTCCAGCGAGGCCACCCCTGAACTGGGCCTTGAAGGCAGGAGAGGAGCCCTTGGGCACACAGCTTTCTGCCAGAGAGGAGCACGTGCAAAGGCCCCGTGGCAGCAGGAAGGAGCAGTTTGGTGGCACAGATGCCGTGACACTCTTGTGTGTGTGTGCATATCTGTGTGGGGTGTGGTGTGTATGTGTTTGTGTGGTATGTGTGGTGTGGTATGTGGTGTGTGTGTGATGTGTGTGTGGTGTGTGGGGGGTATGTGTGTCTGTATGTGTTTCTGTAGTATATGTGGTGTGTGGTGTGTGTGGTATGCATTGTGTGTGGTGTGTGTGTGCATGTATGTGTGTGTGCGCGCATGTGTTTGGTGTGTGTGTGATGTGCGTGTGGTATGTGTGTCTGTATGTGTTTGTGTAGCATATGTGGTGTGTGGTGTGTGTGTGGTATGCCTTGTGTGTGGTGTGTGTATGTGCGTGTGTGTATGTGTGCGCACGCATGTGTATATGTACTTGTGGTGTATGTGTTTGGTGTGTGTGGTGTAGGTGTGTGGTGTGTGTGGGGTGTGTGGTATGTGGTGTGTTTGTGGTGTGTATGTCTGTATGTGTTTGTGTAGTATGAGTGTGGTGTGGTGTGTGTATGTGAGTGTCTGTGTACATGTGTGGTGTGGTGTATGTGTTTGCTGTGTGTGGTATGTGTGTGTGGTGTATGTGTTTGGTGTGTGTGGTGTGTGTGGTGTATGTGTTTGGTGTGTGTGGTTGTGTGGTGTATGTGTTTGGTGTGTGTGGTGTGTGTGGTGTATGTGTGTGTGGTGTACGTGTTTGCTCTGTGTGGTGTGTGTGGTGTATATGTTTGGTGTGTGTGGTGTGTGTGGTGTGTGTGGTGTATGTGTGTGTGTGTGTTTGCTCTGTGTGGTGTGTGTGTGTGGTGTGTGTGTTTGCGCTGTGTGTGTGTGTGTACCACATCATGCCATGAGCACCTGGAGGGTAAGGACAGGTTCGCTTCTCTTCTCCCACCTAGAGCATGGACGCCCACACAGAGGACGAGTCCAGAGTGTGCTCAGGACTGGACCAGCGGACAGGGGGTGGGGGGAAGGGGGGATGAGGTGGGCGGGTGAGCTCTAGCCCCCGTGGGAAGTGGGGACGTGGGGGACCTACCTCTCGGACGCCTGTGGTCAGGAAGGTGGCTGCGTACTCGGCCAGTGCCACGTCGTCCACCATGCTCCGCGTCCTCTCAGCGAGCAGCGGGCTGGCTGCCCCACGTTGGTGCAGCTCCTGCAGCAGGTGGGTGATCAGGTTGTTCCGCTCCAGGCACTTCTGGACCAGGGATGCCACCTTGGCCTGAGGACGTGGGGAAGAAGCAGCTGGTGGGGTGTGGGCCCCCGTGGGGGTGGGTGCTCAGGGCTCCCACAGGGGTGGGGCAGGGTCGCTGGAGCCCCTGTCTCCATCCCCCACACCACCTTAGCTCTGTCACAACTCTCTCCCTGCTCCCCCTACTCCTGGTGTCCCCCACCTCCCTGGGGGGGTCCCAGGCTCAGAGCGGCAGGTGGTCAAGAATGTGGTTTTGGCTCCACCACGGGCCAGCTCTGTGACCAGCAACCCTCTGCACTGCGACTTGTGGTCTGTGAAATGGGTCTTGAAGGGCCGCTGTGAGGATGGAAGGAGACGGGCAGGTGCCACTCTCCGCAGGCACCGAGAGTAGCTCAGAGGGACAGCAGCAGACTCTCGGCTGCGGGGTCACGGAGGTCTGGGGGGAGAGGGTGGACAGTGGCATGCCAACATCTCTGATACCACAGCTGGGACACTGAGGCCCAGAGGGGGTGTGCTCTCCTGGGCCTTGTTCACATGGTGCCCAGTGATGCGACTATGTGTATAACAGGAAAACACCAAACTCTTTTCCTTCTTACAAAAGAGCCGTTTCATGCTGACCACACACTTCTACCTTCAGAGGTGTCACAGCCAAACTCGCCTCGTGCTGCCTTTTCTGGAATTCTGTGAGCTGAAACAAAACCATCGTTTTCAGTAACACTGAGCGCTGAGAGAGGGAGACCACGTCCATGTTTCCTGGGAGCCTGGCTCAGAGCGCCGGCTGTCTGCTCTTTGCCACCAGGAGAGCACGGTGCTGGGACGGAGCCCTGGGGACGGAGCCCTGGATGGCCTTCCCACCACCGCCTCCCCGGATCTGGGGAGAAGGGCACTCAGACACTGAGGGTGGGTTTGATGACCGCCACCCAGGGTGGAGAAGGACTTCCCGGCCCCCTCGTGGACCCTGGGGCCATCCAGGCTCAGCCACTCACTGTGCCTGCAACCTTGCTGTTCATTTGCTCTTGGCCCAATTTTCACATCTGCGAAATGGGGTGATAACACCACAACCAAACCAGTTGCCATCAAGTCAACCCTGATTCACAGCAACCCCATGCGTGTCAGAAGAGAACTGGGTTCTGTAAGGTTTTCAACGGCCGATTTTTTGGAGGTAGATAGCTGGGCCTTTCTTCCAAGGTGCCTCTGTGTGGACTCGAACCTCCAATCTTTCAGTTAACAGCCAAGTGCATTGACTTTTTGCACCACCCATGGACTCCTGGGGTAGCATCAGTGCCCACCAACTGGGAGCGGAGGTTGTAGCTGAGGATGCAGGGAACCAATTCACATGAATGCTTAGAGCAAGGCTATGCATACAGCTGGTGCACAATGAACGTGAGCCGTTGTCGTTGTTTGTGGCAGGTTAAAGTTGCCACAGACCCTTCGACAGTCTTCCACCGAGAGGCGGGGCCTCTGTCCCTCCCTTCAAAGCCAGCCCAGCAGGCCTGTGATCATGTGATCAGTGGAATATGGTAGATCTGGCCTGAAAGGGCACGGAGACCTCTACCTCTGCCACCTCCAGGTAAGAAGTCCGCACCTGTCAAGACCATGAGGGCAGGCTCTGAGACAGAGTGGAGGGGGAGAGGGTGCCGTGAGCCAGCCCTGCCAGTGCCCGGTCTGACGGCCGCTGCCTCGGCCCTCCTGCCGGCCTCCAGCTGGCCCCGAGCAGCACCCGCTGGTGCCTCAAGGAGTATCGCCAGCTGGCCCTCCCTACAAAATCATCAGTAAAACAAAGTGGGTACAGTGTGAGTTCTTGCTCCCCCTGCAGTCAGCAAAAAGTAACGTAAGTGAAAGTCCTTTTCTCCTCCTAACCTCTACTGGTCCCTGGGTGGTGCGAATGGGGAAGTGCTTGGCTGCTCACTAAAAGATTGGGGGTTCGGGTCCACCCACAGGTGTCTCAGAAGAAAGGCCTGGCAATCTCCTTCTGAAAAGCCAGCCACTGAACACCCTGTGGAGCTCAGTTCCGCTCTCTCACACTCGGGGCCGCCATGAGTCAGAGCCAACTTGATGGCAACTGGTTAATCTCTTCTGACTTCTAAACTCTTTCAACCCTATAATCAGGACATGTGTGTGTGTGCGTGTGTGTGCACATATGAAACTACACCACACGCAATGTTAGGCGTCTTGTTTTTGTCAAGTAATTTAAAACCTTGGTGACGTTTCCACATCGACACATAGAAACCGACCTCATTCTCTTAAAATGTTGCCCACTTTTCCTCCTGAAGCTGCACCATAATGCATTTAGCTAATTCTTTTGCTATGGAAATTTCTATTATTTCTGTTCCTTTGCTTTACAAACCAGGCTGCAATGGGCATTTCTACACATCTATTTTGGAAAGGCATTACGAATACCTTTAAAACCTTTTCGTGCCCAGCAGGACACATAGCAACCGTAAGCTTTTCAGCTTCTGGGGTTTACTGGGAAACTGTTGTACCACTTGTAGCAGCAGGGCAGAGGCCTTTATGACTGCTTGAAACTAAAGAAATGGGTGTGTGCTGCAAATTACTGTTTTTACAGGGTATTGTATGAGGTGTCCAAATTTCTGGTAGGAAAAATAGAAATTTTGAAAATTTTTTATTTGTCACACATATGTGCCAATGGACCACCATGGGGACTCTGGGGTATAATTAGTGTCTCTTCATACGTACCACTAGAAACTTAGGGTATACCTATGGGAGGAGGCAAGAAAAAAATCCACACTGTCTACCAAAAATTGAGACACACTCAACGATTCAGCGTCTTTCCATTAATGAAAACACATGGTACCAACAAAAAATCCAAAGCAGAAAATAAGTGGGCCACCGAATGGTTAAAGGTAATTCCAGCTCCAAGCAGACTGCCTTGTACTTGACAGGCTTAGATTAAACCTTCTCTCTGCTCCAGTGTAGGAGATGGTACACACATGCTGCTGCGAAATAAGTCCCGGAGCATTGGCAGTTAAAAACTGAGGGACAGAAAAGCGAAAAACAGCCCACAGGATGGGGGAAAATATTTGCAAATCAGATACCTGATAAGGGATTTGTATCTAGAATGCATAAAGAACTCTTACAACTCGATAATAAAAATACCCAAATAACCCAATTAAAAAAATGAGTAAAAGATCTGAGTAGACATGTTTTCAAAGAAGAAACACAAACGGCCAATGAGCACATGAAAAGATGTTCAACAACATTAGTAACCAGGGAAATGTAAAACAAAACCACAGTGAGATACCACTTCATACCCACTGGGGTATGAGCACTCAAATGAGCTCCTGAGGAACCTGTACACAGGCCAAGAAGCAGTTGTTCGAATAGAACGAGGGGATACTGCATGGTTTAAAATCAGGAAAGGTGTGCATCAGGGTTGCATTCTTTCACCATACTTATTCAAATTGTGTGCTGAGCAAATAATACGAGAAGCTGGACTATATGAAGAAGAACATGGTATCAGACTTATTAACAACCTACGATATGCTGATGACACAACCTTGCTTGCAGGAAGTGAAGAGGACCTGAAGCACTTACTGATGAAAATCAAAGACTACAGTCTTCAGTATGGATTACACATCAACATAAAGAAATAAAAAATCCTCACAACTGGACCAATAAGCAACATCCTGATAAAGGGAGAAAAGACTGAAGTTGTCAAGGATTTCATTTTACTTGGATCCACAATCAACAGCCATGGAAGCAGCAGTCAAGAAATCAAATGATGTATTGCATTGGGAAAATCTATTGCAAAAAAAAAAAAAAAAAAAAAGGTCTCTTTAAAGTGTTAAAGAGTGAAGATGTCACTTTGAAGACTAAGGTCTGCCTCCAAGCCATAGGTATTTTCAATTGCCTTATATGAATATGAAAGCTGGACAATGAATAAGGAAGATGGAAGAAATGATGCCTTTGAATTATGGTATTGGTGAAGAATGTCAAAAATACCATGGGCTGCCAGAAGAACAATCAAACCTGTCTTGAAGAAGTACAGCCAGAACACTCCTTAGAAACGAGGATGACGAGAGTTTTCTCACCTACTTTGGACATATTATCAGGAGGGACAAGTCCCTGGAGAAGAACATCATGCTTGGTAAAGTAGAGGGTCAGTGAGAAAAAGGAAGACCCTTAATGAGATGGATTGACACAATGGTTGCAACAATGGGCTCAAACATAACAATTGTGAGGATGGTGCAGTACTGGACAGTGTTTCATTCTGTTGTACATAGGGTCACTATGAGTCAGAACCAACTAGATGACACTTAACACCAACAACATAGGAAAGTTGCCTACAACCACCTGGGGGGGGGCTTCCCCATTTCCCCAAATCCTGAGATAATTTAAAAAAATCAACCCAAGAGACAGGCTTCTTATAATAACAGTACAGCTTGAACATGACCAGCTGAACAAAACACTTCAAAGAAAATTCTTTTTGGAGATATCAGATAGCTGCCAGACAGTTAGAACATGAGGGATGAACAGCATACAGAAAAGGAAAGTCAAAGAGGTGAGCTCAACGTCAGGGCTTTTTTTCCCTTCAAGTTCTTTGTGGAAAGCAGTAGGTGATCAGCCAAGGGGCTGTGCAGGTATTCTGGCATTCTTACAGGGCAGTGAGGACAAGAACTGGAGTGGGGACCCACCAGAGAGGAAGGGCTGTAGTAAATAAATGTCCCAGGCTTTCAGCATGGAGCCCTGATGGCTACACTCTTGCAATGGGGAAGAAACATGAGATAACCCAGTCCTACAAAGAATAAAGCCCTTTGAGTCAGTCATCCTAATGCCTGCAAGAAGCAATTTTTTTTTTTTCTGTAGAAAGACATCATCCAGAGTCTCAAATTATCTCTACAATTTTTCATTGGCAATATTTAAAAGTTACAAATGTTAAATGTTAAAAAAAAAAAAAAACAGGCATTAACAGAAGACAAAATCAGAAGACTGAAAGCGAAGAGAACAAAAGAAAAGGCTAATGAAACAGACCCACAGGAGGTCCAGATACTGAAGTTATCAGAGGCAGACTTTAAAGTGACTGTGGTTAAAATGTTCAAGAATGGTATGACAAGAATTTCAGCAGAGAACTAAAAACTGTAAAATGAATCAGCTGGAAATGCTACATCATGCTAAGTGAAATACGTCAGTAACAAAAGAACAAAGATTGTATGATCCCACTTATGTGAAATATCTGGAATATGCAAGCGTATTCAGACCTAAAGCTCCTGGTGGTTACCAGGGGCAGACAGAAGGGAGAGGGAAGGGGAAAGACTGAGCTTCTATTAAGGATAATTTGGAAAATTTGGAAATGGGTAACGATGATAGTTGCACAATATGATGAGCACCATGAATGTCACTGAATTGTATATGTGAAGAATGTTGAAATTGCAAATGTTTTGTAACATGTATTTAGCACAATAAAATAAAATTGAAACATTTTTTAAAAAGATATTCTAGGGCTGTGAAATACGACAACTGAAATTAAGAACTAAAATAATGGGTTTAAGAGAAAATTAGATTCATCAAAGAGTACTATTTAACTGTAAGGTAGATTAGAAGGATATATCCAAGCTGAGACAGAAAGAAAAATATTTTAAAAATTAAGAAAATATATTTTAAAATATATGGGATATAGTGAGAAGGTCTAACATCTGTGTAATTGAAGCTAACATTTGTCACAGATCAGTGATAGGTAAGACAAAAATGTAGTAAGAATCCTACGCTTGTTGAGGGAGAATCAAAAGAAATACCCTCATTTGCTGCTGGTGGAAGTCACCACTGGCTTATGGTTTGGCCACTACTCTGGATAACGATTTTGCAATACGTGCTCAGAATCAACACCTATGCCACTCTTTGAACGAGAAATCCTAGTTCTCTGAACCATTATATACAAACAGCTATACATAAATTAACAGAAATAACTATAGATCAACAATAACGGAATGGCTAAGGAAACCACATCTACCCAATGGGTCAATATGCAGTTGTGAAATACTGGACACAAGGACTGTGGATCAACATGAAGAAAGGGCAGAAAACTCCACGTATAATGTAATTTCAATTATACAAAGGATGAATGGGAATTATATCAACATGCTAGCAGTGTATTTTTCTTTTTTTAAAGTTTGTTAGCATTCAGAATAAAAAGTTGTGGGGAAACAAGTATACTCACTTATTTTGGTGGGAGTATAGATCATGTGACCATTTTGGAGAGTTATTTTACATCATATATAAAAGTTACCACCACTCGTCTGTCGGTTTATCATACTGTGGTGGCTTTTCTGTTGCTGTCATGCTGGAAGTTATGCCACTGTTATTTCAAATACCAGCAGGGTCACCCATGGTGGACAGGTTCAAGCTCAGCTTCCAGACTAAGACAGAGTAGGAAGAAGAACCCAGGGATCTATTTCTAAAAAAACTGGCCAGTGAAAACCTTATGAATAGCAGCAGAACATTGTCTAATATAGGGCAAGAAGATGAGCCCCTCAAGTTGGAAGAGTTGACCTTAATGATGTGGATGGAGTTAAGCTTTCGGGACCTTCATTTGCTGATGTGGCATGACTCAAAATGAGAAGAAACAGCTGCAAACATCCATTAATAGTCAGAACATGGAGTGTACAAAGTATGAATCTCAGAAAACTAAAAGTCATCAAAAATGAAATGGAATACATAAAGATAGGTATCCTAGGCATTAGTGAGCTGAAATGGCCATTTTGAATCAGACAATAACAATGAAGAGGAATGGCATTACACTCATCATCAAAAAGGATATTTCAAGATCTATGCTGAAGTACAAAGCTGTTAGTCATAGAATAATATCCATACACCTACAAGGAAGACCAGTTAATACGACTATTATTCAAATTTACTCACCAACCACTAAGTCTAAAAATAAGGAAATTGTAGACTTTTACCAACTTCTGCAGTCTGAAAATGAACAATCAAGATGTATTAACTGTTACTGGTGATTCGAATGCAAAAGTTGGAAACAAAGAATAAGGACCGGTAGTTAGAAAATACGGCCTTGGTGATAGAAATGATGCCTGAGATTCCATGATAGAATTTTGCAAGATCAACAACTTATTCATTATACTAATACTTTTTTCAGCAACATAAATGGTGACTATACATGTGGACCTCACTGGATGGAATACACAGGAATAAATTGACTACATCTGTAGAAAGAGACAATATAGAAGCTCAATATCATTAGTCAGAGAAAGGCCGGAGGTCAGCTACGGAAAAGACCACCAATTGCTCATATGCAAGTTCAAGTTGAAGCTGAAGAAAATTAAAACAAGTCCACGATAGCCAAAGTATGACCTTGAATATATCCCACCTGAATATACAGACCATCACAAGAATAGATTTGATGGATTGAAAACTAATGACCAGACGCATTGTTAGATGACATCAAAGACATCATACGTGAAGAAAGCAAAAAGTCATTAAGACAGAAAAGACCAAAATGGATATTAGAAGAGACTCTGAAACTTGCTGTTGAACACAGAGTCACTAAAGTGAATGGAAGAAATGATTAAGTAAAATAGCTGAACAGAAGATTTCAAAGAGCAGTTGGAGAAGACAAAGTAAAATATATAATGAAATGTGCAAAGACCTGGAGTTAGAAAACCAAAAGGGAAGAACATGCTTGGCATTTCTCAAGCAGAAAGAACTGAAGAAAAAAATCAAGCCTTGAGTTGCAATTTTGAAGGATTCTATTTTTTTTTTATGGGCGAAATATTGAATCACACGAGAAGCATCGAAAGAAGATAGAAGAAATACGGACCCACTAACCAAACCAAACCAATTGCCGTTGAGTTGACACCTACTCATAGCTACCCTATAGGCTGCTACAGCATCACTATGAAGGATGAGTACCAAAAAGAATTGGTCGACCTTCAATTATTTCAGGAGGTAGCATATGATCAAGAACAAACGGTAATGAAGAAAGAAGTCCAAGCTGCACTGAAGGCACTGGCGAAAAACAACCTCCAGGAATCGACAGAATACCAACTGAGATGATTCAACAATTGGAAGCAACACAGGAAGTGCTCACTCATCTAAGCCAAGAAATTTGGAAGACAGTTACCCGACCAATCGACTGGAAGAGATCCATATTTGTTCCCATTCCAAAGAAAGGTGTCCAACAGAATCAGGAAATTACTGAACAATATTATTAATATCACAAGCAAGTAAAATTTTGCTGAACATAGTTCAAAAACAATTGCAGCTGTACATCCACAGGGAACTGCCAGAAATTCAAGCCCGATTCAGAAGAGGACGTGGAATGAGGGATATCATTGCTGATGTCAGATGCATCTTGGCTGAAAGCAGAAAATACCAGAAAGATGTTTACCTGTGTTTATTGACTATACAAAGGCATTTGGCTGTGTAGATCATAAAAAATTACGATGGGTAACATTGGAAAAGGGAATTTCAGTCTACTTAATTGTGCTCATGTGAAACCTGTACACAGACCAAGATGCAGTCGTTCCAACAGAACAAGGGGATACTGCATGGCTTAAAGTCAGGAAGGTAGTATGGCAGTGCTCTATACTTTCACCACACCTATTCGATCTGTATGCTGAGTACATAATCTGAGAAGCTGGACTATATGAAGAAAGAACTAGGCATCAGGATTGGAGGAAGACTCATTAAAAAACTGATATGCAGTTGACACAATCTTGCTTGCTGAAAGCGAAGAGGACTTGAAGCACTGATGAAAATCCAGACCACAGCCTGCAGTATGGATTATACCTTAACATAAAGGAAACAAAAATTCTCACAACTGGACCCATAAGCCACTTCATGATCAGTGGAGAAAAGAATGAAGTTCTCAAGGATTTCATTTTACTTGGATCCACAATCAAAGCCCAGGGAAGCAGCAGTCAAGAAATCAAAGGATGCATATTGCATTGGGCAAATTTGCTGCAAAAGACCTATTTAAAAGTTGAAAAGCAAAGATGTAACTTTGAGGACTAAAGTGCACCTGATCTATGCCATGGTATTTTCAATTGCCTTATGTGCATGTGAAAGCCGGACATTGAATAAGGAAGACCAAAAAAGAATTGATGCTTTTGAATTATGGTGGTGGTAAAGAATATGGAATATGCCATGAACTGCCAGAAGAACGAACAAGCCGGTCTTGGAAGAAGTACAGCCAGAATGCTTCTTAGAAGTGAAGATGGCAAGATTTCTTTTTAAATAATTTTTATTGTGCTTTAAGTGAAAGTTTACAAATCAAGTCAGTCTCTCACACAAAAACCCATATACACCTTGCTACACACTCCCAATTACTCTCCCCCTAATAAGACAGTCTGCTCTCTCCCTCCACTCTCTCTTTTTGTGTCCTTTTCACCAGCTTCTAACCCCCTTCACCCTTTCATCTCCCCTCCAGGCAGGAGATACCAACATAGTCTCAAGTGTCGACAAGATCCAAGAAGCTCACTCCTCACCAGCATCCCTCTCCAACCCATTGTCCAGTCCAATTCATGTCTGAAGAGTTGGCTTCAGGAATGGTTCCTGTCCTGGGGCAACAGAAGGTCTGGGGGCCATGACCACCGGGGTCCTTCCAGTCTCAGTCAGACCATTAAGTCTGGTCTTATGAGAATTTGGGGTCTGCATCCCACTGCTCCCCTGCTCCCTCAGGGGTTCTCTGTTGTGTTCCCTGTCAGGGCAGTCATCGGTTGTAGCCGGGCACCATCTAGTTCTTCTGGTCTCAAGATGATGTAGTCGCTGCTTCATGTGGCCCTTTCTGTCTCTTGGGCTCGTAATCACCTTGTGTCCTTGGTGTTCTTCATTCTCCTTTGATCCAGGTGGGTTGAGACCAAACGATGCATCTTAGATGGCTGCTTGCTAGCGTTTAAGACCCCAGACACCACTCTTCAAAGTGGGATGCAGAATGTTTTGTTAATAGATTTTATTATGCCAGTTGATTTAGACATCCCCTGAAACCACGGTCCCCAGACCCCTGCCCCTGCTACGCTGGCCTTCGAAGCATTCAGTTTATTCAGGAAACTTCTTTGCTTTTGGTTTAGTCCAGTTGTGCTGACGTCCCCTGTATTGTGTGTTGTCTTTCCCTTCACCTAAAGTAGTTCTTATCTACTATCTAATTAGTGAATACCCCTCTCCCACCCTTCCTCCCCCCTCAACCACAAAAAAATGTTTTCTTCTCAGTTTAAACTATTTCTCAAGTTCTTATAATAGTGGTCTTATACAATATTTGTCCTTTTGCAACTGACTAATTTCACTCAGCATAATGCCTTCCAGGTTCCTCCATGTTATGAAATGTTTCACAGGTTCCTCACTGTTCTTTATTGATGAGTAGTATTCCATTATGTGAATATACCATAATTTATATATCCATTCATCTGTTGATGGGCACCTTGGTTGCTTCCATCTTTTTGCTGTTGTAAACAGTGCTGCAATAAACATGGGTGTGCATATATCTGTTTGTGTAAAGGCTCTTATTTCTCTAGGATATATTAAAAGGAGTGGGATTGCTGGATCATATGGTAGTTCTATTTCTAACTTTTTAAGGAAGCGCCAAATTGATTTCCAAAGTGGTTGTACCATTTGAAATTCCCACCAGCAGTGTAGAAGTGTTCCAATCTCTCCATAGCCTCTCCAACATTTATTATTTTGTGTTTCTTGGATTAATGCCAGCCTTGTTGGAGTGAGATGAAATCTCATTGTAGTTTTGATCTGCATTTCTCTAATGGCTAATGATCGTGAACATTTCCTCATATATCTGTTAGCTACCTGAATGTCTTCTTTAGTGAAGTGTCTATTCATCTTTTGCCCATTTTTTAATTGGGTTATTTGTCTTTTTGCAGTATCATGTGGATTTTAGAGATCAAGCGCTGATCAGAAATGTCATAGCTAAAAACTTTTTCCCAGTCTGTAGGTAGTCTTTTTACTCTTTTGGTGAAGTCTTTGGATGAGCATAAGTGTTTGATTTTTAGCAGCTCCCAGTTTTTCTTTTACATTCTTTATAATGTTTTCTATGCTGTTTATGCCATGTATTAGGGCTTCTAACATTGTCCCTATTTTTTCTTCCATGATCTTTATTGTTTTAGATTTTATATTTAGGTCTTTGATCCATTTTAAGTTAGTTTTTGTGCAGCAAGATTTCTTTTTATGTACTCTGGATACTTTATCAGTAGGGACCAGTTCCTGGAGAAGGACATCATGCCTGGTAAACTAGAGGGTCAGCGGAAAAGAGGAAGACCCCCAACGAGATGGGCTGACACAGTGGCTGCAACAATGGGCTCAAGCATAACAACGCTTGTGAATATGGTGCAGTACCAGGCAGTGTTTCCTTCTGTCATACCTAGGGTTGCTATGAGTGGGCAGTAACTTGGTGGCTCCTAACAAGAACAACAGTATCAAAGTAAATGATGTACATACTCTTTGACCCAGCAATGTCTTTGTTGGATTTTACCATTTGAATATATTCAGAAACACACGCCAAGATAGACGTATAGAAATGTTTACTGAAGCCTTATTTGCAAAGCAAAGAAACCAAATGATAGAAATTTCCATAAATAAGGAATTAGTTAAATGAATTATGGTTTTGCCTCATGATGAAATAATACATAATATTTTAAAAGAATGAGGTCAGTTTCTACATATTGATATGAAAATATCACCAAGAATTTTTTATTAAAGGCAAATACAAAATGTAGAATATTTTTGTATGGTATAATCTTTGGACATGTTATCAGGAGGGACCAGTCCCTGGAGAAAGACATCACGCTTGGTAGAGCAGAGGGTCAGAGAAAAAGAGGAAGACCTTCAATAAGATGGATTGACACAGTGGCTGCAACAATGGGCTCAAGCATAACAATGATTGTGAGGATGGCACAGGACTGGGTAGTGTTTCATTCTGTTGTGCATAGGGTCGCTAAGAGTCAGAACTGACTTGAGGGCACCTAACAACAACAACATAATCTCATATTTGTACACACACACACACCACCCCAACCACACACAGGCACACACCAAGCACACACACACATACAGCATACACACACGTGTACACACACATGTATTCTGATTGTGGGTAGAGCTGAGAGGGGAGGAAGGGCTTTTTTTATTTGTCCATTTTTTACAGGTTTAGACCATTGCAGATTTACAGGCAGTTTTTTTTTTTTTTTTTAAGGAAGAATACAGAGAAGTCTCTGCTGCCTTTGCCCAGTTTCCCCAAATGGTACCACAGTATAAAGTCACAGCCAGGCATTGACACTGACACAACCCACAGGTCTCATTCAGATTTGTCCAGTTTTACTCGTTCTCATTTGTGTGCACGTGCCAATGAGTTCAGTTCTAGGTGATTTTTGTACCTGTGTAGCTTCAAGTATTCACACAGTCAAGCTGCTCAACACTCCACCCCACGAGGATGTCCCATGCTGTCCTTCTCCCACCTAGCACCCACCTCCTTCCTACAGGTAGCATTTTTAAACTGTTCGACTTTTTAAGAAGCTATTTACATGTGTGTTTGTTTTTTAATCTATTTAGTCAACAGAGGTTAGCTGGATGGAGGACCGTGGTGCTCTTCGGTATCTTGAGCTGTATTTTATAATCTAATAAATGCCAGTGGAGTCTTTCTCTGCTCTCAGGTTTTGCTGCAGTGCGGGCACGTGGTCACAGACGGGAAGACAGTCAGCCAGCCTACCTGGTCCTGCAGCTCCTTGCGGAGGCGACCGGTCTCCTCCCGGGACGCCTGCAGCTCCCGGTGCAGAGACCCCTGGTCCCGGAGCCAACATTTCAGTGTCAGTGCCTGGTGGTGGAGCTGCCCGACACGCAGCCTGAGGCCTTCCTCCGAGGCTTCGGCCTCCACGCCCTGGAGCTGCAGGAACCAGAGCAAAGAGGGCCTCAGATTTTTACCCAAGCGGTCACCTTTGCAAGCAAACAGCACCTGTTCTTCTCTCTAATTTGTTACTGCACTTTTCTCACAGTAAAAAAAGAAACCAAGTAACACAACCCCCACCTCAAAAAAACAAAAAACCAAACCTATTGCTGTCGGGTTGATTCCGACTCCGTATAGGACAGAGTAGAACTGCCCCATAGGGTTTCCAAGGAGTGGGTGGAGAATTTGAACTGCTGACCTTTTGGTTAGCAGCCGAACACTTAACCACTGTGCTACCAGGGCTCCAAGGTAACAGAAATCCCCCTAAATCATGGTATTCTGCATTATCACTGTTATTATCAGTAAAAAAAAAAAAAAATTTTTTTTTCCTACCAGGCTTCCTACTGTGTCCCTACACGTGGGTGCACAAATGAGTGTGTGGTCTCCTCTGGTTTTCGGGGGGCGGGGGGATGGGGAAGAAGGGAGCCCCAGAACGACTTCCGAGAATTTGATTTTTTAAATTATGCCAAATAGAAGGGCATGCCAGAATCTGCTTGAGTGGATGTCAGTCATCTATATAATGGACCATGTGATGAATGAAATTTAATGTTCAAGTCAAATTATGAGACGGTTATTAAATGGAAGTTTCATATATTTACATAAAAAAGAAGATACAGTATTTTCAACAATCATCTTTTAAAAATCAGTACAAAATAGCCTCTCACTCTTCTCGGGTCTAACGTGAGGGCAGAGGTATTCCTGAGGGCCCCAGTGGGAAATCTGTGGAGGGAGGAGGGTGCAGGGAAGAGGCACTTGTCCTACGTGTGGCTAAGGCCAGCGATGCTGCCGCCCCCACACGCTCTGCCTCCTCAACTTTCATTTTCATATTTGTTTTTATGTAAATACCTACACATAAAACACACACGTTTTTCCATATAAAATCGATCATGCTAGCTACGTCTTTTGTATCTTGCTTTTCTTCCTTAATGCTGTGTATTGACCTTCCCCTTTGTCACCAAATGACTTTGGAAACACCGTTGTTAGCATATACATGGCGCCCTGTGGCTGTGTTCTGTGGTCTGTCTGACAGCTTCCCGACCTCCTTCCATACCACACCCCCCCCACACACCCGTGACCCAGACACACTGGCTGCTTCTGTTTTGTCCACACGCTGGAGCTTCCTGCCTCCAAGCCTGACAGCTGGCTCTGGAATGTCTCCCTCCTTCCAGTTAAAAACCTACCTCCTCAGACTTTCAGCTCCCACCAGGTCTCAGTAGGGGGTAATGACAACTACAAGATCTGGTAAAACATGTAAAAACAATTCTCTCCGGGCACTGGAGGTCAATCAATACAGGTGGAGGGAGACACAATGAGGCGAGCTCCACGTTCTCCCTGGAGTTTTCCCTGAAACATTTTCCAAACTGAGGTTCAGGAAGATAGAGCCCAGGCTGACAGTGGTGCCCTGCTGGGCAGAGGAACCTGAGCCTGGGTTCAGGGCTGTGGAGAAGAGAGAAATGCAGAGAAGAAACCCAAATCTCACCCTAGAGCTGCCCATTAGGTCCTCACTGAATCATAAGCTGTGCAGATAGAGAAAAATCCTGAGGCCTTTCAGAGAACTTCATTGGGAGGTTAACTGCTGAAGAGATCCAGAGGTCACACACCACTGAGAAGGCGGTAGTGTTCTGGCAGAGCTGAAGTGCAGAGACCTTGGCTATGCTCAGGGAACTTGCTCAGTGCCACTGAAAGTCCATAGAGCAAGGACCATCCTTTAGGGGTAATATCAGCCCAGCACTGAGGGCAAAACCTAAACAAACCTGCCTAGGATTGAGAAACCCTGCTGAAAACTCAACTACCTGACAGAACAAAACTCACTCAACATTTCTTTGTGGAAATTATCAAATATCATTAATATCACAAGCAAGTAAAATTATGCTGAAAGAACCCAAAATTATGCTGAAGATAATTCAAAAACAACTGTAGCAGCTTTTGACAAGGAACTGCCAGAAATTTAAGCCAGATTCGGAAGAAGACACAGATTGAAGGATATCATTGCTGACGTTAGATGGCTCTTGGCTGAAAGCAGAGAATGCCAGAAAGAGGTTTACCTGTGTTTTATTGACTATGCAAAGGCATTCAACTGTGTGGATCACAACAAATTATGTATAACATTGCAAAGAACAGGAATTCCAGAACACTTAATTGTGCTCATGCAGAACCTGTACCTAGACCAAGAGGCAGTTGTTCAAATAGAACGAGGAGATACTGCATGGTTTAAAATCAGGAGAGGTGTGCATCAGGGTTTTGTCTTTTCACCAGAACTGCCTCATAGGATTTTCAAGGAACAGCTAGTGGATTTGAACTGCCGACCTTTTGGTAAGTAACTGTAGCTCTTAACCAGTGTGCCACCAGGGCTCCTATTCAACCTGTGTGCTGAGCAAGTAATCCGAGAAGCTGGACTATATGAAGAAGAATGTGGCATCAGGACTGGAAGAACACTCATTAACAACCTGCAATATGCAGATGACACAACCTTGCTTCCTGAAAGTGAAGACGACTTGAAGCACTTACTGATGAAGATCAAGGACTACCGCCTTCAGTATGGATTCACCTCAACATAAAGAAAACAAAAATCCTCACAACTGGAAAAATAAGCAACATCATGATACCAAACGCATTGCCATCAAGTAGATTCTGACTCATAGTGACCCTATAGGACAGAGCAGAACTGCCCCCGTAGCATTTCCAATGCTATAAACCTTTAAGGAAGCAAACTGCCTCATCTTTCTCCTGTGGAGTGGCTGGTGGGTTTGAACCACTGACCTTTCAGTTAGTAGCCAAGTGCTTAACCACTGTGCCACCAAGGCTCCTTAATATCATGATAGATGGAGAAAATGTTGAGGTTGTCAAGGATTTCATTTTACTTGGATACACAATCAATGCTCATGGAAACAGCAGTCAAGAAATCAAACAATGTATTGCACTGGGCAAATCTGCCGCAAAAGACCTCTTTAAAGTGTTATAAAGTAAAGATGCCACCTTGAAGACTATGGTGTTCCTGACCCAAGCTATGGTGTTTTTGATCATCTCATATGCCTGTGAAAACTGGACAATGAATAAGGAAGATAGTGGAAGAATTGACACATTCAAATTATGGTATTGGTGAACAATATTGACTATACCATACACTGCCAGAAGAATGAAGAAATCTATCTTGGAAGAAGTACATCCAGAATGTTCCTTAGAAGCAAGAATGGTGAGACTTCATCTCACATACTTTGAACATGTTGCCAGAAGGGACCAGTCCCTAGAGAAGGACATCACGCTTGGTAAAGTAGAGAACAAGCAAAAAAGAGGAAGACCCTCGAGATGGACTGACCCAGCACCTGCAACAATGGGCCCCAACACAGCAACGATTGTGAGGATGCAACAGTGGGCCCCAACACAGCAACGATTGTGAGGACGCAACAATGGGCCCCAACACAGCAACGATTGTGAGGACGCAACAATGGGCCCCAACACAGCAACGATTGTGAGGACGCAACAGTGGGCTCCAGCACAGCAACGATTGTGAGGATGCAACAGTGGGCCCCAACACAGCAACGATTGTGAGGACGCAACAATGGGCTCCAACACAGCAACGATTGTGAGGATGCAACAGTGGGCCCCAACACAGCAACAATTGTGAGGACGCAACAATGGGCTCCAACACAGCAACGATTGTGAGGATGCAACAATGGGCCCCAACACAGCAACGATTGTGAGGACGCAACAATGGGCTCCAACACAGCAACGATTGTGAGGATGCAACAGTGGGCCCCAACACAGCAACGATTGTGAGGACGCAACAATGGGCTCCAACACAGCAACGATTGTGAGGACGCAACAGTGGGCCCCAACACAGCAACGATTGTGAGGACGCAACAATGGGCTCTAACACAGCAACGATTGTGAGGATGCAACAGTGGGCCCCAACACAGCAACGATTGTGAGGACGCAACAGTGGGCCCCAACACAGCAACGATTGTGAGGACGCAACAGTGGGCCCCAACACAGCAACGATTGTGAGGACGCAACAGTGGGCCCCAACACAGCAACGATTGTGAGGACGCAACAGTGGGCCCCAACACAGCAACGATTGTGAGGATGCAACAGTGGGCCCCAACACAGCAACGATTGTGAGGACGCAACAGTGGGCCCCAACACAGCAACGATTGTGAGGACGCAACAGTGGGCCCCAACACAGCAACGATTGTGAGGGTGCAACAATGGGCCCCAACACAGCAACGATTGTGAGGACGCAACAGTGGGCCCCAACACAGCAACGATTGTGAGGACGCAACATTGGGCCCCAACACAGCAACGATTGTGAGGGTGCAACAATGGGCCCCAACACAGCAACGATTGTGAGGATGCAACAGTGGGCCCCAACACAGCAACGATTGTGAGGACGCAACAATGGGCCCCAACACAGCAACGATTGTGAGGACGCAACAATGGGCCCCAACACAGCAACGATTGTGAGGACGCAACAGTGGGCTCCAGCACAGCAACGATTGTGAGGATGCAACAGTGGGCCCCAACACAGCAACGATTGTGAGGACGCAACAATGGGCTCCAACACAGCAACGATTGTGAGGATGCAACAGTGGGCCCCAACACAGCAACAATTGTGAGGACGCAACAATGGGCTCCAACACAGCAACGATTGTGAGGATGCAACAATGGGCCCCAACACAGCAACGATTGTGAGGACGCAACAATGGGCTCCAACACAGCAACGATTGTGAGGACGCAACAGTGGGCCCCAACACAGCAACGATTGTGAGGACGCAACAATGGGCTCCAACACAGCAACGATTGTGAGGACGCAACAGTGGGCCCCAACACAGCAACGATTGTGAGGACGCAACAGTGGGCCCCAACACAGCAACGATTGTGAGGATGCAACAGTGGGCCCCAACACAGCAACGATTGTGAGGACGCAACAGTGGGCCCCAACACAGCAACGATTGTGAGGACGCAACAGTGGGCCCCAACACAGCAACGATTGTGAGGGTGCAACAATGGGCCCCAACACAGCAACGATTGTGAGGACGCAACAGTGGGCCCCAACACAGCAACGATTGTGAGGACGCAACATTGGGCCCCAACACAGCAACGATTGTGAGGGTGCAACAATGGGCCCCAACACAGCAACGATTGTGAGGATGCAACAGTGGGCCCCAACACAGCAACGATTGTGAGGACGCAACAATGGGCCCCAACACAGCAACGATTGTGAGGACGCAACAATGGGCCCCAACACAGCAACGATTGTGAGGACGCAACAGTGGGCTCCAGCACAGCAACGATTGTGAGGATGCAACAGTGGGCCCCAACACAGCAACGATTGTGAGGACGCAACAATGGGCTCCAACACAGCAACGATTGTGAGGATGCAACAGTGGGCCCCAACACAGCAACAATTGTGAGGACGCAACAATGGGCTCCAACACAGCAACGATTGTGAGGATGCAACAATGGGCCCCAACACAGCAACGATTGTGAGGACGCAACAATGGGCTCCAACACAGCAACGATTGTGAGGATGCAACAGTGGGCCCCAACACAGCAACGATTGTGAGGACGCAACAATGGGCTCCAACACAGCAACGATTGTGAGGACGCAACAGTGGGCCCCAACACAGCAACGATTGTGAGGACGCAACAATGGGCTCTAACACAGCAACGATTGTGAGGATGCAACAGTGGGCCCCAACACAGCAACGATTGTGAGGACGCAACAGTGGGCCCCAACACAGCAACGATTGTGAGGACGCAACAGTGGGCCCCAACACAGCAACGATTGTGAGGGTGCAACAATGGGCCCCAACACAGCAACGATTGTGAGGACGCAACAGTGGGCCCCAACACAGCAACGATTGTGAGGACGCAACATTGGGCCCCAACACAGCAACGATTGTGAGGGTGCAACAATGGGCCCCAACACAGCAACGATTGTGAGGATGCAACAGTGGGCCCCAACACAGCAACGATTGTGAGGACGCAACAATGGGCCCCAACACAGCAACGATTGTGAGGACGCAACAATGGGCCCCAACACAGCAACGATTGTGAGGACGCAACAGTGGGCCCCAACACAGCAACGATTGTGAGGGTGCAACAATGGGCCCCAACACAGCAACGATTGTGAGGACGCAACAATGGGCCCCAACGCAGCAACGATTGTGAGGACGCAACAATGGGCCCCAACACAGCAACGATTGTGAGGGTGCAACAATGGGCCCCAACACAGCAACGATTGTGAGGATGCAACAATGGGCCCCAACACAGCAACGATTGTGAGGGTGCAACAATGGGCCCCAACACAGCAACGATTGTGAGGGTGCAACAATGGGCCCCAAAACAGCAACGATTGTGAGGACGCAACAGTGGGCCCCAACACAGCAACGATTGTGAGGACGCAACAGTGGGCCCCAACACAGCAACGATTGTGAGGACGCAACAGTGGGCCCCAACACAGCAACGATTGTGAGGACGCAACAGTGGGCCCCAACACAGCAACGATTGTGAGGACGCAACAGTGGGCCCCAACACAGCAACGATTGTGAGGACGCAACAGTGGGCCCCAACACAGCAACGATTGTGAGGACGCAACAGTGGACCCCAACACAGCAACGATTGTGAGGACGCAACAGTGGGGCCCAACACAGCAACGATTGTGAGGACGCAACAGTGGGCCCCAACACAGCAACGATTGTGAGGACGCAACAGTGGGCCCCAACACAGCAACGATTGTGAGGACGCAACAGTGGGGCCCAACACAGCAACGATTGTGAGGACGCAACAGTGGGCCCCAACACAGCAACGATTGTGAGGACGCAACAGTGGGCCCCAAAACAGCAACGATTGTGAGGACGCAACAGTGGGGCCCAACACAGCAACGATTGTGAGGACGCAACAATGGGCCCCAACACAGCAACGATTGTGAGGACGCAACAGTGGGCCCCAACACAGCAACGATTGTGAGGACGCAACAGTGGGCCCCAACACAGCAACGATTGTGAGGACGCAACAGTGGGCCCCAACACAGCAACAATTGTGAGGACGCAACAGTGGGGCCCAACACAGCAACGATTGTGAGGACGCAACAGTGGGCCCCAACACAGCAACGATTGTGAGGATGCAACAGTGGGCCCCAACACAGCAACGATTGTGAGGACGCAACAGTGGGGCCCAACACAGCAACGATTGTGAGGATGCAACAATGGGCCCCAACACAGCAACGATTGTGAGGACGGTCCGGGCCAGGCAGCGCTTTGCTCTGTTGTAAATAGGGTCGCTATGAGTTGGAACCAACTCAACCACACTTAACAACAACAACATGTTCTATGATACCAGTTAAATAAAAATTAAAAATTCTTCAGAAACTTGGAAATTAAGCAACACACTTCTAAATAACCCATAGTCAAGGAAGAAATTATAATGTAAATTTGAAAATATTTTTAACTGAATGAGTATAAAAGCAAAATATATCAAAACATGTAGGATGCAGTTAGAACAGTGCTGAGAGTGCAATGTATAGCTTTAAATACATACGTGATAAAGTAAGAATGATTGACAATCATCTAAACTTTCATCTCAAAAAGCAAGAAAAGAACAAATTAAATGAAAAGAAAGTCAAAGAAAGGTAATAATAAAGATACAAGCAGAAATAAATGAAACAGTGGACATACAGTAAAAACAGAATATAATAAAGAAACACAATAGACATAGAATAAAGAAAATCAACAAAACCAAAAGTTGGCTCTTTGAAATAATTGAAAAAAATTGCTAGAGAATACAAAAGGCTCGATACTCAAGACCCTGCAGACATTAAGGCTGCTATAAGGATATTAGGAACAACTTATGCTAATATATTTGGTGAAAATTTAAATGAATGATCAAATCCCTTTAAAAACACTTTACCAAAGCTGGCGCAAGAAGACAGAGAAAATCCGAAATGTCCTATATTTATTTAAGAATTTGAATTCATAATTGAAAATCTTTCCTGAAAAGAAAACTCCCAGCTCAGACAGAATCACTGGTAAATTCTTCCGAATACTTTGGTATAACTAATATCAATTTTACACAAATTATACCAGAGAATAGAAAAAGAGGAAACTCACTATACATAGCTAGCATCATCTTAATGCCAAAACCTGATGGTGGCATTGTAATAAAGGTAAATTGTTGTTGTTTAGGTGCTGTCGAGTCACGTCCGACTCATAGCGACCCGACGTGTAACCGGACAAAGCACTGCCTGGTCCCGCACCATCCTCGCACTCGTTGCTATGCTTGAGCCCATTGTTGCAGCTGCAAGGTCAGTTCATCTCATTGAGGGTCTTCCTCCTCTTCGTTGATCCTCTACCTTACCAAGCATGAAGTCCTTCTCCAGGGGCGTGTAAAAGGTAAATTACGTGTCAACAATATCTCAAGAACGTAAATGCAAAGACCCTAAACAAATTATTTTCAATCCGATTCTAGAAACATATCGAAAATATAATATTTAAGGATGAAGTGGGGTTTGTTTTAGGAATACAAAATTAGATAAACTTTTGAAAGTTGCTTATTTAAATTTACATGAATATAATAAAGGTGAAGAAGCATATGATTATCTCAATAGGTAAAAAAAGCATTTTCTAAAGTGCAACACACATTCATGAGAGAATAAACTCTCAGTAAACTAGGAGTGGGAGAGAATTTCCTTAATTTCAAAAAAAATCCACCATTTACATCTTATTCAGTGGTGATATATTGAATGCCCCCAGAAGTCAAGAACAAGACAAGGATGTCCACTATCACCACTTCTGCTCAACACTGCACTTGAGGTTCTAGCGAGTCCAATATGGCAAGGAAGACAATTAAAATTATAAAGACTAGAGAGAAAAAAATAGTTTTATTTGCAAATGGCATAATTGTGTTTATAAAAAATCCTAAAATATCTATAAACAATTATTAGAATTAACAAGTTTAGCTAAGTTTGTTCAATGGACATAAAAACAAAACATAGAAACCGATAGTATTTCTGGTAGTATTTCTACATACTATCAAATAACATTTGGTAAATGATATTTTTTAAAATACCACTGAAAATAGCATAAAAAATGTAAAATACCAAAGAATATATCCAATAAAAATGTGCAAGACTTCCACACTGAAAATGGCAAAGTGTTGCTAAGAGAAATTAAAGAAGACCTAAATAATTGGATAGCCATTCCATGTTCAGGAGTCCCTGGGTGTTGCAAATGGTTAAGTGCTTGACTATTAGCTGAAAGGTTGGCAGTTCAAATCCACCCAGAGGCACCTTGGAAGACAGGCGTGGCTTTCTGTTCTCAAAGGCTGTAGCCTTGAAAACCCTATGAAGCAGTTTTACTTTGCATAAATGGAGTTGCCATGAGTTGGAATCAACTTGTCGGTGTCTATCAACAATGTTCCATGCTCATTGATTGGAAGGCTCAATTATTGCCAGATGGATCAATTATCCCCAATTTGATGAATTGGTTTAATAAAATCTCAATGAAAATTCCAGTAGGTTTCTTTTTTTTTATTCTGAAAATTGACAAGCTGATTCCAAGAATTTATATGAAAATGTAAACCTGGAACAACGGAGACAATCTTTAAGAAGAAGACAAAGTTGGAGAACTTACTCCCCCAGGTTTCAAAACTTGCTACAAAGCTATAATTAAGAAAGTATGCCAACGGCTCAAAGATAGGCAAGCGAGCCAATAATATAAAACAGAGAGTCCAGAAACTGACCCACACATATATGATCTCTTGGTTTATGACAAAGGTGTTGATGCAATTCATTAGGGGAAGAGATGGTCTTCTGGGTGAAGCTGTTAAGGGCAACTAGATATCCCTGGTGGGGGCGGGGGGAATAAACCTTGGCCTCTGCCTCATCCCATACCTCCAGGGGTTCTACCTCCCTCAAGACATTAATCTGAGAGACTGCGCAGACTTAAACGTGAAACTTTTTCAAGAACACACAAGATAGTAACTTCCTGACACTGGGCGTGGTGAAGATTTCTTAACCAGAACACCAAAAACACTAATCATAGAAGAAAAAGAAAAAAAAAACAAGATAAACTGAACACCATTAAAATAAATACCTTTTGTTCATTAAAAAACATCAATAAGAAAAGGAATAAGCAAACCACAGACTGAAGGAAGAAATTCGCAATACATGTATCTAACAAAGGACTTGTATCCTGAATGTATAAAGAACTTTTACAGTCAATAAGGGGGGGAAAAAACACAGTTTAAAAATGGGCAAAAGACAAGCACCTCACACAAGAATATATCCAATGACAAACAAGTATGTGAAAAGATGCCCAGTATTATTACTAATCAGGGAAGTGCAAATTAAAACCCCAATGAGGTACCATCCACCAGAATAACTAAAATTTAGAAGACCGACAATCCCAAATCTTGGCAAGGATGGAGAGTGGGCCTCTCACTCATTGCTGGGAAGAGTGTAATTTTATTCAGTCACTCTGAAAGATGGTTTGCCAGTATTTACTAAAGCTAGATAAAGGCTGACTCTATGGCCAGTAATCCTGCTGTTGAGTATTTACCCAAGAGAAGTGAGTACATACGTCCGCAGAAGACATTCACAGGGATGTTCCTAGCAACCTTGTTCCTGATAGCCAAAAACCAGAAACAACAACCATGTCCATCAATGGGCAAATGGAGAGATAAACTGTGGCATATTCCTGTAATGAAATCATACACACCAATACAGGCGAGGGATGCCCAGAAAGACATGGTCTCAAAAATATCGTGCTGAATAAAAGAAGCCAGACACACAAGAGCACCTACCAGTGTGATTCCATTGTATGAAGTTCAGGCAAAGCTGGTCAATGGTGATAGGAAGTAAGAAGAGGGGTGTTGACTGGGAAGGGCCTGAGACACCTTCTGGGGTGAAGCATGTAGCTCTAGATACAAACATGGGCTCATACATATCAAAGACCATGAAGATGGAGCAGGACGGGGCAAAGGTTCCTTCTCTTGTACACCAGGGTGCCCTGAGTCCAGCAGACCTGAGGGCAGGTGACAGCTGCCACAAGAACAGTAACTAGAAGAACAGAGCACAAGGCCAGCACTGGAGAAGGCCCGGAGTGCCACTACAAAGCAGCAGTTCAGAGTCAACTCACCTCTTGCTCTTGGTCCCCAGAGCACCGCAGCCTCTTCTCTGTGTCCCCACCTGCTTCAACTCCTGCCCCGTCAAGGACACAAGTAGCCCTGGCATTTCCCCAGGCCAAGGACAGACTAGGAGAGTTGGCACCTCGTCTCAGACTCTCTGCACCTGAGGAAGGGTCCCCCTGCCCTCCCATCTGACCCATGCCCTCCTCCCAGGACAGCCCTCCGACCCTGGCAAGCCGCTGCCCGGTCAGCTGAGCCACCTGGATAGCCTTGTCCACAGTGCCCGGCTGGCCCCCCTGCCCTCCCCTCTTCACAGGACCGGTGTCCGGGCGCATCCCCGGTGTGGCCCCCTGCTCCAAGGCTAGGACTCTGCAGAGCAGCCGCGTGTTCTCCCGCCGGAGGCCTAGCATCACATCTTCCGTCCCCAGCACGATGTCCTGGATCAGCCCCTGGTAGCCCACTCCAAGCTCCGAAACCAGCGCCCAGAGCTCCGTGTTCTCCCGCGTGGCACGCTCCAGCACGCCCTCGGCCCTCCGCGCGCTCTTGGACATCGCCCTCCGCGTCTGGCCCAGCTTCCCCTGGAGGGCCTCCTTCTCGCTTTCCAGCTCAGAGATTCTGCGGTAGCTCTTCCCATTGCAGTCCTCGAGGTCAGAAATGAGCTGCAGGTACTGGTCCACCTCGATCTGCAAGTGAGACACATCCTCTGACAGCCTGTGGTTGTCCTGCTCCAGCGCAGAGACCCTCCGCTCCCGCCTTTCCCGCTCGCGTTCAAGGGCTCGCACCTTCCTGTGGCTCCCCTCCTGATCTCCGCGAAGCCGGGCGTAGTCAAGTAGAACCACACTTCTCTCCTTCTTCAGTCGGGCAATGAGCTGGCTACACTGTCTTCTCACTTGCTCCAGGGCTCCTGAGAACTGGTTCCCACCCGGGCTCCTGCCATCCAGTCCCGGCACCTGCCCTGGAGGCGCCCCTGGGGCCCCGGTGGCTCCTAGCACAGGCGCCTCCCCTGTTTCCGTGAGTGTTGCTTCCTGGGCAGAACAAACATCCACAGCACGGTTTGCAGAACCTTCCAGAGTGTTAGTCTCATCCACCCGGCTGGGCCACTTGCAGGCCAAGCTCCGGTTTTCTCCAGCCAGCATGGACTTCTCCCTTCTGGGACCCCGGCTCCCCAGCTGCAGGGAGGGGAGCTGCTGGAAGCACGCCACCATCTCCTCCTCAAATGTGTCTATCATGCACCCATACTGGCTGCAGTCTGCACCTGGAGCCCAGGGACCACCAAGTGCAGGGTCACCCCCCTCAGCTGGCCAGGGCAACCGGGTAGATCCAGGCCAACATTTCTCCTCTGCCAAGAAGAGCAAGTCTCTGCCGTGACAACGCTCAGCGTCCAGCTTCTCCAGGGTATCCCTGAGACCCAGGCTGGCACACTCTTGATGCAACCCCCCCTTCTGCTCCTCTCCTGGCCCTTCCTCCCCTGGGCTTTCTTCCCAAAGAAGCTCAGCACTTCCAAACTGAGGATGTTTCTCCTCCTTGTCCTTCCCTCCTCTCCCACCAGCTCTGCCTTTCTCTGTCCAGAGCTGACCACCTGGTAGGGATGGCCCTTCAGTCCCATGAGCCCCTGTGAGGGTGGTTGGGGGGACCTCCTCCCTCTTTGACCAGAGCCCCCCAAGGTGGCTCCAGAACTGTACCTGCACCCCTCCTCTCCCACTGAGGGACTCAGGGTTCCCCTCTGGCCCTGAGGCTTCCCTCTGCCTAGGTGGCTCCAGCCAAGGGCCCTGGGAAGAGGCCTGGGTTCCAGAAGCATCCTGACGCCATGGGCACTCGCCCCTGGGGCCGTCCAGAGTCCTCTTAGCCTCCCACTGCTCCACGCCCCACCCTGGTGCTCCTTCTCCCTCGGTTAAGGTCTCCTTTAGACTCTCGGGCCCTTTCCCTGGACATTGGGGATTTGAAATTCGAGGGGACTCCTGGTGGAAGGCACCATGGCCCCATGCCTGATGGTAAGGCCTGCCTGGGTGTCCTGCGGCTTCAGGAGCAAGTGGGGGCCTGGTGTCCAGCACCTCTTGGATTTGGGATGTTTCTGGGGAAGTGTCCGGGAGCAGCAGCAGGGGCAGAGGATTCAGGTCCCCGGCAGACCAACAGACAGGGAAAGAGGATGTCTGCACCAGGAGGAAGGGCCCCTGGGCTAAGGTGGCTGCTGAGATCTGCTCTGAAGGCTGGGGCAGGTCCACAGGCAGGAGTGATCCATCCACACACTGCCTGGGGGGGCAGCAGCAGACCAAGAGGAGGGTCTGTTCATCCAGGGGGAGCAAAGCCAGATCCAGCTATGGAGAAAAGAGAAGATGAGGTGTGAAGCAGACCTCCACAGTGTCAGCACCCACAGTAGGGGTGGTTGGACCCAGATGTACAGAAGAAGCCTTGGCCTCACCTGCTCACGGTCAGACCCTGTGAGGTCTCCCAGGAGCGCATCCATGGTCTCCGGTCCTGGCACCAAAACTGGAGGGCCTCGTCCAGCCCCAGCACAGCCCCAGGCACAGGGTCCCTCAGCAAGCTGGCCTGGGAAGGGACAGGGCCCTGTAGATTACTGAACCCCCACATGACTCCCCCACGACTGATACGACAGCTGCTCACTGACATGGGCCTGATAGGCACTCACCCCTGTCAGAGAGGGAAATTGAGGCTCAGAGACAAATAGTGACCAGTACCTGAGGGATCCTGGGGCTGGGTCTCAGGGTCACATCATTCAACCGCAGAGCCCAGGCACTCAACAAAGCCCATCCTGCCTCTCTGAGCCCTAACTCCCAGCCCAGGCCCAGCACAGATTCCGCCCTGCCCCTGGCCCAGCCTAGCTCCAGCTCCATCCCCAGGCCCAGGCCCAGGCTTGGGCCTGGGGTCAGCATGCCTACAAAGGAACTAAAGCTCAAGTTCTCCGCTAGGGGTTTCTATGGGTAAATGTTAAGCACCCATCCCCGTCCCCCATGGACAGATGTGGCTTTGGTTGAGTTTGCAGTTCTGCTCCCCTTGAAATGGGATACAGGGGAGGGCCAGCCACCCTATTGCTCAGCACCAAGGCTCTTGGTACAGACAGCCCCTCCTTCACAAACTGCATTAGGGCCAGGACTACGAAAAAGCCAAGGTTACCCAGGGACACAGCAGCTCTGGAGGCCGTTTCTGGCAGAGTCCTGGCCTGTTCCTGCAGGAACCCTGGGTGCTGAGCCTGGGACATCAGGATAGATGCTGGTCCCACTGGGTATGAGCAGTTTTGAAGCCCTGCAGCACTGGGACCCATCTATGTGAGCCTCATCCCCTGTAACTGGGCTGTCACTGAGGGTGGGGGCAGGGCAGGCTAGCTCCTAACCACACATGGACATCCTTGAAGATGGTGCCCCTGCCACTGGGGGACCACCTGAGGAGCTGGGTGTGTCCACATGTCTGCCCAAGCACAGGTCACTGTAGAGTCTGACCCTAGCTCTGTCCTCTGTAGCTGGGTGACACTGAGCATGTGATGTCAGCCCTGGGAGACCACCCCCAGGTCGACAGGACAGCATGAGCACTGAGTGGACCCTTCTGAGTGGGCTCCCCTACCTAGCCTCAAGCCTCCCCCTCCCATCCCTGGCTCTGTTCCCCCCTTATTCTCTTCTCTGCCTCAGGGCCTTTGCACCTGCAGGCCAAATGCCTGGACCTCTGTCCCCTCCCTGTCCTCCTAGCTCCTCCAGCCACATACCTGTAGAGGCCCCCTGTCCACCGGCTCCATCTGACCACAGTGGGGATTGCTGGCTTCGGCCTCTGCTGGGATCTGGTGCCTCCTCCCTCGGCAGGGGCAGAAATTCATCCTGAATGCAGCCCAGGGTGCTCTGGGGGAAGGAACAAGAAACCAAGAAGGCGGTGAGTGCTGGCCCAAGCTTACACTTCGAGGCCCTCCCAGAGACCCCCAGCAGGGAGTCGGCCTGTGCTGGAGATCAAGGCCTGAGAGGAGGGCGTAGCCTGGTGTGTAGCTAGGGCTGGTGTGTGCAACTGCCAGGCAGACCATGTCCACCACACAGGCTTCACCCACTGGGCCACAAGGAGCAGTGCCAGCCCCCAAGGAGTCCATCTGTCCAGCAAAGGTGCACACTGCCCTCTCCCTTCCTCTGCAGCCAGCCAGGAGGGTGGGACTGTCCTTTCGCTCCACTGATGTGACCCACATCCACAAAGGCATCTCCCTGTCCTCCAGCGCAGGGACAGGTCTCCTCCAGGACTCCCACCCCATCCCTTGCCCCCAGCCTGTGAGCTCCTTTGAGAGGAGCTGGCTTCGTTGTCATCTGTGCCCTCATCTTGGCCTGGCACACAGTAGGTGCTCAATAAGTGTTGGGTAAATAGATGAATGGATGGTGGATGGATGGATGGATGGATGGATGGGTGGGTGGGTGGACAGACAGACGGACGGACAGACGGACAGATGGATAAATGGATGGGTGGGTGGATGTGTGGATGGGTGGGTGGATGGATGGACAATAGGACCTGCAGAAAGGCAGGTGTTTTAGACTTACCTATTCCCCAAGCACTTACTAGCTCCCACCAGGTGCCAGGTGCTGTGCTAGGCAAGGGAGGCAGAAGTGAACAGGAATGCCCCATTACCCCCCTGCTCCCCAGCTCTCTCCCCCAGCAGACAGTGCACCAGGCTCCCCTCTGGCCCTCTTTGATCCCCACCCATCCTTCTTGCAGCATCAGGGGACCACCTGAAATGCACCCACTCAGGCTAGGGACAAAGTTCAGACATTGAAATAGGCTCTAAAGGCCACCGGCATCCCCTGCCCCCAGGGTCTGGCTGGTTCCTGCAGTCTGAGGCCCATCAGCGAGACCCCTCACCCCCAGCCCAGCTGTGCTTGCCCACCTCTGCTCCCCTGGCCAGTGCTGTCCTCCCAGGGAGCTCTCCCCACATTGGCTCACCCTCCCTTCCATGCCCCACTAGGCATCCAAACCATCACACTGAATGGAAACCGGACAAGGCTGCCTGTTTCCAGTCCTTTGACGCTTCTGCTGCTGTAGTAGGTAAACCACACCCGACCTCGCCCCCACCCTACCCCAGGCTTCACCCTCCCACCCCTGTGCTCCTGCCCCACAGGCATCTCTCTGGTTCTTGAATGTTCTGCACCCTGCCTCAGGGCCTGTGTGCCTGCAGGCCCAATGCCTGGATTTCCCTCCACCCTCCTTTGCCTGGCTAACCTGCTCCCTTTACCCCCTCCACCCCCACATTAAGCTCCCTGTCTTGGTGCCCCACCTCCTCCCCACACTCAGGTCTGTGACCCTCCTCTGTTAGGTGGTTTGTGTCACTCCATGCTCCCCAGAGGCCAGGGCTCTCGACACCCCCCCCCCCAATACACACACCTTAGAATCTCCTAGAAGCTTCTACAAGCGCTAATGCAGGAGCCTCAGTGCACACCAATTAAACCAGTGGGGCCGGGCTTAAAATCCCCACTGGGGGGACCTGGAGAAGAGAAAATGAGAGCAAGAGAGACAGACAATTATAGGAGGGAGCTAGAAGGCAAAAATGAAAGGGAGAAAAAAAGAGTGAAGGGAAGAAAGGAGAAGGAATTAGGTAGAAAAAGGGAAAGAGAAATTCAAAGAAGTGAGACAAGCAAGGGGGGAAGTCACAGGAAAAAAAACAGAATGGAGAGAAAGAGGGTGGGGCAGGTGAGCACCAGCTGACTGGAAGGAGCTGAAGTGAGAAAAGGTTCCTGTGACAGCGTTGGTCATTAACGCAGCGGCAGGCTCAGGAGGCCTTCAGCGACAGGTGTGGTGGCTGCCAGGGTCTCTGCTGCAGGTGACACTGGGCTGTCCCCATGTTTCTGCTGCACACAGCACCGGATGGACATCCTCGATGTGGCTGCCCTGCACCCCCACTCCCTCCCTTGAACAGACTCCTGGGAGTCACGTGGCCAAGTGGCAGCGAAGGTGTATCTGAGCCTCTGTGTCCTCTGACCAGATGCCCCCAGCGGTGTCCCCTTTACAACCCCTGGCCCCAGGAGGGTAGCGAGGATAGCGAATACCCAGGGGTAATCTCTAAATTGCGCCTCCCTCCTCAATTTCAAGATGAATAGACCATGGTAGCCGCAACACAAAGGAGAAGCCAAGCCCACCCATACCCAGCAGGATTTCCTATTACGCCTGCGTCCCTGGTGGCGGGCAGGCCCTCAGATGGGCTCCAGGGGCACGTGGGCCGTGGCTGCAGCTGAATCGTCCCAGCAGACCTGGAGAGCCGCGGCAACGACAGCAGCGCCCAAACATGGCTGAAGTGGACATGGGCTTTCTGGAGCAGCTCAAGTCCTGCAGTTTGGTCTTGGACGTGTGATGTCATCTCTGACAGTGTCACCTGACTCGGTCCTTACCTCCCGTTCCCCTAGTGACCCCACTGGAGCCTTGGGATGTCATTCTGCTTCTCACCTAGCACCACTTTGGACTTTCGCCCAGGGCCAAGTGTCCCTCCGGCCCCCCTGGCTACACCCCTGCCTGGCCCAGCCTGACCTGCCCACTCCTCAGCCTCCACACAGCAGGCGCCTTTAACAGTTGGAAACACAAAAAGAAAACAGGGTCTCGAGGCTGTGCGCATTTGTATTTATTTTATAACACGATTTTTCATTTTTTGACGTTACCAGGATTGCTGTCACAGCCCTTGCTTGCTGCTGGAGTGGGGAAGAGGCCAGCTACTCTGCCCACGACAGGGCCAAGGCTACCTGGAGGCCTGCATGGTGCCGGGGCCAGGGAAAACCAAGCCACAACCACTTCCGGGGAAAAGACGGTAGTGGCACTGTCACGGAATCCCAACTCTGGGTCCCCCTCTCTTGGGCCAGGCCACAGCCCGGGTGGGTGTCTGACTCATCACTGGGCCTGGCCCCCTCCCAGCCCAGTGTCTACGGGCACTGCTGGTCCTCAGCCTTGCCTCCTGAACCGCCTCCAGGCCATGCCCACCTCGCAAACCCCAGTCCCTTGTCATTTTCTCTTGCCCAGGATGCCAAGCAGAAATCCCCTCACCAACCCCCCAGGGTTCACCTCATTCCCACGAGAACTCATGCTGTGACCTACACAAGTCACACCCCTTCCCCGGGCCACAGGCTGGCTGCTCCCAGTGCCCATGGGACCCTGTGTAAGAAGGCGCTCCACAAACATGAATGCATCTCATTGTCCACCCAGCCATCATCCCTCCAGGCCCCTGAGCAGGACAGGGGTGACCAGGCCAGCCGCAGGGGGACGAGGCTGTGCTTCCTCCACCTCCTGGACATGTCACTTGACCTCCTGCCTCGGGCTCCCCATCTGCACATGAGAACCAGTCTCTCCTGCTGCACTCGCTGGTTGCCAGCCATAAAGAGTCACCATGCTGGTGAGCAGTGCGTCCAGTGAATGTCAACTTCTTAATGACTTCACATCTGCGCACCCGTGCTTGAGTTGCCCACCCGAGTCCCTCAACTCTGGGCTCACTTCACAGCACTGCTGCTCGGGGCACCCCTCAGCTGGGAGCCCCATCTCCATGAACAGCAGCGCAAGATCTTCCTACAGTTCATGTGACTGCCTAGTCACTCACCCACCAGACGATCACAGCCAGTGGCCGGGATTGGGAGCTGGGATGGTCCAGTAGTGATAATGAAGAATGCTCAGGCCCGGCATGGTGGGAGCCAGGGACCAGAAGTGGGATCGTGCCACCATGGGGCACCAAGGTGACGTGAGGTCAGGAACGGCTTCCTGGAGGAAGCAGTGTTCCTACCAAATGGAGCAGCTAAGGAGAGTGGGCAGTACAAGCTCCTGAGTGTGGGGAAGATGCACAGGCCAGGAGGGCCTAGGGCCACTCGATGAGGACCTGCCAGCCACTCAGTGAGGAGGGATGGTGAAAGCAGGGTAGGCAGAGGAGGCAAGGCTATGTGGGGAATGGAGGAGGCCTGGGCTGGAATACCGGCTCCTTGAATGCTGTGGTCAGGGGTCTGAACATGATCAAGGCTGTGGGTTTAAGGGGGGCTGTCTGGAGGTCAGTCGTGTTGTCCAGAGGAAGGTGCTGAGGGCTGCGGCTCTTCACCCCTTGGGCACAGCCCCTTTGGAAAGGCTCCATTCCCTCCAGAAAATGCCCATGTGGTGCCTCAGAGCCTCACACTACCTCACAGGTGTTCAGTGTCCAGGAGCCACGCCCATAGTCACAAAGTCTAGCTTCCAGTCAGAACCGTGGAGGGAATGCCGCATTGTTAGCACCTCAAGACGTCACCCTTAGAGCCGCTAGCGCTGGCCCTTCACTTCCTCCAGGCCCTCCTGGGCCTCCTCTCGCCTAGGGAGCCCGTTCTGACTCCAAGACCCTCAGTCTGGGCAACCAGCTACCCTGCAAAAGGAAAACAGAGCCTGGCAGTGCGGTCCCCCATCCAAACTCTGGAGGTCCCGACAGTGACCACAGACTCAGCTCAGCCCGTCCCCTAGCCCTTTGCTCCTCTCTCCTCCCAGCAAGGGTTTCTTCTCACTCACTCCTAGCCCAGTGCCGAAAGCAGGCCCCCACCAAACAGCTCCATGTGGTGACTATTGAATGCTGACTACTGATCCTGGAATGGTATGACCTGGAAGGTAGGGACAGCTTAACTCTGTTCCTGTAAGGTGCCATCGAGTGACCCCATGTACAAAAGAATGAAACACTGCCCAATCCTGTACCATCCTCACAACGATTGCTATGTTTGAGCCCATTATTGCAGCCACTGTGTCAATCCATCTCGTTGAGGGTCTTCCTCTCTTTTACTGACTCTCTACCAGAAATGATGTCCTTCAACAACTGATCCCTCCTGGTAACATGTCCAAAATATGTGAGATGTAGTCTCGCCATCCTTGCTTCTAAGGAGCATTCTGGCTGTACTTCTTTCAAGACAGATTTGTTTGTTCTTTGGCAGTCACAGTATATTCAATATCCTTCGCCAACACCATAATCAAAGGCTTCAGTTCTTCTTCCGTCTTCATTATTCATTGTTCAGCTTTCACATGCATATGAGGCAATTGAAAATACCATGACTTGTGTCACGCACACCTTAGTCTTCAAAATGACATCTTTGCTTTTCAATAATCTAAAGAGGTCTTTTGCAGCAGATTTGCCCAAAGCAATGTGTCGTTTGATTTCTTGACTACTGCTTGCATGGGCGGTGATTGTGGACCCAAGTAAAATGAAATCCTCGACAATTTACATAGTATCTCTGTTTATCATGATGTGCTTATTGGTCCAGCTGTGAAGATGTTTATTTTCCTTATGTTGAGGTATTTTAAGGTATAATCCACACTGAAGGCCACAGTCTTTGATTTTTATCAGTAAGTACTTTAAGCCCTCTTCACTTTCGTGAAGCAAGGTTGTGTCATCTGCATAGCTCAGGTTGTTAATTAATCTTCCTCTGATCCTGATGCCATGTTCTTTTTCATATAGTCCACCTTCTCTGATTATTTGCTTGGCATAGAGATTGAATAAGTATGGTGAAAGGATACAACCCTGATGCACACCTTTCCTGACTTTAAACCGCGCAGTATCCCCTTGTTCTATCCGAAGGACTGCCCCTTGGTCTACGTACAGGTTCTGCATGAGCACAATTAAGTGTTCTGGAATTCCTATCCTTCTCAATATTATCCGTAATTTGTTATGATCCACACAGTCGACTACCTTTGCATAGTCAATAAAACACAGATAAACATCTTTCTGGTATTCTCTGCTTTCAGCCAAGACCCATTTGACATCAGCAGTGACATCACTTGTTACATGTCCTCTTCTAAATCCAGCTTGAATTTTTGGCGGTTCCCTGTAACTATGCTACTGCAACTGCTTTTGAATGATTTTTAGCAAAATTTTACTTGAGTGTGATATTAATGATATTGTTCAATAATTTCCATATTCTGTGAATCACCTTTCTTTGAAATGGGCACAAACACGGATCGCAGCCCTGGTGGTGCAGTGACTAAAACACTCAGCTGCTAACTGAGAGGTTGGTGGTTGGAACACACCAGCCACTCCGCTGAAGAAAGATGTGGTGGTCTGCTTCCATAAACATTTACAGCCTTGGAAATCCTAGGAGCTGTTCTACTCTGTGCTGTAGGATTGCTGTGAGTCAAAATCGAATTGACAGCAATAGGTTTGGTTTTCAAGCCAGTTAGCCAGGTAGCTAGCTATCTTCCAAATTTCTTGGCATAGATGAGTGAGCGCTTCCAGTGCTGCATCTGTTCGTTGAAATATCTCAGTTGGTATTTCACTAATTCCTAGAGCCTTATTTCTTGCCAATGCCTTCAGCGCAGCTTGGGTTTCTTCCTTCAGTACCATCATTTCTTGATCATATGTTAGTTACCTCCTGAATTCTTTCTGGTACAGTGACTCTGTGGGTATTCCTTACATCTGCTTTTGATGTTTCCTGTATTTTTCAATATCTTGCCCATAGATTTCTTCAATATTGCAACTTGAGGTTTGAATTTTCTCTTCAGTTCTTTCTGCTTGAGAAATGCTGAGCGTGTTCTTCCCTTTAGGTTTTCTAATTCCAGTCTTTGCAAACGTGATTATAACACTTAATCTTCTCGAGCCACTCTTTGAAATCTTCTTTTCAGCTCTTTTACTTCATCGTTTCTTCCTTTTGCTTTAGCTACACTATGTCCAAGAGCAACTTTCAGAGTCTCTTCTGACATCCATTTTGATCTTTTCTGTCTTTTTAATGATCTCTTGCTTTCTTCATGTGTGATGTCCTTGATGTCATCCCACAACTTGTCTGGTCTTTGGTCATTGGTGTTCAGTATGTCAAATCTATTCTTAAGGTGGAGATGGTCTGTAAACTCAGGTGAGATATACTCAAAGTTGTGCTTTGGCTCTCATGAACTTGTTTTAATTTTCTTCAGCTTCAATTCGAACTTACATATGAGCAGTTGATGGTCTCTTCTACAGTCAACCCATGGCCCTGTTCTGACTGATAATAACTGAGCTTTTCTTTCCTCTCTTTCTACAGATGTAGTCAATTTGATTTCTGTGTATTCTACCCAGCAAGGTCCATGTGTATAGCTACCGTTCATGTTGCTGAAAAAAGATATTTGCAACAAATAAGTCATTGGCCTTGCAAAATTCTATCAATCAATCTTTGGTGTTGTTTCTTTCACCAAGGCCATATTTTCCAACTACTGTTCCTTTCTCTTTGCTTCCAACTTTCACATTCCAATCACCAGTAGTTATCGATGCATCTCAATTTCATATTTGATCAATTTCAGACTGCAGAAGTTGGTAAAAATCTTCAATTTCTTCATTTTTAGCATTAGTGGTTGATGCATAAATTTGAATAATAGTTGTGTTAACTGGTCTTCCTTGTAGGCGTATGGATATTATCCTAGTACAACAGTGTTGTACTTCAGGAGAGATCTTGAAATGTTCTTTTTGATGATGAATGGGATGCCATTCCTCTTCAATTTATCATTCCCAGCATAGCAGACCATATGTTTGTCCTATTCAAAATGGCCAATATCAGTCCATTTCAGCTCACTAAAGCCTAGGATATCCATGTTTATGCATTACATTTCATTTTTGATGACATCCAATTTTCCTAGATTCGTACTTTGCACTTTTCATATTCTGATTATTAATAGATGTTTGTAGCTGTTTCTTCCCATTTTGAGACGTGGCACATCAGAGAATGAAGGTCCCAAAGGTTGGACTCCTTTGACTTTGACTTTGAGGAGGGAGCTCCCTCCCAGTCATATTTTGAGTACCTTCCAATCTGAGGGGCTCATCTTCAGTCATCATATCAGACAGCGTTACACTGCTATTCATAAGGTTTTCAGTGGCCAGTTTGTTTCAGAAGTAGACCACCAGGTCCTTCTTCCTAGTCTCTCTTATTCTGGGAGCTCCACTGAAACCTGTTCCCCATGAGTGACTCTGCTGGTATTTCAAATACCAGGGGCATAGCTTCCAGTGTCACAACAACACACAAGACACCGGTGTACGACAAACTGACAGACAAGTGGAGGGGCTCAACCCTAGCTCCCTTAATGCTGACACAACCTGCCAAGACCTCCATTTCCCCCTCTGTGGAATGGGGATGCACGTCCCTCTGTGGGTGCTGAGGAGCTCAGCAACTGAGCACTGGGCATAAAGCTCTGGAATCGGTGCCACCACCCTTGCTCTCTGTTTTCACAATTCACCACGCAGAGTTCTGGGTTGAATCATGTCCCCAAAGATGCTGAATTCCTAACCCCTGTACCTGTGAATGTGACCCTGTGTGGAAATAGGGCCTTTGAAAATGCTATAAGTTAGGTTAACATGAGGTCATGCTGGAGTGGGGTGAGTGAACCTAATCCTACCAAGCAGTGTCCTCATAAAACAGGAGAAGAGACCCAGAGACACACAAGGGAAAGACGCCATGTGAAGACAGAAGCAGAGACTGGCATGGTAAAGCCACAAGCCAAGGATTGTCAGAGGCCACCAGAAGCTGGAGTCTCCAGAGGGAGTGTGGCCCTGCCGATACCTTGATTTTGGACTCCTGGCCTCCAGAACTGTGAGAAAGTAAAGTTCTGATGTTTTAAGGCCCACCCCCACCCCCATTTGGTGCCCTTTGCTCCAGCAGCCCCAGGACACTCTTACATGAAACCGTGAAACAGCACAGACTCAAGGGCTGGCTGTCGACACAGCCTTGTCATCTCGTCCATCAGAGAGGTACGAGTTGTTATTGCTAGCTGCTGTCAAGTCAGCTCAAACTCATGGAGGCCCCATATGCAACAGAACAAAATGCTGCCCTGTCCTGCACCATCTTCACCATCATTGGTATTCTTGAGTCCATTATTGTGGCCACTGTGTATTCTGAGTGCCTTCCAACCTCAGGGGCTCATCTCTCAGCACTGTATCTTCCAGTGCTCTGTTGTGATCCACAGGGTTTTCACTGGCTAATTTTCAAAAGTAAGTCATCAGCCCTTTTTTCCTAGTCTGTCTTAGTCTGGAAGGTCTGCTGAAACCTGTCTACCACGGGTGACCCTGCTGGCAGCATAACTTACAGCTACCACAGTAGGACAAACTGACAGTTCTGTGGGAATGTAAAGATGACACATTTGTCCGTGAGCAGAGAAAGAAAAGCAAGAGCCACAGGGATGGATGAGGTCTGAGTGGGTGAAGCCTGGGAGTCCCAGGAGTCCCAGGACCACAGACAGCACATGCCTCACCATGGATGGAGCCTGGAGCTTCCAGGACATGGTGGTTACACACAATTTGTCTCACTGAAACGTTCTCCTTTACCCCATGCTTCTTGCTGGGTGAACGTATATTTCTTTTTCAAACACTGGTTCAGACATCCTTCCCCCAGCCATCTCTGTGGTGATGGCACTGGGCTCTCTGTTGCTTTCAGACGCCATGGTTGCCTCATGGGGTTTTCCTCAGCTCAAAGGCTCAGAACTGGCCATATCTGCTTCCCTCCCACCCTCCTTCATCTAATGAACATTCACTGAGCATCATCTGTACTCATGAGTTCCGTGTGAGAACTAGGGATGCAACAAAAACAGTGGACACTGCCCGCCCCATTTGTTCTGATTTTAGAGAAGGAGCAGGAACTGAATGGATGGATAACTTAGCAGTGTGACTGTGATGACCAGTGCAAGGGAGGAACAGGGTCGATGGTGAGGGACAAGGGCTGTTTTACCCCGAGGGGTGGGGGTCACAACATTTGTACAATGTGACCCAGCCTAGGATGCCTTTGTTGGTTCACTGCCATGCCCTTACATCTATAAGGAGCAGTGATTAAACAGCTGGGGCAGCCTCCCCTCACCAGCTCCTGCTCACTGGCCACTCAGCAAACACCGTAGGGAGGCAGCAAAGATGTAGGCAATCCTGTGATGGTGGCCATTAGTGGGGTCCAGGGATGGCAGAAGTGGGTCCTGGGTCAGGCAGTACCACCTGGAGGAGGTGGCCACACTACCTGCCAGGTAACTACACCTCACTTGGCCTCCATGGGTGGGTCTGCAGACCCAAGGTGGTCTGGCTGCCCTGACCTGTGGCCCCAGGTGGTCTGGCTGGGCCCCCACCTGCTACATTGCACACTAACCTCCAGTCCCACAGTCGGCTGGGGCTGTACCCTGGCTGTCCCAGCATTTCCTCCACTGTCTCACGTCCTACCTCCCCCCCCACCCCCCACCCCCACAGCCTTGGGAGCTGCTCAGCCTGAGCTCAGGGTACCTGCTGCCTGGGAGGGCTGAGAGGTGCAGGCTGCAGTGTGGAGGGACAGGCGAATGGAGGGTTGAATTCCAACTCTAACTCCACTTGGTGTGTGGCCTGAGCAGGGTACTGTGCCTCTGTGCCCTCTAGCCTTTACTCTGGGGGCAGGCACAATCTATCCACTACCTGGTGGCTCAAGGAGTGAGGGAGAAACAGTGATGAACAGCATAAATTCCTTGTGTACAGCCTCCTAATCTGGGTCTCCTGCTGTCTGGGGAGCCTCACCTCCACTTGCCCCTACAGGTGACTCCGCAGCCAGGTGGAGGGTGTTAGTCCTCAGCAAGGAGGTCCACACCACAGGCCAGGCCTGCCCAAAGGCCAAGGTGATTCCCCTAGTCTCCCTCAGCCCACGACACATCCACAAGCTGCTCTGATGGGAGGGTGGTGACCTCAGGCCTGTCCGCTCCAGGGCCCAATAGGCTGAGCTCCCATCAGCAGTTCAACAGAGACATGTCACACTCACAATTCAACTTCCTCCATTGAACGATACGCCCTCGCAAAAAGCAGGTCAACACAAAGCAGAGAGAGAGTCTTACAATGTAAATAGTGTAGGTGATGCTACTCAACACCCCACTAGGTGAGCTCCAGCCCAGGAATGGTGATGAAGGTGAAGGTGATGAAGATGATAGTGATGGTGGTGATGGTGATGAGGATGAAGATGGTGATGATGACAAAGATGGTAGAAATGAAGATGGTGATGATGCTGACAATGGTGATGGTGATGACAGTGATGGTGGTGGGGATGAGGATGAAGATTAGATGGTGATGATGCTGACAATGGTGATGATGATGACAGTGATGGTGTTGGGGATGAGGATGGTGATGGTGGTTATGGTGATGGTGATGATGGTGATGGTGATGATGGTGATGGTGATGACAGTGATGGTGGTGGGGATGAGAATGTTGATTGTGGTGATGATAATGAGGATGATGATGGTGGTTATGGTGATAAGGATGGTGGTGATGGTGGGGGGGTGAGAATGTTGATGGTGGTGATGATGATGAGGATGGTGATGGTGATGGTGATGATGGTGATAAGGATGGTGGTGATGGTGGTAGCAATGATGGGTAGAGAAGCTAAGTTTTATGGATCACTCACTATGTACCAAGCACTGTGCTTGGAGATTTACATGCTTTTGCTCAGTTAATCTTCACAACCACGCTCTGGAGTAGGGTCCCAGTGTCTTCCCCCCTCATACTTGGGGACATGGAGGTAAGACAGCTTTAGCAAAGGCATCACACTGGTAAGAGGCAGGGTGGTGCTGGGACTGCAGTGCCCTCTGTCCACCTGGACTCTCAGCTGCTCCTCGATGTGTGAGCATCTCACACACTGTGCATCGCTCAATGTCTAAGGACCAGTCACTTCCATTCCACTGGCCCCTACAGGAGCCCCTGCCTCCTCTGCAGCTCAGCTGAGGAGAGGCTAGCCTTTTCCAGTGCTGGGTGACCACACCTGAAGGGCAAGTCAGAGAATTTTCAAGAGAGTTGGGCTGAGCACAGCAGCTGGGAGCGTGGCCTAGGGAGTATGGGCCACGTGTAGGGTATGACCTCTGAGTGTGTAGCGGCGAGTCCCAGGACGTGGAGAAGGTCACAAGGGCATGTTGCAAGGGGCTTAAAGAGTAATGGCCCCCGAAACCAGCCCCAGACGCACCCCAGTCTCCAACGCCAGGACCTGGAGGTGAGGGGGACAGGCTGACATCACCTCTAATCTGGTTGTGTCCCTTGCTGGCCCTGATACTTAGTAGCTGGGTGACCATGGTCATTCAACTCCCTGAGTCTCAGTTTCTCCATCTATCCCACAGGACCACAACCCCTGGCTTGTGTGGCTGTTGTGGCAAATGAGAGAAAACACAAAGTGTCACAGCTGCCTCTTAAATGCTCACATGCTCACTCTGCTCCCAGGACAGCATCTGTAGAAATAACGAAGAGCAGAGTATGGGTGATGGAGAGATTGGGCGAGTGAGGATTCAAGCCAACACCTGAATTCAAGTCTTACATTTAGGAAAATGACAGAACGGATTACAATTCCCATCTAAATACACTTTACTTTCCAAAATTACAACAAGGTGACAATATTAAACATGACTTTGTTTTCCTTTAATCTGATGAACACGATAAGAAGTGTGAACAGGAAATGCAGAAGAGGGACAACAGGAGGAGGAAGGAGTAAAAATGATGACAGATAAAGTTGCTATCCAAGCCATCCCGGCAAGATACGCTTCATTTTCCTGAGAAAAAGTAGAGCATTTACGTCTCCAGTTAATTTAAAATAGATTGGCTGGGTCCAAAGATAAATTTGTTTTTTTTTAATGAGTGAAGGATGCTCACAAATTTTCCTTCAATGCAGACAGACCACAGGGAGGAAGCCTGGATCCTGGCGGCTATGAGGAAGCTGCATTAACACTTTGTTTTCTGGGAGGCAGCCTGGCTCGGGAGATACAACGCACTTGGGACTCGTGTACTTTGTTCCAAGTCCCAGCTCTGCCTGTTACCAGCTGCATGACGACACGTGAGCAACGTGACCTCGCTCAGTCGCTGTTTCCTCGTGTGTGCAGTGGGGACACCAAAGTACCTGCCTGATGACTTTCATGAGCATCAAAAAATAAACGACCATAAAAACACCCAGAGTGCTGAGCTTGTGGCAGGAATGCAGTAAATGAACGTTTTTATTCTCTTATCAGTCAGATGAGTGGATAAAGGACCAGGCTACCCTCTCCTCCAGAGCTTAAGAAACATGCCCCGGGCCACACAGCTGGCACATCTGAGAGCCTCTCCGACTTTGCAGCGCTAGGCCTCCTGTCTGCTGTGGAGCTGAGGCTTCCAAGTCCACGCAGACCTGGCTCTGCCCTCAAGGAGCTCAGTCTACGAAGAAGCAAGATGCTCAAGCAGAACCAAACACAGGAGCCTCTTCAAGGGGGTGAGTCAGGGAGGACTTCACGAACACGTGAGAGTGACGCAGAACTGCACCATGCACACAACGGGACTCAGTAAATGTTGACAGATGGACGGACAGGAGGGAATAGGCGATAAGGGCCGAGTGGGGTTGGCTGGCTGCCTGGTGAGTGGTTGGGTGGTTGGGCGGATGGACAAGTGGGTGAAAGGGTGAATGGGCGGATGATGGCAGATGGCTGGATAAGTGGGTGGTTAAATAGATGGATGTGTAGATAGACGCAAGGTGGATAGAAGGACAAATGGGTGAACAAGTGGGCAGATAAATGGGTGGACATGTAGATAGTAGTTGGACAGGTGGGTAGCAGGTGATGGGACATGTGGACGGATGGTGGGTGCAGAATATAGCGGGTAGGTGGGGTTGGCTGGGTAGATAGTTGGGTGGATGAATGATGGATGGATGAGGCTGATGATGAGGAACAAGACTGGGGAGTGAGTGGGCCAACGGCTTGACTGAGTGGCTGTAAGAGGTTAGGAGAAAGTGACCATCACTCCTGCCCTGGATTCCAGTCACTTACCAGACTGCAGTGACCAGCAGGGACCATCCCGTGAGCTTTCTCCACTGGGGCCTTGGCGCCCAGCTCCACCTGCAGGCTCCGATTCTGCTCGGTGAGGTCCTCAACCTGGCCCTGCAGGCGGATCTCCGACAGCTTCAGTTCATAAACGCAGCAGCGAAGCTCGTCCAGCTGCGCACCGAGCCGGGGCTCGGTGGCGCGCTCCCCTCGCCGCCTGCGCGCCGCTGCGTCCTCCGCGGCCTCTACAGCCCGGCCCTGGGGTCCGGGCCGGGCCGCGGCGTCCAGCTCGGTCAGCAGGCGGCTGGTGGCGTTGCAGAGGCGCCGCACATCGCGCTCCAGCTGACGCACCTGAGCCCGCAGCTCGCTTTCCTGCTCGCGAGCCAGGCCCAGCTGGCGCCGCTGCGCCCGCCGGCTGCGCTCCAGGGCCGCCGCCTGCCGGCCCAGGGCCTGGTCCCGGAGCCTCAGTCGCTCCCGCAGCCGCCCGGCCACGCGCTCCTGCTCCCGCACCTGCAAGCAGGTGGCGGGGGGTCAGGGAGACGGAGGGAGACACCGTGGCACACACTGAGTCCGGCTATGCTTAAACTTCCACAGTGTGATCATCGTGGATTTTTGCATTGATTTATTACTTATCTCGATTGCTGAGCTTGTGGCAGCCCCTTAAATTTTGCACAGATGCGAGGGCTCACCCCCCGACTCCCGCCCTGCACGCCCGCTTCTCCCGAATCTCCAGAAGGAAATGATGCAGGCGGCAGGTACACCACCGGGAAGGCCGAGTTAGTTCTAATAGTGAGAAACTCCACACCAGTGCAGGCTTCTGGCTGCAGGATCAGGACCAGAACCACAGTGCTGCTAACTGCTGTGAGCGCCCCTGAAGGTGGGAACTGATACTACCCCGTGGTCCGCACTCACGCAGCTAGTCATGGCCTGCTGCACTCAAGGCCTCTCTTCCTGCTGGACCTCGGTCTGCCCAGACAGCACGTGTGCTGTGAGCTTGTGAGCTGGCCTGGGGTGCCTGCTTCTAGAACAGGAATTGTGCTCAACTTTCAGAATGCATTTAAGCAAACGAGTGGGACTGTCTGCAGGCCACGCTTTCTCTCCTCTCAGCACTGCCACTGCATGTTGGCTGTGCCAGCAGAGGACAAAGCAAACATGTAGACAGCAAACAGGGAAGAGGAGGCTTGCCATCTGCCAGGTGGGCTCTGTCTGCCAGCTTGTTTGGGGTGCAGGCCACAGGCAAACACTGAGGTCAGATTCTCTGCAGGGAGAATTGCCCTCGGCTTGCATGGTGGTGACAGCTCCACTCTCGGTGCTATGGGTGCTTAGCCACACTGCTGGGTGGCCTGCCCTGGGCAGTTTTCACAGCCACTGCATTTAACACAGAAATAAGGCCCTCCTCTACCTCAGTGCAGTGTGACGGCTCAGAGCAAACTGCTGTGGGGTCAGTTTCAGGTACAAAAGGCAGAGAAAACTCGTTTGTGCCTCCACACTACCTGCTGTGAATGCCACTGTCAGACTTGGGGCACAGAGATTACAGGAGACCATACTAAACAAGCAGCCATGTGTGGGGAGGGTTCGGTGCCCCCACAGAAACCTCTGGTCCTGCCCACAGTGCCAGGACCGCCTGGCGGCACTGCACTTCTGGGCCCCCACCACCAGTCTCCCCGTCACACTGAGAGCATCTCAACTACACAGCTGTGTCTTCTGAAACTTGGAATTTCTACAAGCACACAGGGCACGGGTCCAGACATATTTACTAGAGTATTTCCCACGGAGAGGTCACACTGTAGATGCTGGATCTTACAGGTGACACCACAGTGCCTCCTGTGGCTCTGCTCTGGGGGAGTGACCCAGGGAAGAACAGACTCAACTCCCTGAGCCTGGAGTTCAGTTGTAAGATGCTGTTGAGTCAATTCCAACTCATAATGACCATATATACAACAGAACAAAACACTGCTCAGTCCTGCACCATCTTCACAATCCTTGTTATGCTTGAGCCCATTGTTGCAGCCACTGTGTCAATCCATCTCATTGAGCATCTTCATCTTTTTCACTGACCCTCTACCAAGCATGATGTCTGTCTCCAGGGGCTGGTCCCTCCTGATAACATGTCGAAAATATGTGAAAGGAAGTCTCAGCGTCCTTGCCTCTAATGAACATTCTGGTTGTACTTCTTCCAAAACAGATTTGTTCAATTTTTTGGCAGTCCCTGAGCTATTCAATATTCTTTGCCAACACCACAATTCAAAGGCGTCAGTTCTTCTTCAGTCTTCCTTATTCATCATCCAGCTTTCACACGCATATGAGGCGATTGAAAACACCATGGCTTGGGTTATATGCACCTTAGTCTTCAAGGTGACATCTTTGCTTTCCAACACTTTAAAGAGGTCTTTTGCAGCAGATTTTCCCAATGCAATGCTTCGTTTGATTTCCTGACTGTTGCTTTCATGGGTGTTGATTGTGAATCCTAGTAAAATGAAATCCTTGACAACTTCAATCTTTTCTCCGTTTATCATGATGTTGATTATTGGTCCACTTGTGAGGATTTTTCTTTTCTTTATGTTGAGGTGTAATCCATACTGAAGGCTATGATCTTCGGTCTTCATCAGTAAGTGATTCAAGTCCTCTTCACTTTCAGCAAGCAAGGTTATGTCATCTGCATAACGCAAGTTGTTAATGAGTCTTCCTCCAATCCTAATGCTGCTTTCTTCTTCATATAGTCCACCTTCTTGGATTATTTGCTCAGTTGAATACGTATGGTGAAAGGATACAACCCTGACGTACACTTTTCCTGACTTTAAACCAATCAGTATCCCCTTGTTCCGTCCAAACAACTGCCTATTGATCTATGTAAAGGTTTGTCATGAGCACAATTAAGTGTTCTGGAATTCTTATTCTTTGCAATGTTACCCACAATTTGTTATGATCCACACAGTCGAATGCCTTTGCATAGTCAATAAAACACAGGTAAACATCCTTCTGGTATTCTCTGCTTTCAGCCAGGATCTGTCTGACATCAGCAAGGATATCCCTGGTTCCACGTCCTCTCCTGAACGCAGCCTGAATTTCTGGCTGTTCCCTGTCGATATACTGCTGCAGCCGTTTTTGAATGATCTTCAGAAAATCTTACTTGTGTCTGATATTGATATTGTGTGATAATCTCTGCAGTCGATTGAATCACCTTTCTTGGGAATAGTCATAAATATGGATCTCTTCCAGTCAGTTGGCCAGGAAGCTGTCTTCCAAATTTCTTGGCATAGGTGAGTGAGCACCTCCAGCGCTGCATCTGTTTGTTGAAACACCTCAGTTGATATTCCATCAATTCCTGGAGCCTTGCTTTTCACCAATGCCTTCAGAGCAGCTTGGACTTCTTCCTTCAGTACCATTGGTTCCTGATCATATGTCATCTCTTGAAATGGTTGAATATCGACTAATTCTTTTTGGTATAATGACTCTGTGTATTCCTTCCATCTTCTTTTGATGCTTCCTGCATCGTTAAATATTTTCGCCATAGAATCCTTCACTGTTGCTACTTGAGGCTCAACTTTTTTCTTCATTTCTTTTAGTTTGAGAAAAGCTGAGCATGTTCTTCCCTTTTGGTTTTCTATCTCCAGATCTTTGCACATGCCATTATAATACTTTACTTTGTCTTCTCGAGCCACTCTTTGAAATATTCTATCAAGCTCTTTTACTTCAGCATTTCTTCCTTTTGGTTTAGCTACTCGACATTCAAGAGCAAGTTTCAGAATCTCTTCTGACACCCATTTTGGTCTTTTCTTTCTTTCCTGTGTTTTTAATGACCTCTTGCTTTCTTCGTGTATGATGTCCTTGATGTCATCCCAGAATTCGTCTGGTCTTCGGTCATTAGTGTTCAATGTGTCAAATCTATTCTTGACATGTTCTCTAAATTCAGATAGGATACACTCAAGTTCATACTTTGGGTCTCCTGCCCTTGTTCTAATGTTCTTCAGTTTCAACTTGAACTTCCATATGAGCAATTGATGGTCTGTTCTGCAGTCAGCCCCTGGTCTTGTTCTGACTGATGATATTGAGTTTTCCATCGTGTGTTTCTGCGGATGTAGTCAGTTTGATTCCTGTGTATTCCATCTGGTGAGGTCCACGTGCATAGTCGCTGTTTATGTTGGTGAAAAAAGGTATTTGCAATGAAGAAATCATTGGTGTTACCAAACTCTATCATTCGATCTCCAGTGTTGTTTCTATTTTTTTTTGCAGTATTTTCCAACTACCAATCCTTCTTCTTTGTTTCCAGCTTTCACATCCCAATCATCAGTAATTATCAATGCATCCTAGATCACATGTTCACTTTATAAGGTTTTCATTGGTTAATTCTTTTCAGAAGTAGACTGCCAGGTCCTTCTTCCTAGTCTGTCTTAGTCTGAAAGCTCTTCCGAAACTTGACTACCATGGGTGACCCTGCTGGTGTTTAAATACCAGTGGCACAGCTTTCAGCAGCATGCAAGCCCCCCGGCAGTATGACAAACTGACAGATACATGGAGGTGGAGTCCAGCATAAAGGGGAAATCCCCAGATGCCTCCCAGCATCTCAAAGACTAATGTCCATTTAATCGAACATCTTATCTGTCCATTCCCACTTACATTTCAGCTCGTGGCTACATCAGTGATTTCAGGCCTCTCTGGCTGCTTCCACAGTAAGAAATGCATCCTACATCATCCCGTCTGCTGCACACACACATACAACGGAAACAGATGTCTCCCGAAGCAGCCCTCCTGGGCTCACATTTCTTCAAAGCTGCTTGTGACCCACTGAGTTGTTGTACCGCCCATGGTGGCTTAAACCTGCAATGTGAAAACACAGGCTACATGGCACAGACAGCCACATCAACACTACAGGGCTGCACGCAGATGCATGGCGCCTTATCACCTGCCTCTGAAGCAGTCCCCCTACATGGTCTTCCCTCCAGCCCTCGTGGAATATTTCAGGAACAGCCAACAGTCGTGAAAACAGCTAATGCCATTCAGGTGCCTCTTGTGTGTTACAAATGCTAACTCACTGAATCCTTGTGATAAGCACATAGGGTTGGTACTATGTCACCCCCATTTCACAGATGAGAAACTGAAGCACAGAGAGACAAGTCACTTGCCCAAGGCCACACAGCCACTCATGGCCAAGCCTCCAGAGCTGCTCCAACCCCCACAACCTCCCCAGCAGCAGCACTCATACGTCCCCTCCCCACTCATACCCACTGCCCTATAGCCCTCCTGCCTTTGCTCCTGCTGTTACCATGCCTTACACACCCCTGCCGGCACAGCCCAACTGTGACAGCCCACTTCTCTGTGCTTTCCTTGAAGTTCCTGACCCTCCCCACACATGTGTCTGCACCCCCATCTCAGGACCCTAAACCCGGTTTTAGAGCTGTTTCCTGGCCTGAACAGAGGTCATTCCACTGTTCTGTCAGAGCCCTGGTGGCACAGTAGTTAAGAAGTCAGGCTGCTGACCAAAAAGTCAGCAGTTCGAATCCACCAGCCACTCCTCTGAAACCCTGTGGGGCAGTTCTACTCTGTCCTATAGGGTCGCTATGAGTTAGAATCGACTGGATGGCAATGGGTTTGTTTCTTTGGGTTTCCTATATGTCCCACCACCCACAACAAGTTCCCCAAGGCAGACATTGCCTCAGGCATCTCCTTATGCTCAGATGGAGCTGGCTGGGGTGGGGGCACCTCAGCACAGCCCCACAGGCCACTGTATGCTCTCATGTCGGAATTGGGTTGCTGTAGTTTTCCATTGACTTTAAGCACAAGGCAGAGTAGTACGAAGAGACATCCTAAGGGATCACCTGCATTCCAGACATACTCTTCTTTACCTCCATTATGTCATATCAGTTTAATTTCCTTGGTGATCAGGATCAATCACACCAACCAATATGGTAACTCCCCTTTTGCCTGTTGATCCAGAGGCATGAGGAGCCCAAAGTGGCCAGGTGGCATTCTTAACTTTCTGCCCAGTGGAATCAGTGATGTGTCTCCAGGTGGGAGCATTCCTCCCTTTGGAACTAAGACCTCTAGACCAGCAGAGCATAGGGTTACGGGCACAAGAAGCAAAAATTTTACAAGTGGGTCACTACTCATAAATAATTGTTAATAATCATATTAAGTAATTACATCAATAATTACAGTAAGTAATAATGAGTGATGCCACTCCCATTTCCACTCCTTGATTCCTAGACCCATGAATCCTGGCTGTGGGAGAAAGAACACCATATATTGGGTGCTGATTTAGAGCATATACAGCCTCCTGGAGAACATTGCTCCAACCCTGCAAGGTATTGCCACCTAGCTGGTACCATAATTGTGTCTTTAGAAGGCCATTCTATCATTCTATCAAGCCAGCTGCTTCAGGATGATGGGGAACATGACGAGACCAGTGAATTCCATGATCATGGGCCCACTGCTGCACTACATTTGTTGCGAAGTGAGTCTCTTGATCTGAGGCAATGCTGTGTGGGATACCACAATGGTGGTTAAGGCATTCTGTGAGTCCACAGATGGTACTTCTGGCAGAAGCGTTGTGCACAGGGAAGGCAAATCCATATCCAGAGTAAGTGTCTATATCAGTAAGGACAAAACACTGCACTTTCCATGTTGGAAGTGGTCCAATATAATCATCCTGCCACCGGGTTGCTGGCTGATCACTTCAAGGAATACTGCCATATTGGGGACTCAGTGTTGGTCTCTGCTGCTGGCAGATCGGGCACTCAGGAGTGGCTATAGCCAAGTTGGCCTTGGTGAGTGGAAGCCCATGTGGCTAAGCCCAGGTATAACCTCAATCCATGCTACCATGGCCACTTTGTTCTTAAGCCCATTGGCCAGTGACGGGAGTGGCTGGGGAAAGACAATGACTGGTTTACACACAATGAGTCATCTCATTCACTTGGTTGTTAAAATCTTCCTCTGACGAGGTCACTGTTTGGTAAGCATGCGCATAAGACACAAATATATTCACTTCTTTGGCCCATTCGGAGACAGAGCCAACAGCTGGTCTGATTGATAGCTCTAGCAAAACCCTGTATCACAGGGGCCCAGGGATGAGGGGCCTGTCCATTGGCCCATTTGGATACCTCTTCCCCATAAATCCTTGTCTCCAATTTTCCAGTCATGTTCCTTCCAAGTCCCTGGCCATCCAGCCAAACTATTGGCCACAGCCCATGAATCAGTGTAGAATCACACATGTGGCCATTTCTCCTTCTAAGCAAAATGAACGCAGGTGCATTGCTCAAAGTTCTGCCCGCTGGGAGAATTTCCCTTCACCACTTTGTCTAGTGAAAGTAGGACCAACCAGCTACTCCCTTATACTTCTCATTATGACAAAATTGAAGAGAAGTATCAAGCATGCAATCACCCAGGGCCTTGCCTCTCACTAACACTTGGTCTATTGGTGGTGATATTTTATATATTTCTATTACCACCTCATACCATGAAGTAGCATTGTCCTCTTTACTACTGGAAGCAGAGTTCTCAACATTTTTAAGACTAACCAGACTTGAGAACTAATTTAGAAAACTCATCCTTACTCATCCTTACAGTTTTGTTTCTTTAGAACCACTCTCAGTACCAAATGTCTTAGGCTGGGTTCTCTAGAGAAGCAAAACCAGTGAAGTGTGTATATATGTGTACACATGTAGAGAGGGATATCAAGGAAATTGCTCGCGTGGTTGTACAGACTGGCAAGTTCCAAGTCCATGGGTTAGGAGTCAGGCTGGAGGCCTCTCCTGACTCACATAGTTGCAAGGGCTAACAAACTAAAGATGAGCAGGTCAGATGGTAGGCTGCTGGCTCAAAGCCTATGGAGGCCAACCAATCCCAAGATCATCAGGCAATACAGCAGGTCACTGGCTGAAGTCCCAAGAACCAGAGGTCAGATAATAATGAGCCAGGGAGCTTTGCCAGAACATCCATATGTATTGAATGCAGGCCACACCCCCAAGTAAACACCCCTTACAACTGATTGGGTGTTCACATCATGGGAGTGATTATATCACAAAATGGAGGATGATGACATCATTACGTGACTGCCAAACCACTGAGAACCACGGCCCAGCCAAGCTGACACACAACTTTAACTTTCACAGGGGTGTACTGGAGGTGTTGCACTGAAGGGGGTGCACTGGAGGAGACACACTGGAAGGGGTGCACAAAAGGGGGTGCACTGGAAGGATTGTACTGGAGGGAGTATACTGGGGGGGCACACTGGAGGAGATGCATAGGAGGGGTTGCACTAGAGAGGGTGCACTGGAGTTAGTGCATTAGAGGAGACGAACTGGAGGGGTACACTGGAGAAGGTGCACTGGAGGAGGTGCACTGGAGGGGGTACACTGGAGGGGGTGCACTGGAGGGGGTACACTGGAAGGGGTGCACTGGAGGGGGTACACTGGAGAAGGTGCACTGGATGGGGTACACTGGAGGAAGTGCATTAGAGGAGATGAACTGGAGGGGTACACTGGAGAAGGTGCACTGGAGAAGGTGCATTGGAGGGGGCACACTGGAGAAGGTGCACTGGAGGGGGTACACTGGGGGTGTTGAACTGGAGGGGGTGCACTGGAGGAGGTGCACTGGAGGGGACACACTGTGGGGGACAGTACCTGGCTGGCCAGCTGTCCCTGCAGTACCTCCAGCTGCCTCTGTGCCTGCAGGGAGGCGCTCCTCTCCTGGGCCACCTGGGCGTTCAGCTGGTCCACCTTCCGCAGGAGTCTCTGCTCAGACAGCTCCAGCTCCTGAATCCTGCCGTAGGTAAAGCAGGAAGGTGCTCACTCAGGGTATAAAAGGTGCCTAACTGTTCACCAATACGGGGCACTGCTTTGTCATTTGGTGAATTTGATATTCTGACAAAACAGCACTTTGCAAAACATTCGTACATTATCTCTTTCAGGGAAATCTAAACTACGTCAGAGGCATCTTTTGACTAATAAGGCACCGTGCACCCAGAACCTTATAGTGTCCTCTCCCAGAAGCCAGGAATCCCACATCCTGGGGATAACAAAGTCAGTGCCCAGACCTGGAGGCCAAGCGCTCCACTTGTTTCATGGAGTCCCTCAGCATCACCAGCCTGCAGGTGGTTCTGCTGCTCCTGCTTCACACACCAGGAAACTGGGGACCAGAGAGGCCAGGTGACTGGCCTAGGGCCACACAGCAGCACAGAGCCCAAGCTGTCAGGCTCCAAGCTCTCCACCCTGTGCTCCTCTGCCTCCCAGTGCAGTTACACTCTCGGGAATCTCTTCCAAGGAAATGACTGAAATCCAGAAAAAAAGCTTCTGCAATAATAAACCCAAAACTGTATTACTTACAAAAGTGAGAGATGGGAACTGGCCTAACTATCTAACAACCAGGGACAGCTGAGCCGCACAAGTGGAAGCTGTGTCACAGGCAAAACAAACCCAATGTGGGGCTGAGCCCTGGGCACTGTCAGATAGAGGGCAGCACATGCACGGAGTGAGGGGAGCCAGAGGGAAGTCCTGCAGGAGGGGAGCCCAAAAGGTAGCTGTTCCCTGCCTGGCTCTTGTTCCCAAGTCCCCTCAGTGCGCTGGTCTTGCCTGTATAACAGAGAACCACAATCTGCACGACAAGCACATTCCAGTCTATGGATGCGAGCTCTGCACACATGCTCCTTCCCCCACATCCACGTGGTGACTCAGGCACCCAGGATGGGCTTAGCTCCACCGTGGTGAGGAGGACCTGGCTCTGCCACTTACAAGCCATGGGACTGTAGACAAGCTGGCTCACCACTAGGACCCTGCTTCCTTATCTAAAAGGTTGAGATGGCTTTACTTCAGTCAGAGTTATGGATTGAATTGTGTCCCCCAAAAAGGTATAGTCAAGTCTTAACTCGTGCACCTGTGAATGTGACCTTTTTTATGGAATTAGGTTTTCTTTGCAGATTATATCAGTTATATTAATGAGGTCATACTGGAGTAGGATGGATCCTAATCCTAATCCCTTCTGAGTGATGTTTTAAAAAAGAGAACAGCCATGGAAACAGAGTCACACACAGGGAAACACATGAGAGGATCTGTCTACAAGCCAAGGACAACAAGAAACGCCCAGGACTACAGAGGCTGAAAGACAAGGAAGGACCTTCCCTTAGAGCTAACAGAGAGAGCATGGTCCTGCTGATGCCCAGAATTCAGACTCACAGCTTCCAGGAATGTGAGAGGGAAAAATCTCTATCCTTTAAAACCACCCACTTTGTCGCGTTTTGTTATGGCAGCCACTATAATTGAAGACAGACGGTTCTTGTGAGGATTAAATAAAATGACAAGTTATTATTAATATCAGTAAGACCAAGAGTGCCCTCCTTTCTCCATCCTGAGGTCCTGGGCGGGATCTCAGAAGTGGGGGAGGGAGGGGCCCCCTGGGGGCTGTAGTCAAGGTCCCCCAAACTGAGCCAGAGTTGCCGCCTGTGGTCCATCAGTCAGAGAGCTGGCTGAGTGTCTGCAACTGGTTATAAAATGTGGTGGGATCTGAGGGAAAGGCCTTTCTATTTGGTTTTTGAGACCTATATGCAACATTAAATCTAAGCCAATATTTAATAATTCAGATACTACTCCTATCCTTAAAGTAAGTAGAAAATGACCAATCTCCCTGTGTTAGGCTCCAGAGTAGCCAGGTCCTAATCCCTGGAGCCTGTGAATGTGACCTCATTCAGCAAAAGAGAGTTTGCAGATGTGAGTGAGTTAAGGATCTTGCCATGGGAGAAGACCCTGGATTATCCAGGTGGGCCCTAAATGCCACCCCAGTGCTTGTGAGTTGGAGACTTTACCACAGAAGATGAGGCCACATGAAGACTCCAACAGGTGTGGTGATTTGTCACAGCAGTCACAGGAAACTAGCGCACTCGTAAATATGAAATAGACAACGAGGTACCACTTTTCACTGAATAAACCAATGACAAGTTTTAAGAAATACTAATAATATATGGTGCCCCCCACGCATCTGTCAGTTTGTCACGCTGTGGGGGCTTGCATTTTGCTGTGATGCTGGAAGCTATGCCACTGGTATTCCAAATACCAGCAGGGTCACCCATGGAGGACAGGTTTCAGCTGAGCTTCTAGACTAAGACAGACTAGGAAGAAGGACCTGGTGGTCTACTTCTGAAAAGAATTAGCCAGTGAAAACCTTACGAACAGCAAAAGAACATTGTCTGTTATAGAGCCGGAAGATGAGCCCCTCAGGTTGGAAGGCACTTAAAATACGACTAGGGAAGAGCTGCCTTCTCAAAGTACAGTTGACCTTAACTATGTGTTTGGAGTCAAGTTTTAGGGACCTTCATTTGCACAGCTCAAAATGAGAACAAATAGCTGCAAATATCCATTAATAATCAGAATGTGAAACGTACAAAGTACGAATCTAGGAAATGGAATGCATAAACATGGATATCCTAGGCATTAGTGAGCTGAAATGGACTGGTATTGGCCATTTTGAATCAGACAATCATATGGTCTACTATGCTGGGAATGACAACTCAAAGAGGAATGGCATTGCATTCATCATCAAAAAGAACATTTCAAGATCTGTCTTGAAGTACAACGCTGTTAATGGTAGCATATTTTCCACATACCTACAAAGAAGACAAGTTAATACTACTATTATTCAAATTTATGCATCAATCCCTGAGGCCAAAGATGAAGAAATTGAATATTTTTACCAACTTCTGCAGCCTGAAATTTATTGAACATGCAATCAGGATTCATTGACAATTACTGCTGATTGGAATGTGAAAGTTGGAAGCAAAGAAGGATCAGTAGTTGGAAAATATGGCCTTGGTGATAGAAACAATGCGGGCAATCGCACGATAGAATTTTGCAGGACCAACGACTTCTTCATTGCGGTTACCTTTTTTCACCAACACACGGACTTCGTCAGATGGGATACACAGAAAACAAATTGGCTACATCTGTGGAAAAAGATGATGGAGAAGTTCAATATCATCAGTCAGAACAAGGCCAGAGGCTGACTGCACAACAGACCATGAATTGCTCATGTGCAAGTTCAAGTTGAAGCTGATGAAAAGTAGAAAAAGCCCACAAGAGCCAAAGTACGACCTTGAGTACATCCCACCTGAATTTAGAGACCATCTCAAGAATAGACTTGATGTGTTGAACACTAATGACCAAAGACCAGACAAGTTGTGGGAGGACATCATGCGTGAAGAAAGCAAGAGGTCATTAAAAAGACAGGAGAGAAAGAAAAGACCAAAATGGACGTTAGAAGAGACTCTGAAACTTGCTCTTGAAGATCAAGTAGGTAAACCAAAAGGAAGAAATGATGAAATAAAAGAGCTGAACAGAAAATTTCAAAGGGCGGCTGGAGAAGACAAAGTAAAGTATTATACTGAAATGTGCAACACCTGGCATTAGAAAATCAAAAGGGAAAGAACACGCTTGGCATTTCTCAGGCTGAAAGAACTGAAGAAAAAATTCAATCCTCAAGTTGCAATATTGAAGGATTCTGCAGGAAAATATTAAACGATGCAGGAAGCATCCAAAGAAGATGGTAGGAACACACAGAGTCACTATACGGGAGAGAACTGGTCAACGTTCAACCATTTCAGGAGGTAACATGATCAGGAACCAATGGTACCGAAGGAAGCAGCCTAGCTGTGCTGAAGGCATTGGCGAAAAACAAGGCTCCAGGAATTGAGAGAACACCAACTGAGATGTTACAACAAACAGATGCACCACTGGAAGGGCTTACTCGTCTATGCCAGGAAATTTGGAAGACAGCAACCTGGCCAACCAACTGGAAGAGATCCACATTCATGCCTATTCCAAAGAAAGATGAGCCAGTGGACTGTGGAAATTATCACACAATATCATTAATATCATGCTCAAGGGAAATTTTGCTGAAGATCATCCAAAAGCGCCTGCAGCAGTGTATCCACAGCGAACAGCCAGAAACTCCAGCCAAGTTCAGAAGAGGCTGTGGAAGGAGGGATAGCGTTGCTGGTGTCAGATGGATCCTGGCTGAAAACAGAGAATACCAGGAGGATGTCTCCCTGTGTTCTATTGACTAAGCAAAGGCATTTGACTGTGTGGATCGTAACAAACTATGGATAACATGGCAAAGAATGGGAATTCTGGAATACTTAATTGTGCTCATGAGGAACCTGTCCATAAAGAGGCAGTCATTCGAACAGAGCAAGGGGATACTGCGTAGTTCAAAGTCAGGAAAGGCATGTGTCAGGGTTGTAACTTTTCACCATACTTATCAATCTGTATGCTGAGCAAATAATCTGAGGAGCTGGACAATATGAAGAAGAGCAGGGCATTAGGATTGAAGGAAGACTCATTAACAACCTGCATAATGCCGAAGACACAACCTTGCTTGCTGAAAGTGAAGAGGACTTGAACCACTTACTGATGAGGATAAAAGATCACAGCCTTCAGTATGGATTACACCTCAGTATAAAGAAAACAAAAATCTTCACAACCGGACCAATGAGCAACATCATGATAAACGGAGAAAAGAATGAAGTTGTCAAGGGTTTCATTGTATTTGGATCCACAATCAACACCCATGGAATCAGCAGTCAAGAGATCAAAGGACGCATTGCACTGGGCAAATCTGGTACAAAAGACCACTTTAAAGTGTTGAAAAGCAAAGATGTCACCTTGAAAACTAAGGTGCACCTGACCTAAACCGTGGTGTTTTCAATCGTCTCAAGTGCATGAGAAAGTAGTGCAATGAATAAAGAAGACCAGAGAAGAATTGATGTCTTTGAATTGTGGTATTGGTGAAAAATATTGAATAGACCATGGCCTGGCAAAAGAGCAAACAAATCTGTCTTGGAAGAAGTACAGCCAGAATGCTCCTTAGAAGCCAGGATGGTGAGACTGTGTCTCACATATTTCGGACATGTTGTCAGGAGGGATCAGTCCCTGGAGAAGGACATCATGCTTGGTAAAGTAGAGGATCAGCAAAAAAGAGGAAGACCCTCGACAAGATGGACTGACACAGTGGCTGCAACAATGGGCTCAAGCATAATAACAACAATTATGAGGATGGTGCAGGACTGGGCGGTGTTTCGTTGTGTTGTACATGGGGCCGCTATGAGTCAGAACTGACGTGATAGCATTTAACAACAATGCTTAGACACACTACAGAACTGCTCAGCATCTTGATTTCTAGCTGTCAATGAGGATAATAATATTAGCTAGTGTTTGTTGTTGTTGTTGTTAGGTGCTGTTGCGTTGGCTCCAACTCACACCAACCCTGTGTACAACAGAATGAAACACTGCCGGGTCCTGCACCATCCTCACTATCATTGTTATGATTGAGCCCATTGTTGCACGCACTGTGTCAGCACATCTCGTTGGGGGTCTTCCTCTTTTTCATTGACCTTCTACTTTACCAAGCATGATGTCCTTCCAGGGATGTTTTTAAGTTTTTCCAGCTAACGTTTACACACATATTACTGTGTATAAAGCCCGTAAGACGGAAGCACTCAATAAGTGTTAAAAAAAAAAAAAAAGTTAATACTCAGCCATAAAGAGAAATGAATTTCTGATAATGCTATGACATGAATGGTCCTTGAAAATAACATGCTGAGAGAAATAAGTCACAAAAGGACAAATGCTGTATGACCTCACTTATATAAAATAAGCGAAAATACAGAAATCACAGCGTACTAGTGGTTGCCTAGGTGGGAGGGAGAGCGAGAGGGGGAGTTCTGCTTAGAGGGCAGGGATTTATGTTTGCGATGGGGAAAGGATTTGGGAAGGGGTGGTGATAATCGTGGCACAACATGAGGAGTGCAGTAGGTGTCACTGGACAATACATACAGACCTTGTTGAGATGGCCTATGTTTTGTTACGCATATTTTCACACATCAAAAAAAGAAATAAAAAAAAAAAACAGTTGCCATTGAGCCATCTCCGACTCATGGTGACCTCATGTGTATCAGAGTAGGACTGCTTTATAGGGCTTTCAGTGGCTGATGTTTTGGAAATAGATCACTGGGCCTTTCTTTGGAGGGAGAACTGACCCTCTAGCCTTTTGGTTAGTAGCTGAGTGCAGGGACTCTCGATAAAGGTTAACCCAAACCAAACCCATCGCCGTCAGTTTGATTCCGACTCATAGCTACTCTATAGGACAGTGTAGAACTTCCCTTTAGGGTTTCCAGGGAGCAGCTGGTGGATTTGAATTGCTGGCCTTTTGGTTAGCAGCCAAATGCTTCAAAAAGGGTCTAGTTATTAATTATGTGGCATTCAGATTGAAAATGAATGTGCAAACCTGATAGTCTTATGAGGATTGGGGTGGGGTTTTCTTCCTCAGATTTTTAAAAACGCTTTACATTATTTTTATAATAAATACTTTTAAATTTCAACACTTTATTGAAAGGAGATCAAACGCATGCCACCAGGTGCAAACGGTGAATGCGCTCGGCTGCTAACAGAAAGGTGGGAGGCTTGGTCCACCCAGAGGCTCCTTGGAAAAAAAGCCCTGGCAGTCTATCTCGGAAAAACCAGCCACTGAACACCCTGTGGAGCACAGTTCTATGCTGACACACATGGGGCTGCCATGAGCCGGGCCTGCTCCGCTGCTGGACCAAAGGCTGAGGTCTGCACTCAGAACCATGGGTTTGGACCCCAGGTCAGCTCTGGGTGACCTGGTAATGAATGCACCCCGTCCTCTCACCCTCGGTCTCCTCATCTGTGCAGGGTTCTGGGGAGCCTAGGGAAGGCACTCCTGGGAGGGGCCAACAGAGTATGGGCTCCTGGAGGTTTCAGTCTCTGTGAATGCCCATACCCCTCCCCCACCCCCACCCCGTTCACCCCACCCCTGCGGGAAGGCACATCCAGCCTTCTAGGAGGCAAGAAGGTACAGCACACGGCCCCCACACCCCAATCCTGACGCCCGGGCCCCAGGCTCCCCACTCCCAGCCTTGTGGGCCCCACCGTGCTCAAGGTGCCTCTGAGCTCTCTGTCCCCCCACCACCTCCGTGGGGAGGTCTCCTGCAGAGTGGTTTCCTGCCTGGTTCAGAGAGAGGTCGCTGTTGCCCCAGGCCCCCGACCTGGCTTCACTGCCTGTCTTTCTGGGGGAGGTTTGAGGGTGCAGCCACGTGGGCGCTGCTCTGTGGGCCTCTGGGGATGGGGCCTGTTCGTCTCTTGGCCCCCAGTACTTAGCGGGTAATGCAGGCTGTAGGATCAATGAATGAACCAACAAATGAATGAAGGGCGGGTGAATGGACAGTCAGAGAAGGTAACAGAACGTATGTGAGGGGAGGAAAGTAAGTCACATTTAAATACATGGGTAATGACTTGCCTTTATCGACATGAAGGAAAATACAAGAAAATTGTGAAATCCCAAGAATACCCCAGACACCTGGCTGCTGGGAGACTGTTGACCCATCAGAACTGCCCCAGTGAACTGTCAGAACCACCGGGTAACCAGTCAGAACAGCCCAGTAACCAGTCAGAACCACCCCAGTAAGCAGTCAAAACCATCCCGGTGACGAGTCAGAACCACCCTGGTGACGAGTCAGAACCACCCTGGTGACCAGTCAGAATTGCCCTGGTGACCAGTCAGAACTGCCCCAGCGACCTATCAGAACTGCCCCAGTGACCCATCAGAACCACCCCGCTGACCCCCCAGAACCACTCTGCTGACCTATCAGAACTGCCTTGGTAACCAGTCAGAACTGCCCTGCTGACCTATCAAAACTGCCCCAATAATCAGAGCCATCCTGGTAACCAGTCAGAACCGCCCCAGTAACCAGTCAGAACCACCCTGCCGACCTATCAGAACTGCCCTGGTAACCAGTCAGAACCACCCTGGTGACCAGTCAGAACCACCCTGGTGACCAGTCAGAACTGCCCTGGTAACCAGTCAGAATCACCCTGGTGACCAGTCAGAACCACCCTGCCGACCTATCAGAACTGCCCTGGTAACCAGTCAGAATCACCTTGGTGACCAGTCAGAACCGCCCCAGTAACCAGTCAGAACCACCCTGCTGACCTATCAGAACTGCCCTGGTAACCAGTCAGAACCACCCTGGTGACCAGTCAGAACCGCCCCAGAAACAAGTCAGAACTGCCCCAGTAACCAATCAGAACTGCCCCAGTAACCAGTCAGAACCACCCTGCTGACCTATCAGAACTGTCCCAGTAACTAGTCAGAACCACCCCAGGGGCCTGTCAGAACCGCCCTGCTGACCTGTCAGAACTGCCCTGGCCAGGACAGCAGGGGTTACACCTCTGGCTTCTGCATGTGAGGCCCCCTACTGCCAGCCTGGGTGTCAGGTGTCAGGAAAGATCAGGTTAAAGAGCCCAGTGTGGGGCTACATCAGCCTGGTCAGGGAAACCAAGCCCACGCCTGGGAGGTCAGCAAAGAGAAACCAACGTGGAGAACGCTTATGAAGGCTGGGAGCTTCGAGGTCAGACAAGAGGATGGCAACCCAGAAACTACAAACCACCGCAGCCCTCTCTCCCCAGGGGCTGGAGGGACACATGGGGCAGGGCGGGGACAGGTAGGTGGTGGTACGGAGCTGGGAGCCAGAGCCAGGCAGGGTATGTGACCACTGAGGAAGCTGTGCAGGGCAGCACTGCAGCCACAGCGGGGCAAACGCCCTGGCTTCTCTCCACCTCCGGTCTCTTGGTGCCTCCCAGCAGCTGGGAGCTCAGCCCAGGATGCAGGCCCTGTGGTGCATATGAAGCAGAGAACAAGAAGGACAGAGAGGGCTCTGGGAGCAAATGGCTGCTGGCAGGAGCCATTTAAGTCCCACTGGGGGGCTGCTTCCCGGGCTATAACGTGATTCCAGGAGCCCAAGACTCTTGGAGGATGAGCCTGCAAAGCAGGTGTAGAACCCTCAGCGCAGGATGTCATCAGTGTCACTGCCCCCACGCAGTTATGATGCTAGGGACCCGTCACGTGCTCAGGGAGAGGTCCTGAACCTGTCATGTGCTCGGGGAAGGGTCATTTGGCATGATGCCAGTGACCTGTCACATAAGTGCGCAAGAAAGTGTCAGACAAAAGAGTAGCTCCTGAGGCTGCTTATGTACAACCAAACACCTCATGGGATTTGGTTCCTTGGTTCGTGGGTTTAGGGTCATGGTTTCATTGGACATCCCAGTTAATTGGCCTAATAACGTGTTTAGTGCTTCTCTTCCACCTCCTAGTTGGTTGTGTATGTCTGGAGTTTTAAAAGCTTGCAAGCGGCCATCCAAAGCACAACAATTGGTCTCTATTTGCCTGGAGCAGCAGAGGAAGAAGGATATTCAGGCATAAGAGGAGGGTATGGAATGTGTGGCTAATTGCCTCCGTGGACTACAGCCTCCTTTGCCAGGAGACCAGAAGAACTGGACGGTGCCCAGCTAACATTGCTGAACGTTTTGATCAAAGGTGCATAGAAGAATCATGATCAAAACAGGGAAAATGCAGAACAGAATTTCAAATCCTCATGGACTCTAGACTTTCTGGAGCCATGGAGGGAGGATGAACTCCTAAAACTATTGCCCTGAGATAATCTTAAAACCTTAAACCAAAAGTATCTCCTGAGGTCATCTTAAAACCTAACAATAGTTTAGCATCTGTCAGTTTGTCGTACTGTGGGGGCTTGCATGTTGCGGTGATGCTGGAAGCTGTGCCACCGGTATTCAGATACCAGCAGGGTCACCCATGGAGGACAGGTTTCAGCTGAGCTTCCAGACTAAGACAGACTAGGAAGAAGGACCCGGCAGTCTACTTCTGAAAAGCATTAGCCAGTGAAAATCTTATGAATAGCAGCGGAACATTGTCTGATATAGTGCTGGAAGATGAGCCCCCAGGGTGGAAGGCACTCAAAAGACGTCTGGGGAAGAGCTGCCTCCTCAAAGTAGAGTCGACCTTAATGACGTGGTTAAGAGGTAGACATATCTTTTGGGGAACACAATTAAACCCACCGTAGTCGCCCAGCCTGGTATGTGAAGAGCTGGGATTGACTTAGTTCTGTGTGACTCCAAACTGCTTCTTGCTCTGAGTCTTCTCACAGTGGGATGATTTGAAGGGTGAAGTCTTACTGCCACCCTGGCCCGGCCGGTCCCTCCTAACAAAGAATCGCAGGTCTGCCTTGAGCATTATGCTCTTTTAAGAACTATCTATATGGGATGAAACTGACAACAACAACTCGAAGGATTAGACACGAACATTAGAGGGCAGTGAGTTTATGTTACTAGGGGAGGGACAGCTCAGAAAAAGCCGGTGAGAACGGTTGCACAACTCGAAGAATGTAATCAATGTCACTAAATTGTACATGTAGAAACTCTTGAACTGCTGTATGTTCTGCTGTGTATATTCTCGACAACAACAACAAAATAAGTAAAATTAAAAAAAAAAAAAAAGAGTCACCACGCTTACCTGCTTCTCAGCCCAGACTCGGACACCGTGAACTCGTCCACGGCAGCCGGCAGCTTCTGCTCTGAGGACTCCACCTGCCCCCTAAGCATCCCGGTGTCCTTGCCGGGGGCTCTGGCCACTCCTTCCAGAAGATTCCCCTGCTTCTCCCCAGCATCATCTGCATCCTGGAACAACCAGGCCGTGTCGATCTTCAGGTACACGTTCATGACATCAAACCCCTCGCTGCCGGGGGCCCTGACCATGTAGCAGAAGCTCTTCCGGGTCCGTCCTCTAGCTGCCGTGTCCATCCTGCAGACAGCTCACGAGCCAGGGCTTGGTGAAACAACAGAGAATTGGCAACATTGACTTTGGAATTTTGAGGCGGCCGCTGTGCCTTCAGAGGCTTCAGAAAAGGCCCCTTAAGGACGGCAAGAACAGGTGGGTTATTCATGAGGGGGACTCGGGTTTCACGACCACAGGCCTATGCAACATGAACGAGGTCTCTGGTTTCACGGCCTGGCCTGCATGCCAGAGCTCACCCACTGTGAGCGCCCAGAAAATCACATGACTAAACGCTCAGTGACACATACGGGTGGTCGGACACAGCTTCTAGTGAGGCTATCAGAGCCACACTTTCTCACATGCCCCCCAGAGCACAGCAAACACCCACCCTGGACTGGGAATCTGGGGCAAAAGGCCTGGGGAGGTAGCTAACACTGCACTGTGTACCCTAGCTCTGGAGCAACTCCTGTCTGATCTGGTCCAGCCCTCTGGAGCCCCATGAGGTGGGTGTCAGCACTCACGTCACAGATGACCACAGGGGCCCCAGGAGAGCATGCAAGCCCCCCATATAGAAGCAGCAGAGTCAGGACCCAAGTTAGCCTCAGGTTGCATCCTGGCGGGAGAGATACAACAGCAGGTGGGGAACACCAAGACTCCAGGACAGGAGAAAAAACACCCTGGGGGACCCAGAGCTGGGGGGTTCCAGGCCAAGGAGTCACAGGAGGAAGGAGGAGCTGCAGTGAGCAGAGGTGGAGGGAACTCCTCCGGGGCAGGGTCTGCAGGGCCAGAGCCACAGACAGGGACTAGCGCAGGCAAGGAAATGTGGGCTGACCCAGGGACACAAGGACGGTGGGAGTGAGAATGTGGGTGGAGGTAGCCTGGGGATATCCTGCAGACTCTTCCTCTCTCTGTGGGCAGGGAGGAGCAGGGCAACCTAGGATTTTAGCATGGAGCCCCTGGGGCATGAAGGGGCGAACATGGGGGGGCTTCTCCTGGTGGTACAGGTGCTGCTGGCCTCAATTGTGGACAGTGGGCATGGACGAGATGGCCTGAGCTGGAATCCTCCCTGCATTGTTCACCAGGTGAGCTCTGGGCAAATTACTCAACTTTTCTTAAAGAAGGGGGTAAAATAACACCACCCTGGTGATGCAATGGTTAAGCACTCAGCTGCTAACCAAAAGTCCAGTGGTTCAAACCCACCAGCAGGGAGAAAGACCTGGCGATCTGCTCCCATAAAGATTGTTGTTGTTACTCTTGTTAGGTGCCATCAAGTCAGTTCTGACTCATAGCAACCCGACCTACAACAGAATGAAACATTGCCCGGTCCTGCGCCATCTTCGCAACTGTTCCAATGTTTGTGCCCTTTGTTGCAGCCACTGTGTCAATTCATCTCATTGAGAGTCTTCTGTTTTTCACTGACCCTGTGCTTTACCAAGCATGATGTCCTTCTCCAGGGACTGGTCCCTTACATAAAGATTACAGCCTAGAAAGCCCATGGAGCAGTTCTGCTCTGATCTATAGGGTCGCTATGCGCCAGAATCGACTTGATGGCATCAAAAACCACAAAGAGCGATGAGGAATAAACAGGTTGAGCCCAGCAGTGAGCAGCTCTTAGGTCGGGGGAGAGGCAATCACAGACAGTGGTCAGGACCCAGGAGGAGCCTGGGTGGGACACGCTGCACTCTTGGTGCTGATTCTGCACTCAAAAACAGGGACCCTTTAGGAAACTGGGACAAGGGCAGGGAGCAGGAGGTTGAGGGAGCAAGTGTTGCAGAGCGGCCTCCCGGGAAATCTTGTGACCTCTGCTTTTCCTACCAAGGAAACAATACTCCAGCCCTTTCTCAGGGGCAGCCCCCCAGGACAAGTTAAGGTCCATCTTAGGAAGGCTCCTGGATGAGCAGCCAAGACCCCTGGGAAGGAGAGGTGTGTTTGCAGGTGGAATGGAACAAGGCTCACCTGCTGAGCCTGCAGACCCCCAGCGTGCCCGGGGTGAGGAGGAGGGCAGACACAGCTTCTAGTGGAGCTGTCAGAGCCACACGCTCTCACATGCCCCCTGGGCCACCGTAAGGACTCCCCAGGGTCAGGGCCCTCATTTCATATGGGACTGCCACCCCAGAGACAGTGGGGGTTGGTGGTTTGGGGGCGGCTCCGCGAGCCTATGAGTAGTTGTCGGAGCAGAGTGAAGATAGTGGTTTCTGCCGGGACAGAGCTGGGGTCTGAAGAAGCCCCCAAGAGCTCTTAAACAATCTGAGGGAGGAGTAGGAGGGGCCCAAATTGGCTGGTTTGAGATCCCCCCATCCGCCCCACCCCATCTTGGCAGTTCTTGTTAAAAGTGAAAAAATAAACACGACTTTGTAGCTGGAGCATCCAGTCAGACTCCTACCGGCCACACATGGGCCATGGAAGGAGGGGGACATGAAGGACCCCTGAGCATTCACCTGTGTGCCCATATGTATGAGGCCAACAGTGGACGAGGTGCTTGGGAAGCATGTCCCCCACAGGCCAGCTCAGTGCCGGTTGCCAGTTCAGTGCTGGGTGTCCAACTCTGTGGCCTTCACTGGGAGCACCACCCACATGTCACACATGGTCAGCTCAGCATGTGCACTCAGGGACAGACACCCCACACCTGGATGGAGAACAGTTGCAAGGGCCTCATGGCCATGGGGGCCAGTGCATTCTGAGATGCCTCAGTCCTGGACAGACAGCTGGTCACCCATGTATCTGGTCTTGTGCCCCAACCCTGATGCCAGTCCCTCATCATGGCCAGTGGACACTGGCCGTAGGTGGTTCCCACACTGGCCACTTAGCCAGCACCTCCACAGCTGTCCACAGCCACTGGGACCACGCTGCAGGGTGGGCAGAGACCACCATTTATGAGCTGTGTTGGGTGGCTGCCCATTCTGGGAACTCTCATGGGCTCTGTCCTCCACTCCCACCCAGTCCTCCAGGATAAAGTGTCAGGCCAAAGCCCCCTTCTGGTGTTGCATAGAGTCAATGCGTCCCCAGGCAACACTGCTCACAGGCAAAGCAAAAACCCCACCCTGGGCACAAGGACTGTGAATAAGCCATAAATACCTGGGGGAACTGTGACTCTGGAGGTCCCCTGAGGGTGGTGGCCCTGGTCACAGCCAGTCCCTGCAGGGACACTGGGAGCTGTACCTGAGACATCAGGAGAGATGCTGGTTTGCTGGGGGCAAGGGGCTTGGAAGCCCTGCAGCTCTGGGATCTGCCTGAGTCAGCCTCATTTGCTGGCACTGAGCTGTCACAGGGCAGGGGAGCATAGAGAGAACCCGGTCATCACCTGGAAGGGTGAGGGCTCCTCCTGGGGGGTCCTTCTGGGTACAGGGAAAACCTGTGGGCCCTTGTGGGTTTTTGTGGTTGTTGGTTGTCAACCTCATGTATAACAGAATGAAACGCTGCCTGGTCCTGTGTCATCCTCACAATCGCTGGTATATTTGAGCCCATCTTTGCAAGTCTGAGCATCTAGTTAAGCCAGAAGGAAACCCCATGTGAGGTGTTGCATGGGCAGTCTGCCCCTCAGCTGAAGAAATTAGAACTGAGAGAGGCGTGCCCTATCCAGGTCCACAGCAGGGTTGGAGTGGTTGGATGTTCTGGTCTCAGCGTCCCACAGTTCTGTCCACACTGTCAGGTGTGCCTGGCAAACCTGGACGTGGCCCCTTCCCCAGAGGTGAATGAGCAGATGGGGGCCGTGAGGACCACCATGCACCCTTCCTGGGGGAGAAACCGGGGCACAGCAGGACACAAAGCATTTAGCAAATGCTTTCTGCACCTCCTCAGCCCCAGAAACAAAGGCATGTCCTCCATCCTCGTTCCCGGCCATTCATCCCTGCCCTGGAGCGCTCCAAGGCCTGTGTTCAGGCGAAGCCCTAGGTCTTCCCATCTCATCATCTGGTGTAGGTGAGCCACATGCTGGAGGGGGTCTCGGTGGGTCTGAACCGAGGTGGGCGGCACTCACTCAGCACCCTGAGTCCCGGGTGTGGTTTGATGGCCCCGCCTAGGTGGGGTCTTCCTTTGGTGCCATCACATAGGGTGTGGTCTCTGAGGAGTTCCAGCCCCTCCACTGCTCACCACTGACTCCCTCCATGGCCTGAATCCCAGTTGTTCCTTTTTCCACTGTGCTCCCTCTCATGGGCATTGTGGGGCTGCTCATTTGCCCACCAGCTGGAGCCACAGGTGTCCCTCCTCAGGGACAACCCTGAATGTCCTTCCCACCTCCAGCCAGAGCCATGGGCATCCCTCCTCAGTGACAAGCCTGGAATGTCCCTCCAATCTCCAGCCAGGGCTGTGGGTGTCTCTCCTCAATGACCAGCCTGGGATATACCTCCATCCCCAGCCAGGGCCATGGGCATCCCTCCTCAATGACAAGCCCAGGACGTCCCTCCACCTCCAGCCAGAACCACAGATGTCCCTCCTCCTCATTGATAAGCCCAGGATGTTCCTCCCACCTCCAGCTGGGGCCATGGGTGTCCCTCCTGGCCTCCAGCCGTCCTTCCAGCACAGAGTCGGCCTCACCTCCACCTGCACCACCCTCCACATCACCGGGTCTATTCTGAGGCCCAGCATCTTTCCTCCAGAGTGCAGGGAGCACAGGGCATGCGGTGGCTCCTCTTCTGGAGATGTGACCCCCCCGTACCCCAACAACAGAGACAAAACAGCGTCTGGAAATAACTTCTCTTCTCAGGGCTCTCAACGTGCCTCCCTCTGCAGCAGCCCACCACCAGCCTCTGCCCCCAACAGCTCTTCCAGCTAGGTTCAGGGACCACCCCTGAGAACAGGGAGGGTTCACCTCTCCTCAATTGTAAGCATGAACCTGGGCCTCAGCAGCAGGGGTGCCCCAGTCCCCACAGGCACCCAGGACTGCTCTGTCCCCCGCATGTCCTCCTCGGAAGCCCCCCTGCAAATTACAGTCAAGATCAGGAGTGGCCAGACGTAGCCCAGCGTGGCCATGGCACCTCTTTGTCCATGTGGCCCAGGAACAGCCATCACAGCCAGAAGGGCGGTGGAGCTCAGCTCCCCTGGAAATCCCAGGTCCCTGGTGCCGCCCCCAGGACCGTAGGCCCCAGCTCTTGGGCCGAGTCCTGCTGTCTCTGGCCTCCAGCTGCAGATCCGGCTGCACTGGGAACAGCAGGTTCTGCTGACAGTGTGGATTTGGTTTCAGAGCTCAAAGATGTTTGTAAATGAGCACGCAGTGTCACGGGACATATGTACACAGGTCCGGGCGTTTGCATCCGCTGCACAGCCAGGGCTCAGGTGGTGAGACCTTGGTGTGGCACCCACAGCACAGCAGCCCCGAGGCTCGGGGCCTGGTAATGGCACTTGTTTCCAGCCCCAGTCTCTGCTCTCCATCTGGACGGAGCTGCAACTGGGCTGGACAATGCCCCAGCCTCCTGGGCTGGACAAAACCGGTTGTTACCACAGAAACCTCAAAGCCTAGGCTGGCGGAGCCAGGCATGTACCCGAAATGCTTCCCTCAAGGGCTGTGGTCAGTTCAGTGAGTTCTGTTTTCAGTCTCTGAGTTTTGAGTAGCTTGTTGTTCTGTTGAATTTGGTTCAAGAGGGGTTGGGGTTGCCGTGGGGACTCAGTTTATCCCATAAGCTCTTTTTCTGTCCTGTAAGATCAAAGAAGAATTTGAGATGACACAAGAACCAATGCTAAATGGTTGGAGCAGCTCCTGCCCATAGCCCACCCCTCCCCACTGTCCTGACCTCTCAGCCAAGCTACTTGAGGGGCCCTCAGTAATGCGGGTAGAAGAGAGGGGTTTGGACCCCTTTCCTCCAGGGTTCCTACCACAAGGCTATCCACACCCCATCTGCTGGAACTTGGAGTGAGTCTTCCTCCAAGGCCTGGGCCTTTTCTTTCTCCATTCATCAAACACTGAGTGCGTTTCTTCCACATGCTGAGCGCTATTCTGGGTGCTGGGATGTAGAAGCCCTTGGCTTGGGGTCAGCCTCGGGGAGTCCAGACCTCACCCAGGGAGTCCAGCTGCTAGTGGCCTCCCCCAACTCTTCGGGTTCTCAGCCAGGGCTGGGTTCAGGCCAGAACCCCAGATCCTGGAGCCTAGGTGCCGAGTGGGAACCGGGTCACAGCTGGATCATGGGGACCCACAGGCCCAGGGTCGCAGCTCCAGGGTCAGTCCAGGGTCAGCTACCAGGACGTCTCACTCTGGAGGCGCCTGGGCTCTGATCGGTGTCAGGGCCAGGTGTGTGTTCACAGGAAGAGGGCAGGCAGGGGCGGGGCTGGTGGTCCCTGGCAGTTTGCATGGAGGCCTTGGTGTGACTTGTCTGTCCACCTCCTGTCCCTGGAGGCCCCTCGGGTCTGAACCCTGCAGAGGAATTACTGGTGAGGAAGCCTCAGCACCAAGGCCAACAGGGACAGAACCTTTGGAAAACACTAGAAACCCACTTTCAGGATGAACCATCACCAGGGACATACAGGCAACCAGACCCCATTGTCCATTCATAACTGGCCCCAGCTCCCCTCTCTCCATGACCTGGCCCCGGCGAGCCCGAGCAGAGGAATCTACTGCCGGGGCAACGCGCCAGCGCCTCACCCTCCGGGGACGTTGGCCTAAGAGGCAGGGAGGCATACTCCGTCCTAAGTTGTCACCCTTGATCAGTGCAAAGTCAAGGATACCCACCCAGGCGCTCGGCTCCCCGGAATCCTCAAGGCCACAGAATGAATGCTAGTGAGAAAAACAAAAACAGGAACAAAAACTATAAAACAAGACCAAAAGAAAATGAGGAAAAAAGAAAAGAAAAGAAAAAAGATGTAAGATATGTAGTATGGGATTCAATGGCAGCATTTCACAGGATGGTAGATTCGGAGTTCGTTTCAGAAACAGACAGGTTTTCTCCTAGAAATCCCATGGACCCCAGGCCCATCAGGCGGCCTACAGGCCCATCAGGCGGCGCTGTGCCTGTGCACTCCCGACGCTGGCTGACTCAGATGCAACGATCCAGCTCACGACCGGGAGTTGGGGTAGAGATGAGGGTCCTTGAGGCCCCAGCAGACACTTTATAAACATAGGTGGGACCCTCTGTGGGTCATGGTAGGTGGCTCTCACTAAAGGAGCATGAGGAGCACACCAAGTTTCTAGAAGATTCCATGAGAGGTCACCCCATCCAATGTGCAGAGACAGAGAACCCTCTCCCCAACCCCATTCCAGCCAGGGCGTCCTCTCCTAAGAAATTCACTCCTTAAAATCCCTGTGCCATTCAACCGGTCTATTTTAAAAAGAAAAAAATAGGAGGAATAAAATGGCCTTAAAGGAAGAAACAATTCTACAGGTCAGGTCGAATCTGGAATATTTTCTCTTAGCTGTATTCATGACTTGCTCTGATGATGAAGGACTGCTGAATGTCATGTGGGGCTTTTGAAAATCGTCTTGTTTTTCCCAAACAAGGTAACATCTCCCATCTGTTATTTATCAGAGTCCCTGGTGGTGCAAATGGCTAAGTGCTTGGCTGCTAACTGAAAGGTTGGAGGTTCAAGTCCACCCAGAGGTATTTGGGAAGAAAAGACGGGCAATCTACTTCTGAAACTCAGCCATTGAAAACCCTGTGGAGCAGAGTTCTGCTCTGACACACACGAGGTCACCATGTGTCAGGCTAACTCGACGGCAACTGGTACTGGTAACTAATATTTACCTAAAAAAGTAAAATCCAAACAGACAGCCACCGACTTATAGACACATTTAAAAATCACCAGAAGTTGGAGCTAGAAGGGGCCTTTGGAATCACCTAGATGTTTATTTTCTACATGGGGAAACTGAGACCACCTAGGGAGAGTGAAGGGCCTCCTGGCCCCAACAAGGAGGCCATTGATCCGCATCTGACCATCATGGCTGCAGGTGCGCCCATGACCGGCTGAAAGGACTGAAGCTCCGACATGCTGACCACCTTTAGTGTCTTAGTCCCACAGGCCTGACCAGCAGCCACCCGCTAACCCCTCCAGCCTCGCACGCCGGCCTCCACAACTCCGTTCTGGGACAGCAGAGACAGACCAGCCCTCAGACCCTTTCTTGGAGAAAAGAGCCTGGAAGACAATGCTAGCATCCGCCGCAGCTGCCTCTTGGGGCCCTGCCGGCCTCGCTTGGTGTGTGAACACCCCTGTTGTTTGTCAGTCAGCAAACAACAATGTGGGCCTGTCCGCCCTTTCTCTGTCATATCTTGCCCTGTGACCCACCATGTGGACAAAAGTCATAACACCCCTGGGAGAGGGGAAGGCAGGTGGGGGCCAGTGCCTGCAGGCCCCCACCCCAGCTGGCCCAGGCTACGGACTTTCCTATTCACCACCTCTTTAATCCTGACAACTCCTGGGAGCTGGAGAGGACCCTCCCAGGGCCCAGGGCAGAGGGCTGGTCCTGGGTCTGGGGTCCACAGGCAGAGCCAGATTCGAGCCCAGACATCTGTCTGAATAGGAGCCTGGACAAGAGGTGAGGCCATGATGATAAGATGTCCACATGCGGGTGGCTGCTCTGCTCCCATCAACATCCGTGGGGGCCCCATCACCCTCCCTGGTGCAGGGTCTGGGGCAAGCGCCTTAACACATCTCAGCCTCCATTTCCTCAGCACAAGATGGTAATGGCCACAGAGTCTACAGGACAGGAGAACAGGCGGCCGGACTCCCGTCCCCTGGGGTTGGTGGGTGGTCACAAGTAGAGTTTATGCTGGCTCAGCATCAAAAAGCCCACCTTGTTTTCCCCTGTGTGTGTGTCAGAGAGATTTAGTGAAATAAAAGACCCCCCCACATACACACACACATAGAGTATAGGACTAGAACTTCCAACAGCCACTGAGAAGTGGGTGTGTCCTCCAAAACTGTGCTGGAAAGAGGTACCAAGGGCTAATTTTTTCGGTGGGGGCAGAGAGTCCCATAGTGCCTCTGGGCATTGAGAAACCAGCAAGAAATAAAAAGAAGAAAGCCTCCGTTCACGTCTCCTGGGAAAACACCGAGTTCGCACTTACCTTCTCCTCCAGCTCTTTCAGGTGCCTCTTCTGAGCCTCCAGCTTTCCCTCCAGTTCCCGGACCCTCTGAAACACACAGGTTACACATCAGACAGTCACCTTCCCAGGGCAGGTTCTCATCTTTAAGTGCACAAGCACTGTGTGTGCTGCCCGACCCCTCTACATGCGCCCACAGTGCCAGTCTTACTTGACCCCATGATCCTGGAAACAGTAACAGCGGCCCTGCACCAGCAGCCTCTCCACCCCCTGGAAGGCAGAGCCCCAGCTTGTCCCTCTCTCTTCCTGCCCCTCCCAGCGGTGTGACCGTGGGTGAGGGTCCAGCCCCGCATCTGGGCACACATCCTCACCAAAGTCACCCTCCCCGCCCCTGCAGCTGCCTCAGGGCAGAGAAGCCCGCAGTCCCTGACCACCTGCCACTCTGGTCTGTTGCATCCCGTCCACCCACCAGACTCTCCCCAATTGCCATTCCCTTCTCTCTCCTCGGTCTCCAACCTTATCCTGCCCACTGCCTTGCCCTCCATTCAAACATGGCCAGGAATCTCCCATACTAACAGGAACCTCTCCTGCCACTCTACCTAAGGTGTGGGTGTATGTGTGCTTATGTGGGGGCACGTGTGTGCACGTATGTATGTGGACATGTGAGTGCATCTCCACATGTGTGATGTGTTTGTCCATGTGTGCCTGTGCGTGCACATGTGTATGGTGTGTGCACTGCATTGTGTGTTTGTGTGCGTGTGGTGGGTATGTGTGTGCATGTGTGTGTGCACATGTGTGTACATGTGTGCATGTGTGTATGTATGCATGTGTGTGTGCATGTGTACGTATGCATATGTCTGCATGCGTGAGCGTGCATGTGTGCATTCATGTGCACATGCATGTGGGGATGTGGGGTGTGTGTGATGAGTATGTGTGTGCATATATGTGCACACCTGTCCCGGTGTGTGATTTTATGTGTGTGTGCAAGTGTGCCCATGTGTACAGAAGCATCTCCTGTGTGGGACACACCCTCTATCCACTCCTTCACTCTTTCCTGAAATGCTCTTTCTCTTCTCCTTTTCTGCCTCTCTGACACCCTCCTGGCAGCTCTCTAGGTCCTTCCTCACTAGCAGCGGTGAGCTAACTTCTCTAGGTCCTTCCTCACTATCAGTGGTTGGCAAACTTCTCTAGGTCCTTCCTCACTATCAGTGGTTGGCTAACTTCTCTAGGTCCTTCCTCACTATCAGTGGTTGGCAAACTTCTCTAGGTCCTTCCTCACTATCAGTGGTTGGCTAACTTCTCTAGGTCCTTCCTCACTATCAGCAGTTGGCTAACTTCTCTAGGTCCTTCCCCACTAGTGGTGAGCTAACTTCTCTAGGTCCTTCCTCACTAGTGGTGAGCTAATTTCTCTAGCCTCAGTCCTCCCATCAGGAAAATGGCCGTAGCCATACCACCCGCAGGGGAGTCCCGGAGCCCAGTTCCACGTGCTTGGCAGCTCATGGAGAGTCATGTAGGACCCAGCCCTGGGGTAACTCTAGGTAACTCCAGGTACAGCACTCAATAGTGACATCACAAGATACAGCAGAAATGCAAAGTGTTCAGCCAGTGCCCCTGGGTATCGCATCTGCCTGTGAAACAGAGTGTGGGTGTAGAGGACCTGGATGACTTGTGTGCTCTGGTACTACCATTTACAGGGTGGGGCCCTGCTGTTGAAGTGTACAATTAGAGAAAAAGTTTGCTGTGTATTACACCCAGGGTTTCCTGTCACCCCCATCCCCACTCCCCTTACCTCCCTTAACTCCAGCCCTGGGAAACACAACTGCCACATTATCATGGGCACCAATAATAAAACCTGCCTTGTTAACGAAAACGGGCTTTACCACCAACATCCACCAAGTGTACCTGTTGGACTGCTGGGAGCACCCCAATGCCTGCCTGCGGGGTGGGCACACACATGGAGCGAGGAGTGGAGGATGTGGTTCCCCTAATGCCACCTGCTGCCAGCACCCAATGTCTGCCTGTGGGGTCAGCACACACACAGGGCGGGGGGTATGGAGGACATGATTTCCCCAATGCCGCCTGTTGGGAACACCCCAACATCTGCCCACAGCACCAGAGCACACGTGGGGAGTGGAAGGTGGTGTGGGATGGGCTTGGACGTGGCCCCCCTTCCCTGTGTCACCTGCTGGGCCTGCTGCAGCAGCTCCATGCGGGCCCGCAGCACCTGGCTGTCACATTCGCGGCTCTGCCTCAGGATGTGCCGGCGCACCTTCTCCACGGCAGCCTGCAGGTCCTCACGCTGGCCCTCACTCAGCATCTCACCCGCCCTGCACCCTGGTTCCTGCTGCAGCGCATCGTACAGCGTGGCCTCCAGCTCCTGGATTTTCTGAGTGACCAGAAGCACAGACAGAGGGACCGTCACCATCAGGACAGGCTGCCGAGGTGCCAGCTGGGGACCCTACAGGGAGGGAACAAGGGAGCCACCTGTGTGCCCAGCACACGCTTGAGAACACGGTTAACTCTGAACCTATATGTGTGCATGCACGTGTCCTTGTAGCTTATGGCTCCCCTTTTACTTTATTCGCCTGTGTTGTGGGTGGAGTAGCCTCCACTAAAGTATGTGTGGAAGTCCTGACCCCTGTACCTGTGAGTGTGAGCCTGTTTGGAAATAGAATTTTCTTTTGTTATGTTAATGAGGCCATACCTGAGTAGGGTGGGTCCAAAACCTAGTCCCTTCTGAGTGGTGTCTTACAAAAAGAGCAGAAGAGACACAGACGCACACAAGGAAGAGACAGATGCCACATGATGATTCATCTATAAGCCAAGTGTCTTAGTTCTCTACTGCTGCTATAACAGAAATACCACAATTGGGGGAATTCACCAAACTGAAATTTATTTTCTCACAGTTTAGGAGGCTAGAAGCCCAAATTCAGGGCACCATCTCTAGGAGAAGGCTCTCTCTGTCCACTCTGAAGAAAGGTCATTGTATCTTCTCAGCTTCTATTCCTTGACTCCATCCACATCATTAAGGTAGACTCTACTTTGAGGAGGCAGTGCTTCCCTGGTCGTATTTTGAGTGCCTTCCAACCTGAGGGGCTCATCTTCCGGCATTATGTCAAACGATGTTCTGCTGCTATTGATAAGGTTTTCACTGGTCAGTTTTTTCAGAAGTAGACCACCAGGTCCTTCTTGCTGCTATGTCTTAGTCTGGAAGCTCCACTGAAACCTGCCCACCACGGGTGACCCTGCTGGCATTTGAAATACCGGTGGCATAGCTTCCGACATCACAGCAACATGTAAGCCACCACACCATGACAAACTGACAGATGCGTGGTGGTGATGTGGGTGGAATAAATCTTCCAGGACAGTCATTTGCTGATGTGGCACAACTCCAAATGAGAAGAAACAGCTGAAAACATGGATTGTACAAAGTATGAGTCTAGAGAAATTGAATGTCATCAAAAATGAAATGGAATGCATAAAGATCCGTACCTTAGGCATTTGTTGTTGTTGTTGTTAGGTGCTGTCGAGTCGGTTCTGACTCATAGCGAACCTATGCGCAACAGAACAAAACACTGCCTGGACCTGAACCGTCCTCACAATTGTTGCTACGCTTGAGTTCATTGTTGCAGCCACTATGTCAATTCATCTCGTTGAGGGTCCCTCTCTTTTTCACTGATGCTCTACTTTACCAAGCATGATGTCCTTCTCCAGTGATTGGTCCCTCCTGACAACATGTCCAAAGTATGTGAGATGCAGAATGCTTCCAAGGAGCATTCTGGTTGTAATTTCTCCAAGACAGATTTGTTCGTTCTTTGGCAGTCCATGCTATATGCAATATTCTTCGCCAACACCACAACTCAAAGGTGTAAATTCTTCTTTGGTCTTCCTTATTCATTGTCCAGCTTTCACATCCATATGACGTGATTGAAAGTGCCATGGCTTGGGTGATGTATTTGCTTTTCAACGCATTAAAGAGATTTGTTGCAGATTTGCCCAATGCAATGAGTCTTTTGGTTTCTTTCTTTTTTTTTTTTTTAATTTTTATTGTGCTTTAAGTGAAAGTTTACAAATCAAGTCAGTTTACAAATCAAGTCAGTCTCTCGCACAAAAACTTATATACGCCTTGCTACATACTCCCAATTGCTCTCTCCCTAATGAGACAGCCCGCTCCCTCCCTCCACTCTCTCTTTTCGTGTCCATTTCGCCAGCTTCTAACCCCCTCTACCCTCTCATCTCCCCTCCAGGCAGGAGATGCCAACATAGTCTCAAGTGGCCCCCTGATCCAAAAAGCTCATTCCTCACTAGCATCCCTCTCCAACCCATTGTCCAGTCCACTCTCTGTCTAAAGAGTTGGCTTTGGGAATGGTTCCTGTCCTCAGCCTACAGAAGGTCTGGAGGCCATGACCACCGGGTCCTTCTAGTCTCAGTCAGACCATTAAGTCTGCTCTTTTTACGAGAATTTAGGGTCTGCATCCCACTGCTCTCCTGCTCCCTCAGGGGTTCTCTGTTGTGTTCCCTGTCAGGGTAGTCATCGGTTGTAGCCGGGCTCCATTTAGTTCTTCTGGTCTCAGGATGATGTAGTCGCTGGTTCATGTGGCCCTTTCTGTCTCTTGGGCTCCTAATCGCCTTGTGTCCTTGGTGTTCTTCATTCTTCTTTGATCCAGGTAGTTCTATTTCTAACTTTTTAAGGAAGCGCCAAATCGATTTCCAAAGTGGTTGTACCATTTTACATTCCCACTAGCAGTGTATAAGTGTTCCAATCTCTCCACGGCCTCTCCAACATTTATTATTTTGTGTTTTTTTGATTAATGCCAGCCTTGTTGGAGTGAGATGAAACCTCATTGGAGTTTTGATTTGCATTTCTCCAATGGTTAATGATCGTGAGCATTTTCTCATGTATCTGTTAGCTACCTGGATGTCTTCTTTAGTGAAGTGTCTGTTCATATCTTTTGCCCATTTTTTTATTGGGTTATTTGTCTTTTTGTTGTTGAGTTTTTGCAGTATCATGTAGATTTTAGAGGTCAGGTGCTGATCGGAAATGTCATAGCTAAAAACTTTTTCCCAGTCTATACGTAACTTTTTTACTCTTTTGGCGAAGTCTTTGGATGAGCATAGGTGTTTGATTTTTAGGAGCTCCCAGTTATCTAGTTTTTCTTCTGCATTGTTAATAAAGTTTTGTACACTGTTTATGCCATGTATTAGGGCTCCTAACATTGTCCCTATTTTTCTTCTGTGATCTTTATTGTTTTAGATTTTATATTTAGGCCTTTGATCCATTTTGAGCTCTTTTCTGTGCGCGGAGTAAGGTATGGGTCTTGTTTCATTTTTTTGCAGATGGATATCCAGTTATGCCAGCACCATTTGTTAAAAAGACTGTCTTTTCCCCATTTAACTGTTTTGGGCCCTTTGTCAAATATCAACAGCTCCTATGTGGGTGGATTTATGTCTGGGTTCTCAATTCCGTTCCAATGGTCTATGTATCTGTTGTTGTACCAGTACCAGGATGTTATGACTACTGTGGCAGTATAAGATTCTAAAATCAGGTAGAGTGAGGGCTCCCACTTTGTTCTTCTTTTTCAGTAAGGCTATACTTATCTAGGGCCTTTTCCCCTTCCATATGAAGCTGGTGATTTGTTTCTCCATCTCATTAAAAAATGTCGTTGGAATTTGGTTGGGAATTGCATTAAATCTATAGATTGCTTTTGGTAGAATAGACATTTTTATAATGTTAAGTCTTCCTGTCCATGAGCAAGGTATGTTTTTCCATTTATATAGGTCTCTTTTCATTTCTTGCAGAAGTGTTTTTGTAGTTTTCTTTGTATAGGTCTTTTACATCTCTGGTAAGATTTATTCCTAAGTATTTTATCTTCTTGGGGCTATTGTAAATGGTATTGATTTGGTGACTTCCTCTTCGATGTTCTTTTTGTTGTGTGGAGGACTCCAACTGATTTTTGTATGTTTATCTTGTATCCTGATACTTTGCTGAACTCTTCTATTAGTTTCAGTAGTTTTCTGGAGGATTCCTTAGGGTTTTCTGTGTATAAAATTATGTCATCTGCAAATAGAGATACTTTTACTTCTTCCTTGCCAATCTGGATGCCCTTTACCTCTTTATCTTGCCTGATTGCTCCAGCTAGGACCTCCAGCACTATGTTGAATAAGAGTGGTGATAAAGGGCATCCTTGTCTGGTTCCCGATCTCAAGGGGGAATGCTTTCAGGCTCTCTCCATTTAGGATGATGTTGGCTATTGACTTTGTATAAATGCCCTTTATTATGTTGCAGAATTTTCCTCCTATTCCTATTTTGCTGATATTTTTTATCATGAATGGGCGTTGAACTTCGTCAAATGCCTTTTCAGCATCAATTGATAAAATCATGTGATTCTTGTCTGTTATTTATATGATGGATTACATTAATTATTTATCTAATGTTGAACAATCCATGCATACCTGGTATGAATCCCACTTGGTCATGGTGAATTTTTTTTTTGATATGTTGTTGAATTCTATTAGCTAGAATTTTGTTGAGGATTTTTACATCTGTGTTCATGACGAATATAGGTCTGTAATTTCCTTTTTTTGTGGTGTCTTTACCTGGTATTGGTATCAGGGATATGCTGGCTTCATAGAATGAGTTTGGGAGTATTATGTCCTTTTCTATGCTCTGAAATACCTTTAGTAGTAGTGGTGTTAACTCTTCTCTGGAAGTTTGGTAGAACTCTGCAGTGAAGCTGTCTGGGCCATGGCTTTTTTTTGTTGTTGGGAGTTTTTTGATTACCTTTTCAATCTCTTCTTTTGTTATGGGTCTATTTAGTTGTTCTACCTCTGTTTGTGTTAGTTTAGGTAGGTAGCGTGTTTCTAGGAATTCATCCATTTCTTCTAGGTTTTCAAATTTCTTAGTCTAATTTTTCATAGTAATCTGATATGATTCTTTTAATTTCAGTTGGGACTGTTGTAATATGGCCCATCTTATCTCTTATTCGGGTTATTTGCTTCCTCTCCTGTTTTTCTTTTGTCAGTTTGGCCAATGTTGTTGTTGTTGTTAGGTGCCATCGAGTTGGTTCCGACTCATAGCGACCCTGTGCACAACAGAACGGAACACTGCCCAGTCCTGAGTCATCCTTACAATCGTTGTTATGCTTCAGCTCATTGTTGCAGCCACTGTGTCAATCCACCTCATTGAGGGTCTTCCTCCTTTCCGCTGACCCTGTACTCTGCCAAGCATGGTGACCTTCTCCAGGGACTGATCCCTCCTAACAACATCTCCAAAGTATGTAAGATGCAGTCTCGCAATCCTTGCTTCTAAGGAGCATTCTGGTTGTACTTGTTCTAAGACAGATTTGTTCGTTCTTTTGGCAGTCCATGGTGTATTCAATATTCTTTGCCAACACCACAATTCAAAGATGTCAATTCTTCGGTCTTCCTTATTTGTTTTCCAGCTTTCACATGCATATGATGCGATTGAAAATACCATGGCTTGGGTGAGGTGCACCTTAGTCTTTAAGGTGACATCTTTGCTCTTCAACACTTTAAAGAGGTCCTTTGCAACAGATTTACGAAATGCATTGCGTCTTTTGATTTCTTGACTGCTGTTTCCATGGCTGTTGATTGTGGATCCAAGTAAAATGAAATCCTTGACAACATCAACCTCTTCTCTGTCTATCATGATGTTGTTCATTGGTCAAGTTGTGAGGATTTTTGTTTTCTTTATGTTGAGGTGCAATCCAAACTGAAGGCCATGGTCTTTGATCTTTGTTAGTAAGTGCTTCAAGTCCTCTTCACTTTCAGGAAGCAAGGTGGTGTCATCTGCATAACGCAGGTTGTTAATCAGTCTTCCTCCAATCCTGATGCCCCGTTCTTCTTCATATAGTCCAGCTTCTCGTATTATTTGCTCAGCATACAGATTGAATAGGTATGGTGAAAGAATAAAACCCTGATGCACACCTTTCCTGACTTTAAACCAATCAGTATTACCTTGTTATGTATGAACAACTGCCTCTTGATCTATGTAAAGGTTCCTCGTGAGCACAATTAAGTGTTCTGGAATTCCCATTCTTCACAATGTTATCCATAGTTTGTTATGATCCACACAGTCGAATGCCTTTGCATAATCAATAAAACACAGGTAAACATTCTTCTGGTATTCTCTGCTTTCAGCCAGGATCCATCTGACATCAGCAATGATACCCCTGGTTCCACGTCCTCTTCTGAAACCGGCCTGAATTTCTGGCAGTTCCCTGTCGATATACTGCCGCAGCCATTTTTGAATGATCTTCAGCAAAATTTTGCTTCTGTGCGATATTAATGATATTGTTCTATAATTTCCACATTTGGTTGGATCACCTTTCTTGGGAATAGGCATAAATATGGATCTCTTCCAGTCAGTTGGCCAGGAAGCTGTCTTCCATATTTCTTGGCATAGACGAGTGAGCACCTCCAGCACTACATCTGTTTGTTGAAACATCTCAATTGATATTCTATCAATTCCTGGAGCCTTGTTTTTCGCCAATGCCTTCAGAGCAGCTTGGACTTCTTCCTTCAGTACCATTTGTTCAAGATGATATGCCACCTCTTGAAATGGTTGAACATCGACTAATTCTTTTTGGTATAATAACTGTGTGTATTCCTTCCATCTTCTTTTGATGCTTCCTGCATCATTTCATATTTTCCCCATGGAAACCTTCACTATTGCAACTCAAGGCTTGAATTTTTTCTTCAATTCTTTCGGCTTGAGAAACGCCGAGCGTGTTCTTCCCTTTTGGTTTTCCATCTCCTGATCTTTGCACATGTCATTACAATACTTTACTTTGTCTTCCTGAGCCGCCCTTTGAAATCTTCTGTTCAGTTCTTTTACTTCATCAATTCTTCCTTTTGCTGTAGCTGCTCGACGTTTGAGAGCAAGTTTCAAGGTCTCCTCTGACATCCATCTTGGTCTTTTCTTTCTTTCCTGTCTTTTCAGTGATCTCTTGCTTTCTTCATGGTTGATGTTCTTTATGTCATTCCACAACTACTCTGGTCTTCAGTCACTAGTGTTCAATACGTCAAATCTGTTCTTCAGATGGTCTCTAAATTCAGGTGGAATATACTCAAGATCATATTTTGGCTCTCGTGGACTTGCTGTGTTTCTTCTCGTTTTGAATTGTGCCACACCAGCAAATGAAGGTTCCGAAAGCTTTACTCCATCCATGTCATTAAGGTCGACTCTACTTTGAGGAGGCAGCTCTTCCCCAGTCATCTTTTGAGTGCCTTCCAACCTGGGGGGCTCATCTTCCAGCAGTATATCAGACAATGTTCCGCTGCTATTCATAAGGTTTTCAGTAGCTAATGCTTTTCAGAAGTAGACTGCTGGGTCCTTCTTCCTAGTCTGTCTTAGTCTGGAAGCTCAGCTGAAACCTGTCCTCCATGGGTGACCCTGCTGGTATCTGAATACCTGTGCCATAGCTTCCAGCATCACAGCAACATGCAAGCCCCCACAATACGACAAACTGACAGACACGTGGGGGTTTGGCCAATAGTTTATCAATTTTGTTGATTTTTTCAAAGAACCAGCATTTGGTCTTGTTAATTCTTTCAATTGTTTTTCTGTTTTCTATTTCATTTAGTTTTACTCTAATTTTTATTATTTGTTTTCTTCTGGTGCCTGAGGGTTTCTTTTGTTGTTCTTTTTCTATTTGTTCAAGTTGTAGGGATAATTCTTTGATTTTGATCCTTTCTTTTTTTGGATGTGTGCATTTATTGATATAAATTCACCTCTGAACACTGCTTTCACTGTGTCCCGAAGGTTCTGATAGGAAGTATTTTCATTCTCATTGGATTCTATGAACTTCTTTATTCCATCCTTAATGTCTTCTATAATCCAGTCTTTTTTGAGCAGGGTATTGTGCAGTTTCCAAGTGTTTGATTTCTTTTCCCTGATTTTTCTGTTATTGATTTCCACTTTTATGGCCTTCTGGTCAGAGAAGATGCTTTGTAATATTTCAATGTCCTAGATTCTGCTAAGGCTTGCTTTATGACCTAATATGTGGTCTATTCTAGAGAATGTTCCATGTGCATTAGAAAAGAAAGTATACTTGGTTGCTGTTAGGTGGAGTGTTCTGTATATGTCTATGAGGTCAAGTTGGTTTATTGTGGCATTTAGATGTTCTGTGTCTTTATTGAGCTTCTTTCTGGATGTCCTGTCCTTCACCAAAAGTGATGTGTTGAAGTCTCCTACTCTTATTGTGGAGCTGTCTATCTCACTTTTCAGTGCTGATAGACTTTGTTTTATGTATCTTGCAGCCCTGTCATTGGGTGTATAAGTATTTAATATGGCTGTATCTTCTTGGTATATTGTCCCTTTAATCATTATGTAGTGTCTTTCCTTATCCTTTATGATGGATTTAACTTTAAAGTCTATTTTGTCAGAAACTCATATTGCCACCCCTGCTCTTTTTTGATTGTTGTTTGCTTATTTTTTTTTCCCATCCTTTGAGTTTTAGTTTGTTTGTGTCTCTAAGTCTAAGGTGTGTCTCTTGTAGGCAGCATATAGACGGATTGTGTTTTTTAATCCATTCTGCCACTCTCTGTCTCTTTATCGGTGCTTTTAGTATAGGTATGAGTTTAGTGTTATCATTTTGATGTCTTTTTTGTGTGTTGTTGAAATTTTCTTTTTCCCACTTATTTTATGCGCTGAGTAGATTATCTTTATATATCATCCTTTCCTCATATTCATTATTGTTGATTTTGTTTCTGCTGAGTCTCTATTTTTTTCTTGTATTTTATTTTGATGTGTAGGATAGTTTGTCTCCTTTGTGCTTACCTTATTATTTGCCCCTATTTTTCTAAATTTAAACACAACTTTTATTTCTTTGTATCGCCTTATCTTCCTCTCCATATGGAAGATGTATGACTACATTTCTTAGTCTCTCTTTATTGTTTTAATGTTGTCTTCTTTTACATAAAAACATCGCTGTTACCCAGTTTTGAGCATTTTTTTAAATCTTGATTTATTTTTGTGATTTCCCTGTCTGGGTTGACTTCTGATTGCTCCGCCCAGTGTTCTAGTCTTGGGTTCATATCTGATATTATTAACTTCCTAACCAAAGAACTCCCTTTAGTATTTCTTGTAGGTTTGGTTTGTTTTTTACAAATTCCCTAAACTTCTGTTTATCTGGAATTGTCCTCATTTCACCTTCATATTTGAGAGACAGTTTTGCTGGATATATAATTCCTGGATAGCAATTTTTTTTCTTTCAATTTTTTATATAAGTTATCCCATTGCCTTCTTGCCTGCATGGTTTCTTCTGAGTAGTCCGAGCTTATTCTTATTGGCTCTCCTTTGTAGGTGACTTTTCGTTTATCCCTAGCTGCTCTTAAAATTCTCTCTTTATCTTTGGTTTGAGCAAGTTTGATTATAATATGTCTTGGTGACTTTCTTTTAAGATCTACCTTATGTGGAGTTCGATGAGCATCTTGGACAGATACCTTCTCATCTTTCACGATATCAGGGAAGTTTTCTGCCAACAAATCTTCAACAATTCTCTCTGTATTTTCTGTTATCCCTCCCTGTTCTGGTACTCCAATCACTCGTAGGTTATTTCTCTTGATAGAGTCCCACATGATTCTTTAAGGTTTCTTCATTTTTTTTTTTAATTCTTTTATCTGATTTTTCTTCAAATATATTAGTGCCAAGTGCTTTATCTTCAAGTTCACAAAGTCTGCCTTCCACTCGCTCAAATCTGCTTCTCTGACTTTCTGTTGAGTTGTCTACTTCTGTAATTTTATTGCTAATCTTTTGAATTTCTGATTGCTGTCTGTCTATGGATTTTTCCAGCTTCTTAAATTTTTCATTTTGCCCCTGAATAATGTCTTTAATTTCTTCAGCTGCTTTTATCTCTGTGTTCCTTGGCTTATTCTGCGTATTGCCTGATTTCCTTCCTGATGTCTTGAAGGGTTCTGTATATTAATCTTTTGTATTCTGCCTCTGGTAATTCCAGGAAGGCACTTTCATCTAGAAGATCCCTGGATTCTTTGTTTTGAGAGTTTGTTGAGGTGATTATGGCCTGTTTCTTTATGTGACTTGATATTGACTGTTGTCTCCAAGCCATCTATAAGTTATTGTATTAGTTTATTTTATATTTGCTTACTGTGTTCTAGCTTCTTGCTTTGTTTTGTTTTGATATACCCAAATGGGTTGCTTGAGTGAGCTAGCTTGATTATTTTCACCTTTGGAGCTCTGACATCCTGTCCCCAGATGCCTAGAGCTGTTATCAGGTATATCAGTCTAGGAGTCCATTCACTTTTCTTGTGTGAATTCAGATCATCAAGTGTGTGGTCCAGGCTCTGTCCTACAGTCTTAGAGGGGCAGGGGTGATTGGTGTAGGTACTGGAATCTGGTTGCAGCAGGGAGTCACACTCTGAACAAGGCAGGGGGCTGAGAATCATCCCCCATATGTCTCTGAGGAAAGCGTATCCCTGTTCCCTAGAGTGTACAGGTGGGTGTGTTCTGCAGACAGGCCATGGGCACCCAATGTTTTTGGTTGTAAGGACTGGGAGGTACCAGTTATCCTAGGACCCCTGTTGCAGGTGGCTGGGTGACCTGAGTGGAGCTATCAGTCCTTAGGCCCCTGATGTGGGTAGGTGAGAACCTTGTTTAACAGGTAAAGCAATGTCAAACATCATACACCCACCTCTCTGCCGCACAGCTGAAATGGTTGGAGTCTGCCAACAAGGGCCTATTCCCCTGAAATAGGCCCACACAGGTCCATGCAAAGGGGAAAGGTGCTCAAAGTCCACGGACCATTTATGCCTGGACAGGAGCCACTTCTGTCCTGAGCTCTCCCGGTTAATGGAGCTGGTGAATTATCTTTTTCCCCAATTGCAAATTTATTCATTCTCCAAGGCCGGGAAGGTGGCTCTAGGTGCTCAACAGGGCCTATTTCAGGCCCAGGGAAGTCAGCCGCTGCAGCCGCCTTGTGGGGGGGGTGAGGTAAAATATACACAAGTACTTAGCTTTTGCCGAGAGTGCCGTTCCAGCGGTGTGAGTAGGCTGTGTGGCTGGCTGCTTCTCCCTGAGGAATCTGTGGCCGAACGCTATTACCAGCCTGTGGCTGCTGTTCCGGGAATGGTGCCTGAGGGCTCCTTGCGATTCAGGTCCAGTAATTCCTCTCCACTTCTGAACCGTCTCTTCCTCCCCTGCCCCTCAGTTTATTTTCTATGCTTGCCTTTGATGTTCAGGGCTCATAGCTTGTCATAAATATACTGGTTTCACTTGTTTTTTTTTGGGTCTTTGTTGTAAAAAAGGCTCGCTGGAAGCATCTGTCTATTCCACCATCTTTGCCCCACCTGTCTTTTGGTTTCTTGACTGCTGCTTCCATGGCTGTTGATTGTGGATCCAAATGAAATGAAATCCTTGATAACCCCAATCTTTTCTCTGTTTATCATGATGTTGCTTATTGGTCTAGTTGTGAGGATTTTTATTTTCTTTATGTTGAGGTGTAATCCATACCGAAAGCTGCGGTCTTTGATCTTCATCAGAAAGTGTTTCAAGTCCTCTTCACTTTCAGCAAACAAGGTTGTGTCATCTGCATACTGCAGGTTCTTAATGAGTCTTCCTCCGATCCTGATGCCCCATTTTTCTTTCATATAGTCCAGCTTCTTGGATTATTTGCTCAGCATATACAGATTGAATAGATATGGTGAAAGGATACAATCCTGCTGCACACCTTTCCTGACTTTAAACCATGCAGTATCCCCTTGTTCTGTTTGAACGACTGCCTCTTGATCTATGGACAGGTTTCTCATGAGCACAATTAAGTGTTCTGGAATTCCCATTCTTCACAATGTTATCCAAAATTTGTTATGAACCACAGAGTCGAATGCCTTTGCATAGTCAATAAAACACAGGTAAACATCCTTCTGGTATTCTCTGCTTTCAACCAGGATGCATCTGACATCAACAATGATATCCCTGGTTCCACATTCTCTTCTAAATCCTGCTTGAATTGCTGAAAGTTCCCTGTTGATATACTCCTGTAGCTGCTTTTGAATGATATTCAGCAAAATTTTTGCTTGCATGTAGTATTAATGATATTGTTCAATAATTTCTGCATTCAGTTGGGTCACCTTTCTTGGGAATAGGCATAAATATGGATCTCTTCCAGTCAGTTGGCCAGGTAGTTCTCTTCCAAATTTCTTGGCATAGACAAGTGGACACTTCCAGTGCTGTGTCTGTTTGTTGAAACATCTCAATTGGTACTCTGTAAATTCTGGAGCCTTGTTTTTTGCAAATGCCTTTAGTGCAGCTTGGACTTATTCCTTCAGTTCCATTGGTTCCTGATCATATGTTACCTTCTGGAATGGTTGAATGTCGATCAATTCTTTTTGGTAAAGTGACTCTGTGTATTCCTTCCATCTTCTTTTGATGCTTCCTGTGTCGTTTAATATTTTCCCCGTAGAGTCCTTCTGTATTGCAACTCACGGCTTGAAATTTTTTCTTCAGTTCTTTCAGCTCGAGAAAGGCTGATCATGTTCTTCCCTTTTGGTTTTCTATCTCCTAAGCATTAGTCAGCTTAAATGGACTGACATTGGCTGTTTTGAATCAGACAACCATACGGATTACTATGCCAGAAATGAGAAATTGAAGATGAATGGCATTACATTAATCATCAAAAAGACCATTTCAAGATCTATCCGGAAGTACAACCACATCAGTGATAGGATAATACCCATATGTCTATAAGGAAGACTAGTTAATACAACTATTACTCAAATTTACGCACCAACCACTAAGGCCGAAGATGGGAAAATCAAAGATTTTTAACTTCTGCAGTCTGAAATTGATTGAACATACAATCAAGATGCATTGATAGTTACTGGTGATTGCAATGTGAAATTTGGAAACAAAGAAGGATCAGTAGTTGGAAAATATGGTCTTGGTGATAAAAATGACAGTGGAGATTGCATGATAGAACGTTGCAAGACCAGTGACTTCTTCATTGTAAATACCATTTTTCAGCAACATAAATGGTGACTATACACGTGATTACCTCACCAGATAGAAAACACAGGAATCAAATCGACTACATCTGTAGAAGGAGATGCTGGAGAAGCTCAATATCATTAGTCTGAACAAGGCAAAGGGCCAATTTTGGAACAAAGCATGAATTCCTCATATGCAAGCTTAAGTTGAAGCTGAAGAATATTAAAACAAATTCACAAAAACCAAAATCCAACCTTGAGTCAATCCCACCCGAATTTGGAGACAATCTCCAGAATACATTTGATGCATTGAACACTCAAGACCAAAGACCAGATAAGTTGTGGAATGACATCAAGGACATCTTACATGAAGAAAGCAAAAGGTCATTAAAAAGACAGGAAAGAAAGAAAAGACCAAAATGGATGTGAGAAAAGACTCTGAAACTTGTTCTTTAATGTAGAGTAGCTAAAGCGAAAGGAAGAAATGATGAAATAAAAGAGCTGAACAGAAGATTTCAAAAGGTGACTCAAGAAGACAAAATATTACAATGAAATGCACAAAGACTTGGAGTTAGAAAACCAAAAGGGAAGAACACACTTAGCGTTTCTCAAGCTGAAAGAACTGAATTTAAAAAAAAAAATTCAAGCCTTGAGTTGCAATACTGAGGGATTCTATGGGAAAAATACTGAATGACAAAGGAAGCATCAAAAGAAGACGGAAGAAATAGTCTTTTTGGTATAAAGTCACTATACCAAAAGAATTGGTCGACATTCAACCATTTCAGTTCGTACCATATAGTCAAGAACCAATGGTATTCAATGAAGACGCCCAAGCTGCACTGAAGGCATTGATGAAAAACAAGGCTCCAGGAACTGACAGAATACCAACTGAGATGTTTCAACAAATAGATGCGGCACTGGAGGTGCTCATTTGTCTGTGCCAAGAAATTTGGAAAACAGTTACCTGGCTATCTGACTGGAAGACATAGATATTTGTTCCCATTCCAAAGAAAGGTGATCCAAAAGAATAAGGAAATTATCGAACAATGTCATTACTATCACACACAAGTAAAATTTTACTGAAGATAATTCAAAAATAATTGCAGCAGTACATCCACAGAGAACTCCCAGAAATTCAAGCCAGATTCAGAAGAGGACGTGAAACAAGGGATATCACTGCTAATATCAGATGACTCTTGGCTTAAAGCATAGAATATCAGAAAGATGTTTGTTGTTGTTGTTAGGTGTCATTGAGTCAGTTCCCACTCATAGCAACCCAATGTACAACAGATCGAAACACTGCCCAGTCCTGTGCCATCCTCACAACAGTTGCAATGTTTGAGCCCATTGTTGCAGCCACTTTGTCAAGTTATCTCATCAAGGGTCTTCCTCTTTTTCTCTGACCCTCTACTATACCAAGCATGACATTCTTCTCCAGGGACTGGTCCCTCCTGATTACATGTCCAAAGTCCATGAGACGAAGTCTTGACATCCTTGCTTCCAAGGAGCACTCTGACTGTATTTGTTCTAAGACAGACTTGTTCTTCTGGCAGTCTGTGATATATTCAATATTCTTTGCCAACACCATAATTCAAAGGCATCAATTCTTCTTTGCTTTTCCTTATTCACTGTCCAGCTTTCCCATGCATAGAAAGATGTTTCCCTGTGTTTTATTGACTATGCAAAGGCATTCGACTGTGTGGATCATAACAAATTATGGATAACATTGTGAAGAACGGGAATTCCAGAACACTTAATTGCGCTCATGAGGAACTTATGCATAGACCAAGAGGGAGTCTTTTGAACAGAATAACGGGATACTGCATGGTTTAAAATCAGGAAAGGTGTGTGTCAAGGTTGTATCCTTTCACCATACTTATTCCATCTGTATGCTGAGCAAATAATTCAAGAAGCTAGACTATATGAAGACCACAGCATCGGGATCAATGGAAGGCTCATTAAAAACCTGCAATATGCAGATGACACAACCTAGCTTACTGAAAGTGAAGAGGACTTGAAGCAGTTACTAATGAAGATCAGAGACCACAGCCTTTAGTATGGATTACACTTCAACATAAAGAAAACAAAAATCCTCATAACTGGACCAATAAGGAACATCATGATAAACGGAGTAAAGATTGAAGTTTTCAAGGGTTACATTTTACTTGGATCCACAATTGATGGCCATGGAAGCAGCAGTCAAGAAATCAAATGATATATTGCATTAGGCAAATCTGCTGCAAAAGACCTCTTTAAAGTGTTGAAAAGCAAAGATGTCACTATGAGGACTAAGGTGTGCCTGACATAACCCATGACATTTTCAATCACCTCGTATGCATGCAAAAGCTGGACAAAAAATAAGGAAGGATGAAGAAGAATTGTCAGCTGGACAATACTATTTCCAAACCTATTTCTTTGGGTATGCATAAATATGGGTCTCTTCCAGTTGGTTGGCCATGTAGCTACCTTCCAAATTTCTTGGCATAAACAAATGAGTACTTCCAGTGCTGCACCCATTTGTTGTAACATCTCAATTGGTATACCATCAATTCCTGGAGGTTTGTTTTTCATCAGTGCGGTCAGTACAGCTTGGTCCTCTTCCTTCAGTACCATTGGTTCCTGATCATATGCTACCCCTTGAAATGGTAGCATATGGTTGAAGGTCAACCAATTCTTTTCAGTATACTGACTCTGTGTATCCCTTGTCTTCTGATGTTTCCAGGGTCGTTTAGTATTTTCCTCACAGAAACTTTCACTATTGCAACTTGAGGCTTGAATTTTTTCTTCAGTTCTTTAGGCTTGAGAAATGCTTAGTGTGTTCTTCCCTTTCAGTTTTCTGTCTCCAGGTTTTGCACATGTCATAATACTTTACTTTGTCTTCTCGAGTTGCCCTTTGAAATCCTCTGTTCAGCTCTTTTACTTCATCATTTCTTCCATTTGCTTTAGCCATTCAACATTCAAGAGCAAGTTTCAGAGTCTCTTTTGACATCCACTGTGGTCTTTCCTTCCTTTCCTGTCTTTTTAATGACCTCTTGCTTTCTTCATGTATGATGTCCCTGATGTCATTCCACAACTCATCTGGTCTTCAGTCATTAATGTTCAATGCATCAAATCTACTCTTGAGATGGTCTCTAAATTCAGGTGGGATGTAGTTAAGGTCACACTTTGGCTCTCGTGGACTTGTTCTACTTTTCTTCAGCTTCAAGTTGAACTTGCACATGAGCAATTGATGGTCTGTTCCACAGTAAGCCCCTGGCCTTATTCTGACTGACGATATTGAGCTTTTCCATCGTCTCTTTCCACAGATGTAGTCAATTTGATTTCTGTGTGTTCCATCTGGTGAGGTTCATGTGTATAGTTGCCGTTTATGTTGCTGAAAATGGTATTTGCAATGAAGAAGTTTTTGGTCTTGCAAAATTTTATCATGGGATCTCCGGCATCGTTTCTATTGCCAAGGTCATATTTTCCAACTACCTATCCTTCTTCATTTCCAACTTTCACATTCCAATCACCAGTAATTATCAATGCTTCCTGATTGCACGTTCGATCAACTTCAGACTGCGGAAGTTGGTAAAAATCTTCAGTTTTTTCATCTTTGGCCTTAGTGGTTGGTGGGCAAATTCAAATAATAGTCATATTAACTGCTCTTCTTTGTAGGTATATGGATATTATCCTGTCACTGACATGGTTGTACTTCAGGATACATCTTAAAATGTTCTTTCTGACGATAAACGCAATGCCATTCCTCTTCAAGTTGTCATTCCCAGCATATTAGACCATATGATTGTCTGATTCAAAATGGCCAATACCAGTCCGTTTCAGCTCACTAATGCCTAGGATATCAATGTTTATTTATCCAACTATAGGCCAGAGAAATCCTTCAGTGAAATCCTTAAGCACAGTTTTCTGAGCATAGTCTATTGCACCCCTCCCCCCTTTTACTTTGACTTAAAGTTCTAGTACTTGCCCCTCAACTAGTATCCTTGGAACTTTATGGAAAATGCCAGGGTGGGCTCAACAGAAATGGCAGGTCCTGCAGGGGAAGAAGGTGTTTGCAAAAGGGCCAAGGCAGGACAGAATCAAGTAAAACCCAAAGTTTAAGGGAGTGGGAAGTGGACAGGAATGTGAATGAGCAAATTTTGCTTTTTAACTGCCCTTCACAGGCTATAGCACTGCTTGCTCACAGGAGACTTGCAAGGGAAATGCTGTCTGTGACGCTTAACTCACTCTGGTCAGTGTCTCTCCTTCTCCAGCCCCTGGAACGCAACCCAGAGCTTCCACGTGAAAGGTCAAGGGTCATGGGGGGGAAACAGCCTTTGTGTCTAGAACCTTTCATCTGTGCTGAGCCCAGGGTCCGACTCATAGAGACCCTGTGTAAAACAGAACAAATACTGCCTAGTCCTGTGCCATCCTCACAATCATTGTTACACCTGAGCCCATTGTTGCAGAAACTGTGTCAATCCATCTCGATGAGGGTCTTCCTCTTTTTTGCTCACCCTCTACCTTACCAAGCATGATGTCCTTCTCCAGGGACTGGTTCCTCCTGCTCTCACATTCCAGAGATTCTCACAGAAACCAGGCTTTGTGCATCATTTTATAGTTATTGCCTCTGCATTTCTTAGGCACAATTCATTTCGTAAAATAATTTTAAGGGCAAATGACCTAGACAAAGGCTTGAATGCTCATGACTTTGTGGGCCACCCTCGTTTCTTCTATAAGGAGAAGCACAGAACTCTGATCATCTCCCCGTGGGGACATCCTTGAAATGCCCAGCATCACTCAGCACCTGGCCCCAGAGGAGGGCACAAGAGAGGGTTATTCAGTCCTTGGCACAGGAGCACTGTGCTTTGAGTGTGAGGATGGAAGAAGCTGCCATGGTCTCACTTTACTCTGATCACCAGTGATGTGGGGTGAATTGTGTTCCCCCAAAAGACATGTTGGAAGTCCTGACTCCTGTACCTGTGAATGTGACCTTGCTTGGAATAGGGTCCTTGCTGATGCTCTCAGTTAGGTTAACATGAGGTCATGGGAACAGGGTGGGCCCCAATCCCACCAGAGCAGTGTCCCTATAAAGGAGGAGAAGAGACACAGAGACAGACACACAGGAAAGACACCAGGTGTAAACGGAGGCAGAGCTTAGAGTGATGCAGCCATAAACCCAGGAATACCTGGGGCCACAGAAGCTGGAGGAGGCAAGGAAATATTTTCCTTAGAGCCTCCGGACAGAACGTAGCCCTGCTGACACCTTGAATTCAGACTTCTGGCCCCTAGAACTGTGAGACACTCTGTGGGGCTTTGTCACGGCAGCCCCAGGAGCTGATGCAAGCAGAAAGCCCAGAACTAAAGCTGTGGCCCAAACACGGTGATCGTGCAGACCTCGAGACAAGCACCGTCTGCACTGACGCAGCCTCAGCTCCTTGCCTCACCTCTGCAGTCCCTCGGGACATTTTTTCCTATTTACAAGAAACCCATTCCGGGTTTTAAGTATAAATAAATCTTTAAGAACGAATAAACATGTAAGAGGGTCAGCTCTTTCTCATCTCAAGGACAACTAAAATGTGATGTGCATGTCTACAGAAACCAGCATGTCTAAATGAACTTTGGGTATTTTTGGAAGTCATGATCCATGTGGAAAATCTGACCTTGCACCTGGGTGGAGCTGGTGTTTCCTCCCCAACCCACATTCCCCCACAGGCCCTCAGAACTGGTGACCCCCAGCTGCGGTTTCTGCCCCGAAGAAAGAGCAGCCGCCAATGTCGGGTCTGAAAGCCACCATGTCAACCACGTCCACTCCTACCAGGTGAGCCTGGTCAAGGGCCTCCTTCCTGTAGTCCAGCTCCTCCTCCAGGTAGCCCTTCTGCCGGCTGAACAGGTCCTGGAAACGGGGGAGAAGCTGCAACAGTGTGGCCTGCAGGGTCAGCATGCCCACTCTGGCCGGAGTGTGACCAGAACACGGCACTGGGGCCCTGGGTGAATGGGGACCTGGTGGTCTCCGGCTGTTCCCCGAACAGGGCTGCCCAACCAGGGCTCCGTTCATGGCCGTGCTTAGTTGCACACAGGACCTGGCTGGCATGGGGACCTGGGTGTCCTGGGTAGCTGGCTGTCCTGGGGACCTGGGTATGAGCCTATCCCAACTCCCTGGCTCTCCACCTCTGCTGTGCCTCGCAGCAGTGACTCCGATGCCCAAGCCCTCATCGAAGATGCCGTCTGGGCTCATCCCACTGCACCGGGGCCCCTGAACTCTGCCTCAGTCGTGTGCTGGTCTGGCCTCTCCTCCCATATGAACATCTGTTTCACTTCTTGATATGCCCCCAGGGGTCACCTCCTGACAGGATCCCACCCACACCTAGGCTGTGCTGTAAGTACCCCCCTCCACACACCCAGGCTGTCCTGTAAGTACCCCCGACACACACACACACACACACAGGCTGTCCTGTAAGTACCCCCCACACACACACCTAGGCTTCCTGCAAGCACCCCACCCACACACACACCCCCAGGCTTCCTGCAAGCACCGCCCCCCCCCACACATACACCCAGGCTTCCTGCAAGCACCCCCCACACCCAGGCGTCCTGCAAGCTCCGTCACTCTGAAGGTAGATCTCTCTGGTTGGACGAGGAGACAAAGCACTAAAGAGGACTGGTCCTGGCCCCACGCCGCAACTTGGAGGTGGCAGAGGAGGTACCAGGAACCAAGCCCCTGGCTCCACCTCTCATTGCTCCAGGACCTGACAGAGATCCTCCTGTAGGCCCTGGCTCTACCTCTCACTGCTCCAGGACCTGACACAGGTCCTCCTGCCTGGAGAACACTTCCTCCCTCACCTCCCACCCCTAGCAGGAGCACCCATGCTGGTCTGTGAAGCTCCAGAACCTTATCTCCTGGGCACCTTCCCCAACACCCTAGCCAGGTGAGCGCCGTCTCTGTGGTCTCGCTGTCTGCATCAAGTGTGTCCAGCACGTGCATAGCCAGTTCTAATCGAGCGTCTCCCACCCTATGACCCAGGAGGCAGGATTGGACCCAGTTCACCAATGAAACACCAAGGCCACCATCTTCCCCATGCTCTCTTGGCAGTAAAGGGCAGTGTGCCTCAAGCTCATCTGAGCCTGCACTGGCCCCACGCCCCCATATCACAGCTGCAGCTCCTCCACCCTCTCATGCACCCAGGCTCCCGGTAAGGAGCACAGCCTGGCCCCGCGGCAGGGACCTCACCCACTCGTTCCTGAAGCCCTGTCTTTGCAGGGTCCTGGGCCAAGCAGAGGCTTGGGGACATGCATCAGTGACCACTGAGTGACCAAGAGGGCAGCGAGGGGGTGTGGTCACTCAGAGCCAGGGCAGAGCGACATTGTCAGAGACCCTGCAAGTAGAAATGTCCAACCACGCAGAGCCCCTGGAAGGGTTCTCTGCCCCTCCAGGAGATTCCCCTCCTCACCTCACCCTGGAAGGGATTCTCCACCCCCCCCACCCCACCCCAGGAGGGGTTCTCCAACCTCCCCACACACACCCCTCTCTACCTTCTCCTTCTCCAGGTCCACCATCTTCTGGGTCAGGGCAGCCTCAGTGCCTTCTATCTGCTTCAGCCACTGGAACACAGTGGAGTGGGCACAGGGGGTGAGAATGGTGCCCCCAGGGGCCCTCATCCATGCCAGACATGCCTGGGGCTCCCTCACCAAAGAGGACAACAGGTAGGCTGTAGCACACGCACAGACGTGCACACACGTAGGTGGCTGTGGTGTGGTCACGAGGCCCAGGTGTGAGGATGGCTGTACGTGGTGTGGGGGAGTGGGTTTGGTGCACGGGGAGCCGAGTGTGGGGGCGTGGGTGTGAGCATCTGTGAGTCTGAGCAAGGTAGGGGCTGCAGTGTGTGCCAAGGCCCCTGCTCTCCCATCTCCCATGGAGAAGCATCCCCACCCCCACTGTGCAGGTAAGGACACAATCACAGCATGGAAAGCGGAACTTTGAGCCCAGCCAGCACCTCCAAAGCTACCACCAGTCCCAGGCCAGCATGGGGCACTTGGCACTTGAGCAGTCAGCATGTGTGGGGTGCAAGCTGATGGGCGAGTGCTATAGCACCAGGCAGGTGTGTGAGAGCTATGCATGGTGAGCAAGTGTGCAAGGGCTCCAGGGCTGAGCATGAAGGCACTGAGAGCACATGGCAGACCCAGAGGAGCTGCAAAGGTGTAGGGTGCATACCTGTGGGGGCAGGTATGGGGGGATGCACACCTGTGGGGGAAGGTACAGGCAGGTGCATACCTGTGGGGGCAGGTACAGGTGGGGGTGCACACCTGCAGGGGCAGATACAGGTGGGTGCACACCTGCAGGGGCAGGTAAAGGTGGATGCACACCTGTATGGGCAGGTACACTTGGGGCACACACCTGCAGAGGCAGGTACAGCTGAGTGCGTACCTGTGAGGGGCAGGTATAGGTGGGGTGCATCCCCACAGGAGCAGGCACAGTGGGGAAGGTCTGCCTTTGCTCTCAGTCTGTGCTGTGGGTGAGTGTAGGGCAGTGGGCACGTTTCTGAGGGAGCAGGCATGTGAGCGTGTCTTTATGAGGTGCACACCTAGAGGGGGAGAAAGTCCATGTAACAGGTGACTAGCTCTGTTGAGGCAGCTGTGTCTGAGGGTTTGGGCCATGTTGGAACCTCCTTATTGTAAATCCACAGACACTTCTCAGCCTGTGGGCCCTTGACCTCAGCCAGGACTGACCTGCTGACCTGCCCCTTCCTGCACACCTGCTTCCCTGGGCTTGGTCACCTGCACTCTGGGACATGCACCCTGCCCTAGGCCTCCTCCCTCACTCTGGATGGCCCCAGGCACCCGCCCTCCCCCATGCCCTTTCTGCCCCGCACTGGAAATGCCTACCCCCCAGCCAGGTCCTCTCCTGAGTCACACCTATACTCCTGCCGCCCCTCCACCCTCACCCCAAATCCCCCTGCCCTCTAGTGTGTTCTCTCAAAAACAGTCATCTACTCCCACTCAACCCCTCCAAAGACACTCACTACAATCTCCCCTTCCGCAAACCCCGGCCAGTCATCTGACCCGTGTGTCGTACTCAAATGGGCTGAGACCCTGCACTGAAGGACATTGTACCTGCCCTAGCCCCAGGCCCTTCGAAGCCAACACCTACTCAACCTGCAGGTCCTAAGTCAGCTGATACCCTTTCCAGGAAGCTGACCCTGCTTGCTTTTCTGTGGGCCAGGTGCCCCCTGGAGTCTCCATCACCTGTGACTGCCATTACACACCCACTGACGTCTGTCACCTTCCGACCAGCCTTCCAGGGCATAGGCCTGCATGGGGCCTGGCTTGCAGTAGGTGTGATGGGTTCTGGGATGCAGGAACGTGAGGTGGTGCAGGGTTGGTGTGGGTGGTGCCAGCCCCATCGCAAGGGCTCCCTCACATCAACACATTTTGGCCCAAGAGTAGGACCAGCGGAGGCAACCCCAACGGGACCCTCAGAGCTTGCTAAGAAAGGATGCGCGGTTTCTGAGGAACAGGTAAGCCTATTTTTTATGGGAAATTGGAAATATTTCATTTTTGATATCATAAAATGAATAAAAATTTAAATGGAAAAGAAACCCATTTGGATCATCAAATCCAACTGTTCTCAGGACAAGGTTTGTAGAATCTGGTGTCAGGTTTTCTGTCATTAAATAGAAAAAAAGATTTGGTATAAAGAGAAACTTGACAAGTCCTCTCAGCAATCAGGAGAAAAAGTGAGGGCAGACGGGGCTGTGAGGCTCCTGGGGCATATGAGGCACAAAACCCAGTGCTGTGGAGTTGATTCTGACTCCGTGACCCTCTAGGACAGAGTAGAACTGCCCCACAGGGTTTCCAAAGCTGTAAACTTTAGGGCAGTTCTACTCTGTCCTATAGGGTTGCTATGAGTCAGAATCGACTCGACGGCAGTGGGTTAAACTTTATGGAAGCAGACTGTCACATCTTTCTTCCACAGAGCATCTGCTGGGTTCAAACCACTGATCTTTCAGTTAGCAGCTGAGCGCTTAACCACTGCGCCAGGAGGGCTCCTGTGTGAAGCACAACTTAGCACTGAATGGTTCAACCAACACTCATGGAGCCTGCCCTGCAGGAGGGGATGCAGAGAGGGGTCTGCCCTCCCCTCCAGGAGGGAGACAGCCTGAGGGGGAGGACGGGAGGAGTTGGGTGCTGGCCTGCCCTCCTCGGCCTCTATTGGAGTGACCCGTGCAGGGTGGGGGCTGCCTCCCACCTCTGTCCTTGGGGGTCCCCCAAGCCTCCGTGTCCCCTTTCAGGGCTCCTCAGGAGCAAGGCAGGGGCACCTCCAGCCAGCTGGGAGCTGCTCACTACCCCAGATCCAGCCCTCCCTTTGGGAAAGCCTCGAGTCCCAGTGAGCGAACTACAAGAAAGATGGACGCTCTCCACATCCTCAGTCCATGTTCCCAGGAAGAATGCTGCTTTGTTTTGTGTGTCATTTCCATCTTTATAGTCCTGTCTTTCTCGTTGGATTTGAACTTGAGGGGGAAGAAGCAGGACTAAGTCCCCTGTAAGCCCTCAGGTGTCTCACACTCTTGCTTTCTGCCCGGCGGGGCCTCCGAGGTATCAACGTGTGAGCCAGCCTCACGCTGACCACAGTCAGATCTGGGCCTTAGAGGCTGGAGGGCGGGTGGCCTGGGCAGAGGAGAGCTCTTTGCTGGAAACCACGGCATACTTGGCACACAGAATGGGCCAATCAGCTTGAGCAGTGCTTCGTTTATCTGCTAAGAAATCTGTCTTGTGCCTCTACATGGAAATTTCTACAGATGCCAACACCAAATGACAATTTTTTTAAATAACGGGGCGTGTCTTTGGTTGAGAGAGGACCGACTAAGGCCTGGGTGGATGGCGGTCCCATGGGGGCTGGGGTCTCTCCGTGAATATGTCAGCTCCAGGGACCAGGTGTCCCATTGGCCAAGGCAGTTCAGTCTTGGCTCTGACGGTTGCGTCCCTGGAAACCCCTTGCTTCTGGAACAATGGGGCAGTGAGTTTCCAGCTGTCACATTGGCACTCCCAGAAGTCCCACTGGGCCCACTTCTACTCGATCCATGGCCCACTGCCCCGAGGGGCTCTGGGAGCCCCTCATGTTGTGTGCACTGTGGCTTTGACAGGGAGTGGGTGCCTGCAGCCCTGCACTGTCTGACAAGAACCCTTTACTCATGGAGCAAATACTGGCAGGTGTTCCCAGGATGTCCCAGGGGGACTGGGCTTCTCTGCCCCTAGTTGGGGCCTGGGAAGCATCACCCCAGCTTCATAGGATTGGGGTTGCTGCAGGTTCTTGGGCAGTTTAGTGCACAAGTGAGGTGCTGGCCAACACACGAGGCAAAGCTCTAGAGGTGACCACAGACAGCTGCACCTGGCGTGGGGCTGGCTAAGGTGGGCAGAGACCAGTTGGGTGTGGGCGGGGCTTACAGCCAGGTGAGCAGGAGGATGATGACCACAGTGGGCACAGCCAGCTACTGAGGTCACATGACCCTGGGAGGATGAGAGACCTGGGGACCAGAGGGGTGGCCCCTGTTGTGGTCTAGAACACCGGCTTTATTGGGGGTGTGAGGAATAGCCAGGCAGGCTCACCTCAGAAAACTAGGGTGGAGTGAGTGCCTGAGCCCTCTGCCCTGCTGCCCCCCATCCTGACTCCTCCTGCTGCCTGGCCACAAGCCCTCTGTGAAAAGTCATCCAGGTGCTGTGAGCATGCTGTGCCCCCCAAGGGGCACACAGGGAGGCTTAGGGACCCCCATGGACCCACCTATATCCCTGACAGGGGCTTCACGGAAGACAGGGGTGGGTCTGGCATCTCTGACCACCCTCGTCAAGTCAGCCAGTGTTTAACAAGCACTCATCTATCACTGGGTGGAGTGCTCAGGTGAGCTGTGGCATTTAATCAGCACAGGTAGTCCGTGTGGGTTCTTGAATGAAAAGGAGCACTTACAGAATGTGTAGTGTACCTGGCACCGCCCCAGCTACCTGCACCTGGCATCCCACCAGCCCAGTACATACATCCTCACCACCCCCTGTTCTCCTGAGGAAGGGACTCAGTGAGGACAGGTGGCTTGGGTCAGGGACAGCTGGGACCCACATGTGACCATGTGCCACCACGAGCCCCGGGCAGGTGGTGGCTGTAGCCTGTCTCCAGCATTGACTTGGGATGGGGGGCGAGGACAGGCATCTGGGCAAGAAAGCTATTTCTATTTTAAATGCCGTTCCAAAGACACTGAAGGAACCTCTGTTAAGGCCAGTAAGAGCCGATCCTTACAGGACCAGTATCTCCCTTCTACACGTGCAACGCCTGCCCCGGGAAAGACAGCTGTACAGATGGACCCACACAAAAAGTGTGCGTGTCTAAAACTTCCTAAACTAACGTACAGGGAAGCAAATCAGAAATGTGTTCTTGGCAAATATGGCAAAAAGTCAGTATCTTTAATACATAAAACTTGCAGAAGTCAGTAACACGAGCCACAATTACACAAATACATATTCGTTGAATGAATGAATGAACAAATGAACCCCCAATGGAAAGTCCTCGGAAGAAATGTAATTACAGTTCAGAGGAAGGAGAACAAAACAGAAAACACGCAGCACAAAACTCACTGTTACCGGCACTTAAATAAACGAAGTTACAACAACGACATCGGAGCACTTCACCTACGGTCGGCAGAGTCCTGCTCAGCAGTAATGTTCTATTTGGGGCCGTCAACAACAACACGGGTCCCGTTTTTCTGGGAAACATTCTGACAACAGCCAAGTCCCTATAAATGCTCTTGCCGTCTGGCCACGTTCCATGTCTGGAATCTCTGCTGCAAAAATGTTCTAACATGGAGATAAATGTGTGTGTAACGACGCTCAGCGCTGACGGCAGACAGGAAAAGGGAAAAGCCCTAACGTCTAGCAGCCCAGGAATGACTAGGAGCTCAGGGTAGGGGGCCATCAAAACCGCTGCGTGTGGGGGCACTGAAAAAGCAGGCTACAAAACTGGGTGTCGGGTGCGAGCTCCCCACATTGAACAAAGGGCGTGAGGAAAAAGCTGGGAGGAAATGCAGCAAATGCTGTGGACATTTATCAATGTCCTCGAGTGGCCTCTAAGGCGTAGTATCTGCAGAAACCGTGTGCTGCTTTCAGCTGGGACACAGACAGCCAAGCACATGCAGGTGCAAACGGGAAGCCGACCGGAGCACATGCGCCAAGCAGGGAGCCGTCCATGCGGTTTCTCTATGGAGCCGGGCACGGGGATGGGGAACGGACAGACGCTGACACCCATGTGGTTTCCGTATGGAGCCGGGCATGGAGACACGGAACAGACAGATACCAACACACATGTGGTTTCTGAATGGAGCTGGGTATGGGGGCACAGACAGACACGGGGTCTACCTTCTCACACGGGGAGGCACAGTCAGACATGAGATCTACCTTCTCACACAGGGGGCACAGACAGACACGGGGTCTACCTTCTCACACAGGGGGCACAGACAGACACGGGGTCTACCTTCTCACACAGGGGGCACAGACAGACACGGGGTCTACCTTCTCACACAGGGGGCACAGACAGACACTGGGGTCTACCTTCTCACACAGGGAGGCACAGTCAGACATGAGATCTACCTTCTCACACAGGGGGCACAGACAGACACGGGGTCTACCTTCTCACACAGGGGGCACAGACAGACACGGGGTCTACCTTCTCACACAGGGGGCACAGGGTCTACCTTCTCACACAGGGGGAACAGACAGACACTGGGGTCTACCTTCTCACACAGGGAGGCACAATCAGACATGAGATCTACCTTCTCACACAGGGGCACAGACAGACATGGGGTCTACCTTCTCACACAGGGGGCACAGACAGACACTGGGGTCTACCTTCTCACACAGGGAGGCACAGTCAGACATGAGATCTACCTTCTCACACAGGGGGCACAGACAGACATGGGGTCTACCTTCTCACACAGGGGGCACAGACAGACACTGGGGTCTACCTTCTCGCACAGGGAGGTACAGTCAGACATAAGATCTACCTTCTCACACAGGGGCACAGACAGACATGGGGTCTACCTTCTCACACAGGGGGAACAGACAGACACTGGGGTCTACCTTCTCGCACAGGGAGGCACAGTCAGACATGAGATCTACCTTCTCACACAGGGGGCACAGACAGACATGGGGTCAACGTTCTCACACAGGGGGAAGAGACAGACACTGGGGTCTACCTTCTCGCACAGGTGGGCACAGACAGACATGGGGTCTACCTTCTCACACAGGGAGGCACAGTCAGACATGAGATCTACCTTCTCACACAGGGGGGCACAGACAGACACTGGGGTCTACCTTCTCGCACAAGGGGAACAGACAGACACTGGGGTCTACCTTCTCGCACAGGGGGGCACAGACAGACACTGGGGTCTACCTTCTCGCACAGGCCCAGCACAGTCCCAGCCTGGATGATGGCGACCTGCTCGTCATTTCTCAGATTCTACAACAAAAAGGGGTGTTTTAGGCTGGACTCCAGACCACATGCAGACGGCAGTGCTGGCCACGCATGGCTCCGAGGACCCGCCTCTGCTCAGCACGAGGACATAGTCAGAGGCGGGCATTACACCCGGCTGGGGGTGGCTCACTGAGCGGCCCAGGGCCCCTTGGTGGTAAAAAGTCACTTTCTGACCTCGGGGCTCTCAGTGACACCCCTTCTTGCTGGGTCTGTTTCTGGGCTTCCTCCTCATGAGTGATAGTCCACAGGACAGCTGACTGGAGAGCCCACCCACACTGGGTCATGGCCATAAAGAAAACACTAGTACATGGTGCTGTCTGAGCTCTTAAGTCAGGGAGAAATCAAAACCAAAGAGGCCACACCAAGCACACCCGGATCAAAACGACAGGAACCGGAGACCGAGCGCGCAATAGTTACCCCGTTATCGCCAAGGATATCTAACTTCTTCATAAGTTCAGACACATTCACGTCCTGGAAGAGATTCCAACGTTCACGGTTGGGGGACGACCAGGACCACGCCCACCACACCTGTCTCCTCAGGAGCACACCTCGCCCTCTCTCTCGTGCCTACGGCAAGGCCAGTGCTGCCCTCAGGCGCCTCAGGGAGGACAGGAGCAGAAGCCATGCTGGCTGGATGCTCAGAGGGCCCCGAGGGAGCTACCTGCTGAGCTCTGCGGCAGTACAGACGCTCCTTCTAGAAAGGCCCGTGGAGTGGTGGGGATGGGAAGGGCCAGCTCTGTGTCCCCAGGGCCCAGCGGGACTCCTTGCATACAGCAATCACTCAGCTGCCTGTGAGTGTTGTCATACCCACTGCATGGTGTGGGTGCTCCCATCTGGATTTTACAGATGAAGAGACCACTGTTCAGAGAGGTTACTGGCCAGAGCTAGGAGTTGGGCTGGGGTTTGCTCTCAAGGCTGCATCCCTGGTCTCTGTTCTTTTACAGCTTAGAGTTTAGGGCTCTTGAACAGGTGAACAAGCTATGACTCAAAATAGGGTGGAGGGGTAGGGGGGTATTCCATTAAAACCAACACTGTCACTGGTACAAGGACACACCCCCTTCACACCCAGCCTAGTGGCCGTCTGTTTGGGGAGCCACCCCCCGGCACGCTACCTTCACTCCTTCCTGGTGACAGAACAGCTGGAGGGCACTGCTGCTGCTCTCGGGAAAGGTGGTGATTTGGAGGTTAAAGGCTGGCGACCTCCTCTCTCTCTCCTGGGAAAAAGACGCGGTTTAAAAACAGAACTTTATCGGGTTGTTTACCATTTGCCATTTCCCCATGTCATTCAGCAAAAATCTACAAGTTCCAGGTGGCAAAGGCAATAGTATAAAGCACCCATTCAGACTACCATCTCCTCACCCGTGAAATGCCACGAAGTTTTCACACCTTCCCACAGCACAAACTCTTTCTGGAAACTGCGCCCCTCCTTACCTATGCGGCTTGGGGGAGCATCCTGGGTTTACTCGTGAAGTCACAAAACTGGCATGGCAACAGTAACAAAATCAGTTGCCCTAAATCTCAGAGGCTATTCCATGCCAGACACCTTGTGACCCCGTATCCTCCTCGGACACCATGGAGCAGGTACCACCGCTGCACTTTGTAGACAAAGAGGCAGGGGCTTGGGGACTGGGCCGAGGCTCATACCAGTAAGCAGCAGGGTGGGACCCAGACCCAGTCACATTCTTTTTAGGATAATCTGCGGACTTCATTCATGACATTTTTTGATTCCTGCTAACACAACCAATGGAGTCCCTGGTGGTACAAACAGTTAAGCTAATGCTAACTGAAAGGTAGGAGGTTCAAGTTTACCCAGAGGCATCTTAGGAGAAAGGCTTGGTGATCTACTTTCAAAAATAAGCCATCAAAAGAAACCCTATGGAGCACAGTTCTACTCTGACACACATGGGGTTGCCAGGAGTGGGGTCGACTCAACGGCAGCTGGTAAACACAGTCAATGATCATTCTGTCCCTACCTTAGATTTGGTCAGGCTTCCACCATCAAGGAAGGAAGAGCAGGCATTTCCCCAGAATAACCAACCAACCGTTGCCACTGAATCAATTCCGACCCATGGTAGCCCCATCAATCACATATGAACTAACACGTTTTCACAAAGCATGGGAGATGTCTGACACATAGAGAAGCAGAGGACAGCACCTGGCAGTGCTCTGGTGCAAAGTGTGTTCCCTACAAAGACTCACTTTAAACCCTCAGCAACTGGCAGAGCAGTCATGATGGCAAGGTCATATCTTTAAAACAAACTGCTTCCATTCGGCCAAAATTGTCAGAGACAAATAGCATGCTTTGGGTCACTCCTGCAGCAGGACTACAGGGCCAGTGGCTTCCTCAGTCTTTGGGTTAAGGAAGGTCACCGAGACGATCATTACATGCGGACGATGAGCAGGTGCCCTCGGTAAGGCTGAAGGGAAGTCAGGCCGCTTGGCAGCTCATCTCCACAAAGCCCTGCCTGGGCTCTCCCTTGCTAGCTGACAAGAGCAACATTCAGAGGGCCACTCAGTTCTGCAGATGCCTCTCGATCTGCACTACCCCATTTAAAGACTGTCTCCACGGAAAAGGGGACACAAGAAAGCTCCATTTTACATGAACCAAAGTCAGAAACAGGCTTCTAATGGCTATGAAGGAGGGTGGAGAAAGCTAAGGAAGAGAATTGCAGAAAGCAGAGCAGTGCCGATGGAATTCTCACCAGAAAGATGCACAACAAAGACGTGCAAAGAGTTTTCTCGAGATGGCAGGAGTATTAACAGAGACTTCTCACAGCATTGATAAAATACTCAATTCCCACTCAAGCAAGAGGTACGTAATGCAGCAACCCTTGGTTCTGAGGAGTACTCAGGCCACAGCTTGAGCCACCGGCCAATGTACAGAGATGGCAGCTTCCCAGGTAAATAGGGTATTAACTGAAGTCCCGGGGGAAACGAAAGCAGAAACCTCCAAACAGCAAAGCTCAGGCGTCTGTTGTTGCCGAGGGTTTTGCACATGCAAAGTTTCAGCTGGGAGAGAGCCTAGCTGCCGGCTACAGGTGCTGGGGAACCAGCAACAAGCTCAGGAGATGGTCAAGATGGCGGTGACTTTTAAACAAGAAAATGATGAAGTAACGCAGCCGCGTGGCAGCAGGGGATATACCCGAGCCAAGCTTTCAGTCAGAGGCAGAAAACCATCACTATTCAGTGCCCCCCACTTGGTGCACTGGGGAAGCTGCCGCAGGACGATTTCTGCACATAAACTGCTTACAGCCTCCCTCCTCCCCAAAGAGCAGACATGTAGATTTAGTGACAAACGGTATTTTTTAGTCTAATCCTGCTGCAACACACAGGTGTGTGGTCACCTGACGACAGCGTGGGCTGCATGACCAGCACTCTGAATTGCCTCTGCAAATGCCTCTCACTCGGTCTTTACTTACCTTGTGTTGACCTTGGCAAAGAAAAAATGGGTCTAAACCAGCATCAAACACTTTACTGAGTCAGATGCCAGCCAGATCAGACCCTTCTATTTCAAAATGTGAGCTCTCTGCACACAGGGCCACGGAGAAAGGTGGGTTATTAATTGTGATGGTGCTTCCGCCCAGGTTGCAGAACGCACACCAGGTGACCATGCGTGCAGGAGAGAAGTAGTTATGGGAATGAACACAAATGAAAAAGGCAAAACATTGCAAAAACAAATCATTTTATTAAGTGCAAAACAAGCCGTCGGCAATAAATATTTTAGCTCTGGTACACGTCCACAGACTTCGGTGAGCATTTTCTCCAGAACATGTTAAGGCAGGGAAATTACTCTGAACATACAGATTTAAAAAGAAACGATAACATGTCCCTTCACACACGCTTGAACGCACCTGGAGCATCACGCGAATTTCAGTTTGGGTTCAAAGAGAATGTCTGCTCCATTTGGGAGCTTACAACAGATAGAGTCTCTTACTTCCAGCTCTAGCACCCGGAACTCTAGCAGCTCGTTCTGGTCCCTGGCGTCTTGCATCTCGTCCTTCAGCTGGCTCTCCTCCACCTCCAGCCTGTAGATCTAGAAAAAGGCATCTTTGGGTGACCATCAGAGAGACGGGTCCCCAGATCAGGAGCTTCCTTCCTGGGGGGCCTGGAGGAAGCAGGGGACTACCATATTTTTACTCAAATAACACACACTTTCTAAGCGTGTTTGCCAGCTGTGCCCTCCCGCCACAAGGTATTTGCATAAGCACCACTATGCCAATTTTTTTTTACATGTTACTGTAAAAAAAAAAAATTAGCATAGCGGTGTTTATGAAAATACCTCACGGTGGGGGCACAGTTGGCAAACACACTTAGAAGGTGTGTGTTATTTCAGTAAAAATATGGTAGTCACTGAGAGAAGGAGCAGAAGGGGAAGGTTTGCAACAAAACTGAGGCTGGGAAAAACAAAAGACCTTGAGCCTGGATGGTGGGGAAACTGAGGCACAGAGCTATTAAGTCCTGTCCCTGAGGTCAAAGGTGGAAGGAGTGAGGCGCCCCCAAGCCCGTCGCATCCTTCCCAACCACCGCCCGGAACCAGCCCTCTCAGAGTTCCCATTCAAAACAGCCAAGACACCAATTCCCTCTCCTTTCCCAGACAGTGCTCCTAGAAGCATGAACGTGCAGTTATCCTGAACACGGAATCGGCCTGAGCCCAGCCAGAGACCCCGGAGAGCACCTTAGCCATCCCCCGCCTCCCAGCTTCTGTCGAAGCAGTCAACAACAGCACCTTTTACAACCACGCTTGCCAGTGAGGGTGTAGTACCTCTGCCCTGTGACCCCCCTTTCAGACTGAGGGCAGAGGGGCTCTCGGGTAGTGCCACCCCAAGGATGCTGTCACTCCTTCCAGAGCCTCAGAGCTGTGGGGGCCAGACCCACCCCCTCCCAGGCCAGAGCCAAAGGGATCAGACTCCCCTCCTGGGCCTCAGAGCCAAGGGGGCCAGAATCCCCCTTCCAGCGCCTCAGAAGCAACTGGCCAAACTCCTCCCTCCCAGGCCTCAGAGCCAATAGGCTGGACCCCCCTTCCCTAGCCTCTGAGCCAACGGGCCCAGATCCACCCTTTCACAGCCACTGGGGCCTGGACACCCCCTCTGGGGGCCTCAGAGCTGATAACTGGACCCCCCTCCCTCAGTAGGCTGCCCCGGTTCTAGTATCCCAGTGCTGACATGCTAAGGCCAGGCCAGGTCCTGCTGTGAAATGTCCAGAGAAAATAAATCTAAAGGGACAGAGAGTAGGCTGGGGGCTGCTAGGAGCTGAAGGCTGCTGGTGACTGGGGACTGCTGGAGGCTGGGGACTGCTGGGGGCTGCTAGGGGCTGCTGGGGGCTGGGGGCTGCTCGGGGCTGCTAGAGGCTGCTAGAGGCTGGGGGCTGCTGGGGGCTTGGGGATGCTAGGGGCTGCTGGGAGCTGCTGGGGGCTGCTAGGGGCTGCTAAGGGCTGCTGGGGGCTGCTAGGGGCTGCTGGGAGCTTCTGGGGGTTGCTAGGGGCTGCTAAGGCTGCTAGGGGCTGCTAGGGGCTGCTGGGAGCTGCTGGGGGCTGCTAGGGGCTGCTAAGGGCTGCTGGGGGCTGCTAGGGGCTGCTGGGAGCTTCTGGGGGTTGCTAGGGGCTGCTAAGGCTGCTAGGGGCTGCTAGGGGCTGCTGGGAGCTGCTGGGGGCTGCTAGGGGCTGCTAAGGGCTGCTGGGGGCTGCTAGGGGCTGCTGGGAGCTTCTGGGGGTTGCTAGGGGCTGCTAAGGCTGCTAGGGGCTGGGGGCTGCTAGGGGCTGGCATGGATATGAGAGTGAGCTCAAAGGGGCTGCGGTCTTTATGGGGTGGGATGCTCTAAAATAGCATGCAGTGATGGCCACACAGCCCAGGAGATTTACAAAAGAATTTATCAAATCACACACAAACGAGAAAGCAAGCTAAGGCCTGGTCTGGGAAGACTCCCCAGTGGATGGGCTGAACCGTCTGACCCGGGCTCTGACACTGCCCACTCCACCCAGGGGCTGAGGGGTTCTGGGACCCCCAAACGTGGCAGAGGTGCCAGCAGCATCACCACCCTGCAGGGGCCTGGGTAAAGCTGTGCCTGTTCTGGGGCCCCACCAAGGACTGCCAGGGCCAGTGGCCGAGGTCACGGGGCAGAGGGGGATGTCTCCCCGGTAAGGGCCAGGGAGACCAGGAGTGCCCACAGAGTGGGTGGTATGTACAATCTGTGCAATCGGGGCCCCAGCCTGGGGTCCATCAACTCTGGGCTCCCAGTTCTCTGAGTTGAGGGTGGAAGGTTTAGGTTCACATACCTTTTCCAGCAAGTCCTGGTTTGTTCTAATAAGCAGCTGCTTTTCTTCAACCCACTTGGAATCCTAAGGAAAACACTAAATATGTTCACACCATCAAAGACCACAGAGAGTAAAACAGCAAACCTGCAGTGGGATGGTCACCAGGCTGCAGGGGCCAGAACGGCCCACTGTCCCACTAAACCTTCAGCCTCAAAGTCAGTATCGGCAGCCTAGGGACTGTGCCTCCCTTACCCACCCAGGTCCCCCAAACCACCATGAACTTACTGTGTGCATTCACAGAAATACGGCCCAGTGTTTGCCGGGTGGGCCGGCACCTGGACACCCATGAAGGCTGACCCTGTGCCCACCCCTCAGACACGTGACCTAGCTACAGTCCCACACCCATCCCTTCACGCTCTCACCAGGGCTGCCCTGCCTATGACTGTGCCCAGCCACACCCACCAGGTAAGTTTTGAGGGCATGAGGGTTGTGTCTGTTCTTCGCCAGTGCCTGAGCTACACAGGAGCTCAGTAAACATCAGACAGATGGACAAATGAATCAAAGAATGAAGGAACGAGGGCCTTCCCAGTCGTCTTCCTCCATCTGAGCTCTGGGCCTCGTGGATCCCTCACCCGCCTCTGCTTGCATTCGTGCGGGCCTCCTAGGCTATCAATCCCTGCAACTCTTGCCCGCACCAACAGAGAGCAGATAAATCTTGTTGTTTCAAACAACTGGGCTTCAGGATGGTCGTGAGCCAGCAGTAGATGACTGATACATTGCCCTGAGCACCACACACAGGGCCAGCAGGGCCTGGCAGGTGCCTGCTGAGTAGGTGGCCACCTTCTGCAGCAGGCACTGGGGCAGGCGTGCCCGTAAACATGGGAATGGTACCTGAGGGGAGGTTAACCAGGTGGAGATGGTGACCAGGTACTCAGCCTGGAAGAGGGACACTGAGGTCCAGGGAAAGTCAGGACAAGGTCAGAAGACAGTTCCTCACTGGTCGCCTGGCCCATGGCCCTGGCTGTCCTCATGTGGTGGTTATGCTCACCCTCAGACCTTTGCTGCCACGCTGGAAACACTTGTTGAGGTTGGCCTTCTGCCCAGAGCCCTCCAGGGTCTTTCCCACCCCAAGTTCATGGATATCCTGAAGTCCTAAACCCCAGTACCTGTGAACGTGACGTTGTTTGCAAATAGGGTCTTTAAAGGTATTATCATTTGTGTTAACATGAGGCCATGACAGACCCCCACGGGTCTGTCAGTTTGTCCTACTGTGGGGGCTTGTGTGTTGCTGTGATGCTGGAAGCTATGCCACCGGTATTCAGATACCAGCAGGGTCACCCACGGCGGACAAGTTTCAGCTGAGCTTCCAGACTAAGACAGACTAGGATGAAGGATCTGGCAGTATACTTCTGAAAAGATTTAGCCAGTGAAAATCTTATGAATAGCAGTGGAACACTGTTTGATACAGTGCCAGAAGACATCAAAAGATGACTGGGGAAGAGCTGCCTCCTCAAAGCAGAGTCGACCTTAATGATGTAGATAGAGTCAAGCTTTTGGGACCTTCATTTGCCAGTGTGGCACAACTCAAAATGAGAAGAAACAGCTGCAAACATCCATTAATAATTGAAACATAGAATGTATGAAATATGAATCTAGGAAAATTGCAAATTGTCAAAAATGAAATGGGATGAATAGACATTGATATCCTAGGCATTAATAAGCTGAAATGGACTGATACTGGCCATTTTGAATCAGTCATAAGGACTACTATGCTGGGAATGACAACTTGAAGAGTAATGGTATTGCATTCATTGTCAAAAAGAACATTTCAAGACCTATCCTGAAGTACAATTCTATCAGTGGTAGGATAATATTCATACGCCTACAAGGAAGACCGGTTAATACGACTATTATTCAAATTTATGCACCAACCACTAAGACCAAAGACGAAGAAACTGAAGATTTTTACCAACTGCTGCAGTCTGAAATTGATTGAACATACAATCAGGATGCATTGATAATTACTGGAGATTGAAATGGGAAAGTTGGAAACAAAGAAGAAGGATCAGTAGTTGGAAAACATGGCCTTGGTGATAGAAATGATGCCGGAGATCCCATGATAGAATTTTGCAAGACCAATGAATTCTTCATTGCAAATACCTTTTTTTACCAACATAAACAGTAACTACACATGTGGACCTCACCAGATGGAATACACAGGGATCAAATCAACTACATCTGTGGAAAGAGACGATGGAAAAGCTCAATATCATCAGTCAGAACAGGGCCAGGGGCCAATTGCAAAACATGCCATCAATTACTCACATGCAAGTTCAAGTTGAAACTGAAGAAAATTAGAACAAGTCCACGAGAGCCAAAGTACGACCTTGAGTATATCCCACCTGAATTTAGAGACCATCTCAAGAATAGATTTGATACATTGAATGCTAGTGACTGAAGACCACACAAGTTGTAGAATGACACCAAGGACATCACACATGAAGAAAGCAAGAGGTCATTAAAAAGACAGGAAAGAAAGACCAAAATGGATGTTAGAAGAAACTCTGAAACTTGGTCTTGAATGTCGAGTAGCTAAGGTGAAACGAAGAAATGATGAAGTAAAAGGGTTGAACAGAAGATTTCAAAAGGCAGCTTGAGAAGACATAGTAATGTATTATAATGTCATGTGCAAAGACCTGGAGATGGAAAACCAAAAGGAAAGAATATGCTCTGCATTTCTCAAGTGGAAAGAACTGAAGAAAAAAAATTCAAGCCTCAAGTTGCAATATTGAAGGATTATATGAGGAAAATATTATAAGACTCAGGAAGCATCAAAAGAAGATGGAAGGAATACACAGAGTCAGCATATCAAAAAGAATTAGTTGGCGTTCAACCATTTCAGGAGGTACCATCTGAGCAGGAACCAATAATACTAAAGGAAGAAGTCTAAGCTGCACTGAAGGCATTGGTTAAAAGCAAGGCTCTGGGAATTGATACAATACCAACTGAGATATTTCAACAAACATGTAGCGCTAGAAGCACTCACTTGTCTACACTAGGAAATTTGGAAGACAGCTATCTGGCCAACTGACTGGAAGAGATCCATATTTATGCCTATTCCCAAGAAAGGTGATCCCACCAAATGCAGAAATCATGGAACTATATCATTAACATCACACACAAGTAAAATTTTGCTGAAGATCATTCAAAAACGGCTGCAGCAGTATATCGACAGGGAACTGCCAGAAATTCAGGCCAGTTTCAGAAGAGGACGTGGAAACAGGGATATCATTGCTGATGTCAGATGGATCCTGGCTGAAAGCAGAAAATACCAGAAGGATGTTTACCTGTGTTTTATTGACTATGCAAAGGCATTCGACTGTGTGGATCATAACAAATTATGGATAAAATTATGAAAAACGGCAATTCCGGAACACTTAATTGTGCTCATGAGGAATCTGTACATAGATCAAGAGGCAGTATTCAGACATAAAAAGGGGATGGTGGGTCGTTTAAAGTCAAGAAAGGTGTGCATCAGGGTTGTATCCTTTCACCATACCTATTTAATCTGTATGCTGAGCAAATAATACAAGAAGCTGGACTATATGAAGAAGAACAGGGCATCAGGATTGGAGGAAGACTCATCAACAACCTGCGTTATGCAGATGACACAACCTTTCATGCTGAAAGTGAAAAGGACTTGAAGCACTTACTAATGAAGATCAAAGACCACAGCCTTCAGTATGGATTACACCTCAACATAAAGAAAACAAAAATCCTCACAGCTGGACCAATAAGCAACATCATAATAAATGGAGAAAAGATTGAAGTTGTCAAGAATTTCATTTTACTTGGATCCACAATCAACACCCATGGAAACAGCAGTCAAGAAATCAGAGCACACACTGCATTGGACAAATCTGCTGCAAAGACCTCTTTAAAGTGCTGAAAACCGAAGATGTTACCCTGAAGACTAAGGTGCACCTGACCCAACCCATGGTGTTTTCAATCGTCTCCTATGCACGTGAAAGCTGGATGATGAATAAGGAAGACCAAAGAAGAACTGATACCTCTCAATTGTGGTGTTGGAGAAGAATATTGAATATACCATGAACTGCCAAAAGAACAACAAGTTTGTATTGGAAGAAGTACAACCAGAACGCTCCTTAGAAGCAAGATGGCAAGACTACGTCTCACATACTTTGTACATGTTATCAGGAGGGATCAGTCCCTGGAGAAGGACATCATGCTTGGTAAAGTAGAGGGCCAGTGAAAAAGAGGAAGACCCTCAATGAGATGGATTGACACAGTGGCTGCAACAATGGGCTTAATCATAACAAGGATTATGAGGATGGCGCAGGACCAGGCAGCGTTTCGTTCTGTTGGACATAGGGCCGCTGTGTGTTGGAACTGACTCGATGGCACCTAACCACACAACAACAACAATGCTGGAATAGGGTGGGCCTTGATCCCGTAAGTGGCATCCTTATAAAGGAGAAGAGACACAGAGACAGGGATACAGAGGAAGGACGCCATGTGATGCTGCAGCTGGAGCTACCAGGAGTTGGGAGAGACAAGGAAGGACACTCCGAGAGCCTCCAGAGAGAGCCTGGCCCTGCTGACACCCTGATCTTGGACTCCCACCTGCTCCAGATTGTGAGATAATGCATCTCCATTGTCATAAGCCCCCCAGTAGGTGGTACTTTGTTATGTTGGTCTCAGGACATGAATCCACTGAGGCAGGTTCAGGTCAGGCTTTACCCCTGAGCCATGCCTGCTGTCCCTGGCCTCCCCTGATCCAGGTCACTCTAGCCTGGAAGCGCCATGTGGCTTTATGACAATCATTGGGTGGAAGCCCCTGCTGTGCGCCTGAGGTGAAGCCCTGCCCACAAGAACGTAGCTCTGCCAGGTTGCCACACCCACGCTTAAACCTGGGCAGGTGACAACGCCTCTCCCAGACGCAAGTGGAAAGAGATTTGGTCACCAACTTCCTTTTGAAGTGACCTTTTTTGTTCATTGGCAAAGAAAAAGCTAAGTTAGAATCTCAACACATTTTGATGTTCAAAAGCTCTGCAAGCAGGCAGATTCGCAGCATGTCCTCACCCAGGTTCTGCCAGGTTTTCTCCCTAATGTCCCCAGAGTTCCCATCACAGCCCCCAGGACACCCCTCAGCACCAAGGGTGGCCGAAGGTCACCACCAGGAGACAGGAAGTTCTTCTCTTTTAAGTGCAGAAAAGCAAACACCAGCCGACCACAGGGTCACTGCTGCTCACCTGGCCCTTCTCCACAAGTAACTTCTCTAAATCTTCGATTTTCGCCTGGGACCTCAGCAGGTCAGCCTGTAGCTGCTCCCGAGTCTGGAACAGAAGGGACCAGAGTCAGCAGGTCCTTCAGACAGGCGGCAGAAAAGCAGCAAGGGTATAGCCATGGAACAGCTACGCCTGGCTGCTGACGGCAAAGCCTTAGAGCAGGTTCGCCTGCGGCCACGCCTGTGTCCAGATACAACCTGCCTGTCTCTATCTAGGCTCATCTATTGCTGGCAGATAGAAAAATCATAAGAACCAAAAGGTCTTGAGAGGTCGTCAGTTCTAACTCCCTTGATTTAACAGACAAGGAAACCGAAGCCTGGAGCAGAGACCACTTTCTTCAAGGGGGCGAGTGGGCTGGAAGCAAGACTCTCAGCCCAGCCATCTGACCAGGGTGGTGGTGCTCACCCGGCAATCAGGACTACCACCAAGCACCTCCACACCCACCCAGCCCCCTCTATGAGCTCTCGGTCACCTACACAAGGGCCGTGCACCAGGATGCCTTCAAGACCAGGCAGCAGTGTAAATAAGGGAAGCTGACAGGGCGTGGAGCAGCAGGGAGTGATGGGGACTGTGGCAAACTGGAGGCCATGCCCATCCCAGAGCCAACACAATAGGAAGCCATAATCTGGACTTTCTCCACAGTGACGTATCATCTTTATAACCCAAACAGCAGCAGAAATGAACAGTAGCGCTGACAGGTCTTCTGATTCTTTACAGGGGAGCCAGAAATCTGTTTTCGTACATGAGATTTCTGACTTTTAAGTGTTGACAGTTAGATGAAATTTAAACACAAAGACTCAGTGCAGTCCAAGCAGAGCGCGCTGGCCCTACAGCTGGCCCTCTGGAACTTCTCTTGCCTTGGAGCAAGGGGTACAGGCCCTGCCCAGTGTCTCTGATGGGAGAAGGAGGTGGAAGGAGCCACAGGGGGGCAGACGCAGTCCGCACTCGGCAGCGCAGCCAGGAAGGAGCTACGGGGGGCAGACGCAGTCCGCACTCGGCAGCGCAGCCAGGAAGGAGCCACAGGGGGGCAGACACAGTCTGCACTCGGCAGCGCAGCCAGGAAGGAGCTACGGGGGGGCAGACTCAGTCCGCACTCGGCAGTGCAGCCAGGCTGAGGGGCTGCAGGGGAGTGGCCCGTGGGGGGTGTGTGAGGGGTTCTCAACAGGAGAGTGGATGCCATCCCTCCAAAAACACCAAATCCGTTGCCGTTGGGTTGATTCCGACTCATAGCGACCCTACAGGACGGAGTAGAACCCCACAGGGTTTCCAAGGAGCACTTGGTGGATTCAAACTGCCCACCTTTTGGTTAGCAGCCGTAGCTCTTAACCACTGCGCCACCAGGGTTTCCAGTTAGCCGTAAACTCTGAAACCGTTCCTGCACAGACAGCATGTGTGGCTGTTAGACGCCCACACCAGCGACCACCTCTGCTGGCACCGGTCCCGGCCTCTGGGGAGGATGTGGTTCCCCCCAGGTGAGAGCTGGGGCAGCGCCACATGGAGGCCTGGTGGGGAGGTCCTGCCCCTGCAGAGCCCCCCCCAGGTACACAAAAGCTCCATGCCCCAGGACCCAGACCCCGGCCCACCCCAGCATCCCGGTGCCTGGCCCCCAGGCTTCCCGAACGGCCCCCAGGGCCCCCTGTGCTGTGCGACCAACTCCCATACCCCCGCCGGCCCTGTGCTCACCCGGGCCTCTCTCTCGGCATCCAGCGTCCCGCCCACCTGCTCCTGGAGCAGGGCATAGGCTCGCTGCAGGGCCTGGTACTCCCTGGTCAGCTGGCAGAACCGAAGGTCAGACTCCTCTCTGGTCGTGGCCTGGACACGGGGGGAAGAAAGGGGCTTGTGATGTGACGTGGAGCGACGCTGTGTGATGCTGTGATGCTGTGTTATCTGGTGTGACGCTGTGTGATGCTGTGACGCTGTGTTATCTGGTGTGACGCTGTGTTATCTGGTGTGAAACAATGTGATGCTGTGACGCTGTTATCTGGTGCAACGCTGTCTGACACTGTGTTATCTGGTGTGAAACTGTGTGATGCTGTGACGCTGTTATCTGGTGTGATGCTGTCTGATGCTGCAACACTCTGTTATCTAGTATGACGCCATGTGACGCTGTGACGCTGTGTGATGCTGTGATGCTGTATTATCTGGTGTAATGCCATGTGATGCCGTGACGCTGCTTTCTGGTGTGACACCACATGACGTTGTGTTACCTAGTGTGACGCCGTGACACTGTGTTATCTGGTGTGATGCCGTGGGACACCGTGATGCTGCGTTATCTGGTGTGACACCGTGTGACGCCGTGACACTGTGTTACCTGGTGTGACGCCATGTGATGCTATGACACTGTTATCTGGTGTGACGCCGTGTGACGCTGTGATGCTGTGTTATCTGGTGTGACGCCATGTGAGGCTGTGACGCTGTGTTATTCGGTGTGATGCCGTGTGATGCCGTGACGCTGTGTTATCTGGTGTGACGCTGTGAAGCTGTGTTATCTGGTGTGACACCCTGTGACATCGATGCTGTGTTATCTGGTGTGACGCCGTGTGATGCTGTGACACTGTGTGATGCTGTGACGCTGTGTTATCTGGTGTGATGCTGTGACGCTGTGTTATCTGGTGTGACGCCGTGTGACGCTGTGAAGCTGTGTTATCTGGTGTGACGCCGTGACGCTGTGTTATCTGGTGTGATGCTGTGTGATGCTGCGTTATCTGGTGTGACGCCCTGTAACACTGTGATGCTGTGTTATCTGGTGTGACACCCCGTGACGCTGTGATGCTGTGTTATCTGGTGTGACGCTGTGTGATGCTGTGACCCTGTGTTATCTGGTGTGATGCTGTGTGATGCTGTGACCCTGTGTTACCTGGTGTGATGCCGTGTGATGCTGTGTTATCTGGTGTGATGCTGTGTTACCTGGTGTGACACCGTGTGATGCTGTGATGCTGTGTTATCTGGTGTGACGTTGTGTTATCTGGTGTGACACCATGTAATGTTGTGATGCTGTGTTACCTGGTGTGACGCCGTGTGATGCTGTGACGCTGTGTTACCTGGTGTGATGCCGTGTGACGTTGTGACGCTGTGTTACTGGTGTGATGCCGTGTGATGCTGTGACGTTGTGTTATCTGGTGTGATGCTGTGTGACGCTGTGACGCTGTGTTACCTGGTGCTACGCCGTGTGACACTGTGACCCTGTGTTATCTGGTGTGATGCTGTGACCCTGTGTTATCTGGTGTGACGCCGTGTGACGCTGTGATGCTGTGTTACCTGGTGTGATGCCATGTGACGCTGTGTTATCTGGTGTGACGCCGTGTGATGCTGTGTTATCTGGTGTGATGCCATGTGACACTGTGACACTGTGTTATCTAGTGTGACGCCGTGTGATGCTGTGACCCTGTGTTATCTGGTGTGACACCGTGTGACACTGTGACCCTGTGTTATGTGGTGTGACGCCGTGTGATGCTGTGACGCTATGTTATCTGGTGTGACACTGTGTGATGCTGTGTGATGTAGCATGATGCAGTGTGACACAGTGTGACATGATGTGATGTGGTGTGGCATGACATGACGTGATGTGATGTAACATGGTCCTGAGCTCCAGAGTCATCCTGGGCAAAAGCTAGCTCTGGGTCTGCGACACGATGTGACGTGATGTGGTGTGACGTAATGTGGTGTGACGTGATGTGATGTGATATGGTGTTACATGATGTCACATGTTCCTGAGCACCATAGTTGTCCTGGGCAAAAGCTAGCTCTGGGTCCCCCAAACTTGGCTGACAATTACTCAGCAGCAAGCCGTGGGGGTAAAGAGCTGAAGGATAAAGGGGGGTCTTCTCCAGAGTGTGTGGAGTTCCCAGGAGTCGCCTGAGTTACACGAGACGCATGGGGGGAGGAGGGCACAGAGTCCCCCTGCACCCACAAGCTTGGACTCCTGCTCCCATTCTGGGAATCCATCCTGAGGCGTGAACTTCAGGAGCAAAGACTCGAGTGCAGCACCTCACAGAGTGCTGGCTGCCTGTAGTTGAAGACAAGTGGACCCATGAAGCGCTAGGAGCCCACATGACAGACCCCATGCAGCTGTGAGGAAGGACGCCCGGGTGCACGTCTCACATGGAAAAACTTGTGTTGTAGGCTGAATAGAACTGACCCAAGATCGTGTCTGGAAGACCCCATTTAAGTCCAATGGAACCTAACATAAACTGAGGCCAGCAGTGCTGTGGTGAAGACCATGGCCAGGAACAAAACCCAGTGCCCCATCCACGCTGTCCAGGGGACTCATCAACCGGCCGTGAGGGTCTCCAGCACCAGAGCCCTGAGCCACGTGAGGCCAAGGCTGGGCTAGGAGAGGGGGCTGGAGCATCTCTCTGCCCACCCCCAAGCATAGATGGGGTCCCAAGACCCCTCAGAGCATCTGACCCATGTCGCTAGGGTTTCAGCAGAAGGTGGTAAAAAGCAGGGGTCACCTGGGGGCTTGTTCTCCTGTGGCCACATGAACCCCTGGGGGGAAGCTTGCCTGGAAGCACCTGGAAGGAACTCCCCTGAAAGACCACAGACAGCAGGGAGTCTGTGAAGGGCGACCAGGCAGAGGGAGTTCAGGCAGCTGGAGGCGGCAATGTTTATAACCCAGCCAGGGAGCTGCAGAGAGTAGCCCCACAGTGGGGCCTAAGAGCCCCCAGGAGCACGGCCCCCCTGTAGAACACACACCCCTCCCAGGAGTAGAACGGCCTTGGGCATGCCCCTACCCCTCCCACCCTCCAGGTGGGCTCAGGAAAAGTCACCAGGTGCAGAAGGAGGGGTGGACGAGCAGGACAGGGAACCTGCATCCTGGCAGACACTGACCCCATGGGGGAGGAAGGTTCACAGTGGAATTGAGGGGGTAGTGAGAAGGCATCTTTGCGCCCTAGAGAACCCAGCGCGTTTGCTCCATAGCTGAACCATGAGCCTGGACGACCCAAGAGTGAGGGGCACTGAGGGCGACAGAGCTGCGGGAGCCCACGTTCCTCCTCACACCTGTAGTGCTTGTGGACTTCCCCACAGGGATGTTGTCTTTATCATCAAAATCGTAGTGATGGCTGCTCAGCACGGTGAGCATAACTAACACCCTGAATTGTTCATGACAGTGGCTACCTGGCAAGTGTTTTGTTACATACTCGACTACAATAAAAAAAAAAAAAAAAAGGGAAAGGCAATGACTAGTCTGGTGGGGGCAGTGAGTGAGGAGGACCCACCGGGCTGAACTTCCCTTACACAGGGTACAATGCCCAAAGACTGCAGCCTCTTCCTTCCGAAGTTAGGGTTTGGGAAAAGGGGAGACACCCTCCCTGATGCCAGCGTGGATGGCAGGAAGGGTCCACCTGGGGTCTGGCTCTGCGGGAGGCAGGCTGTGCTGCCACGTGGCCCTGTTGAGGGTCCCGACAGCCAGGGGGTGGCTTACCTCGTCCATGTCTTCCTCAGGTGTGGCTGGCGTCCTGTCTGTCCTGTCCGTGTTGTAGGACGTCTCAGATAACGTTTCTGAGTCCACAGACTCCTCATCAAATCCAAAAAAAGTCTCCACAACATGCTTCTGTGAAACGCAGGGTGCACACCATAAGGAGCAGACCAGGGCTGCCGAGGCCTCAGCCCCACCGTCACAGAGCAGATGGGGCTGAGGGCGTCCCAGGACCAGGAGGTAGGTCATGGGAGGTGGTGCTGTCAGGTGGGGTCTGCTGAGTGGGGGATACAGTGAGCGGCAGTGTGGATGTTCGCAGGTGGAGGGAGCAGTCTGACCTGGCTCCACAACCACACTGTGAGCTCACCACCACCTGGCCCTCGCATCCCCACCTTCTTCTCTGTGAGACAGCGCCCTGCCTCACCGTGAGCCCTGCCTACGGCCCCATGTGCGCTTTGCCCAGCTAGGAGTCTGGCTCAGGGCCTGGAACTTGGGGGCGGTGGGGAGAGTGGGCTGCACAGTTGACGGAGGGAGAGGATCTGGATGGAGACGGCCAAAAAGAGGTCAAGGCTGCAAATGGACAGGTGTCCAGAATCTGACCCCAGGGCTGAGACCGCCCAGCAGGCACACGGCCAATTCCTCCTCAGTGGCAGTAGGCAAATTCTGACTTTTTATTCCAGAAAACTGAGGACTTTCATAAATATCAGGAGGATGCTCTGGGGCCCTTGTGTCCAGCACTCGGATTGGGAGGTGACTCGAACCCTCAGTGTGCTAGCCCGTAGCCCCCCCAGCACCCCATCCACCCTGAACACCACCACAGGGTGCTGAGCCTCCTTCCTCATTTACTCGCTCGCGCATTTATTCACTCATCAGGCACTGACTAGGCAACTTCTGTGGCTCAGACGACCCAAACCAGACGTGGTCCCACCACATGATGCTCCAGTCCTCCAGGGGAAAGAAGAGGCCAAGCACCAGGTCAGTGTCCCATGTTTAGGAACCTCAGCTTTTTTTCCCCTTCAATGAACCCAAGAAGCACTTTTATTTGCTTTTACAACTCAGGAGTGACTTTCACAATCATAAAGAAGGAACCATGACTTCAATGCTCTGGTCTAGCCCCTCTGCCCCACGTGCTCCCGTGCCCCCCCCACACACACCTCGCACATGCCTGTACCACACATGCCCACACCACACATGCACCATGCATGCCTCACACCTACCCACACCTGCACCTTGCACATGCCTGCCCTTCACACGCACCGAGCACTTGCTGTGGCAGGGCCTTTGCATGTCACGCCCCACCCCGCGCCCCAGCACTTGGCTCTCTCCTTCTCCTTTGGGTGTCTGCACAAATGCACCTTATCAAGCAGGCTTCCCGACCACCATGTCTAAAGCATTTCGTTCTCCTTCCTTCACGATCCTTGGAGCTCTCACCAGCGTCCGACGCAGGCACATTTTCCTGTGTGTTTATTTCCTGCCACCCCCAGCCCACGCCAGCTTCAGGAGGGCAGGGGTGGTGCCTCTGTTCACACTGCAGCCCAGGGCCAAGCACAGCGCAGGCCCTGCAGAAATGGTGGCTGTTAAACGAGTTTGGCTAACAAGCCTTCTGTTAATGGGCTCAAAGCCAAGCTGCCAATCCACAAGTAGCTCAGGTTTGCACAGGACCTCATTCTTGTTCCTTCGACATCCGCTGGGTGGTCCCCTGCTTAGTCCCCCCAGGGGCGTAACAGGAAGGAGCATGGGGACCTACCAGGCTCCGGGAATTTCAAAGTCCCTGGTGACGCAAATGGTTCACACTCGACTACTAACTACAAAGTTGGTGGTTTGAGTCTACCCAGAAGCACAATGGAAGAACGGTCTGGCAACCTACTTCCCAAACACCCTACGGAGCAGTTCTACCCTGACACACGTGACATCGTCAGGAGTGATGACATCACGGCCGTGGTGAGGGTGCCCAGGACCAGAGCGTCTGCAACACAGGGACCCCTTTGCACACACAGTTCACCCAGCACTACCCTGTCCCTGTGCCAGTCGAACCACCTGGCTGGAAGGCCCCAGCTCGGACACACTGTGAGGCCCCAGGAAGCATCACTGAGCCTGAGCTGGGACTGCAAGGACCATCCTGGGCTCATGCATCAGGGCGCAATGACCCCGACGACCCACCTGACACCCTGGGGCTGCTCATTACTGAGCCCTAACACCCGCATTAACTCGAGTTGATGCAGAAAGTTGGAAGTCGAGCTGTGCTGTAAACAAACTAACTGAGAACCAGGGGAGCCCCGACGGGTAACGGGTAATGCAGCCCCAGAGACAGAGGTTCCAAACAACCAGGCCTTAGGGAGGGAGGAAAGCAGACAGAAGGGACTTCAGATGCTAACCCTGCAGCAACGGCTGAGGCAGGGCCATGATGACACACAGTATCTTCCCAAATACCTTTTATCTTTTATAACATTTGGAGCAGGCTAGTTTGTTTCTTGTAAGGGTTAGATATTGTTGAGGTGTCTACATTATATCGGAAGCTAACAGGTACTACAAATATTTATGCCCTTATTAATAAAAATAAAATAGAAAAAAGACATTTCACATAGGACCGTACAGCACAAGCAGTGACCTGCCATGCAACAATGGACTTTAGTTAACAACAATGTATCAACACTGGTTTATCTATTGTTACAGATACACCGCATGAGTACACCATGTTACCAACAGGGGAACAGTGTGCGGAGGGGAGGGGGTACGTTAACAACAGGGGAACAGTGCACAGAGGGGAGGGGGCACGTTAACAACAGGGAAACAGTGCGCAGAGGGGAGGGGGCACGTTAACAACTGGGGAACAGTGTACAGAGGGGAGGGGGCACATTAACAACTGGGGAACAGTGCACAGAGAGGAGGTGGCACGTTAACAACAGGGAAACAGTGCGCAGAGGGGAGGGGGCACGTTAACAACTGGGGAACAGTGTACAGAGGGGAGGGGGCACATTAACAACTGGGGAACAGTGCACAGAGAGGAGGGGGCACGTTAACAACAGGGGAACAGTGCACAGAGGGGAGGGGGCACGTTAACAACAGGGAAACAGTGCGCAGAGGGGAGGGGGCACCTTAACAACAGGGGAACAGTGCACAGAGGGGAGGGGGTACCTTAACAACAGGGGAACAGTGTGCAGAGGGGAGGGGATACGTGAACAACAGGGGAACAGTGTGCAGAGGGGAGGGGATACGTGAACAACTGGGGAACAGTGTGCAGAGGGGAGGGGGCACGTTAACAACAGGGGAACAGTGTACAGAGGGGAGGGGGTACGTTAACAATAGGGGAACAGTGTGCAGAGGGGAGGGGGCATGTTAACAATAGGGGAACAGGGCACAGAGGGGAGGGGGTTCATTTACAACTGGGAAACTGTGCAGAGGGGAGGGGGCACATGAACTATAGGGAAACTGTGTGCAGAGGGGAGGGGGAACGTTAATAGGGGAACAGTGTGTAGACTGAAGGGGGTACGTGGGAATTCTGTATGTTCTGTGTAAGTTTTCTGAAAACCTAAAACTTCTCTAGAAAATGAAGTGCATTTTAAAAAGACATTTTAATGTTTAAAGTGAAAACATCCAGGCTGTCTTCTTAGAGGAAAACGCCTGCCTTACACTGCATTTTCAAAACGTGTGAAATAGCTCACCGTCTTCTCACGAGGAATGGGAGAAGAACCACCTAGAAAATGATGCCCTGTCTCATGCTTGGCATAGGGTGGGGCTTAAAAAACAGTAAGTATGAAGAAAATCATAACATTTTCTGAATCTCAATGGTTCTAAATTCCCTGGGAATTCCCAAAGAGAAGATAGTTTTGAGCACCAGTTCCCCGACTTGTTCACCCCAAGCGCGTCCCACAGAAAGGGCTCACCACCTCGCCCATTTCTTTACAACCAAGGTCTCGCTCTCCAGGCTCCTTTTTACAAACCAACCCATGTTTTATAAAGGCAGCTTTGTTAAAAACGATTAAAAATAAACATTTATCCTCATTTACACTTTGAATATCAGATATGCTCATTCTCAGCAGATCAAACGGGGCAAAGAGGAAATAGGAGATGTCCCAAAACAAACCCTGGCAGCAAGCCAAGCCTCTCTGGGCCCTCTCCTTACCCAGTTACCGTTTCCAGCAGAATCACCAGCAATGGAACGAGCTTCCCAGCCACCAAAGTGACTTCCCTGCACCCTCACCGCCACCCCCAGCCACTAACCTTCATGTTTGTAGGTCATCTCTTGGCAGCCAGAGAAGTACAGACAGACAAGGGTGCAGAGGCAAAGAAAGAAGGAGAAATACAGCACAAAAAGGAGGTACTCCATCAAGTACCCGGTGTGCCGTGCACGGCTGTGTGCCAGGCTGTCCTGTGTGTGCCAGGCACGCCTGTGTGCTGGGCTGGGCTGTGTGTGCAGGGCAGGCCTGCGTGCTGGGTTGGCCTGGTGAGCTGGGCTGGATGAGGTCAAGAAGCAGCATCAATCCTCAGGACTCCTGAGCCCTTGGAGGCGGCATCACCCTCCCCAAGAGCATCCCCTTCCTGCCACCCGCCAGGCCCACCGTCTCTGAGCTTCCACAATCTGTCTGCTGTGGAGCCCAGAGCTCAGCCACCCAGAAGGGTCCCTTGATTGAAAGGGTGCAGAATCCAGGCAGGGCCTGAGCATGACATCAGTCACAGAGAGAGGAGCTGTTTCCAGGGCCAGGCTGGGCACATCGTCACCGAGGGTGGCTTGCGAGCCAGGTTATCCTCAGGGGGTGTTCCTCCTAGTCCCGAGCCTGCATGAGCCCGGTGCCTGTTGTCAACACCATCCCCCAGGCCTGGGTCCCCAGGGGCGGCACTAGCAACAGCGGCTTAGCACGAGCCTCCTCCTTCAGGACTGGTGCCCAAAACGGGAGGTGTCTCCCCCGTCGTGGTGGGGTCTATTTCTGCTGGTCCCCAAACACCCCCAACCACCTGCTGGCCCCCCCCTCCCCGACTCACCAAACCACCGGTTCCTCTGTAATCCTTTCATCACCATTTATGTCTTTGCTGAACAGCAAAAATGACCATCCCACCCTACCCGACGCGGGGCATCCATGAGAGCCCCTCTATGTTGGGGTGGAGAGGCTTCTCTGTGCGTCATACTTGCAGCACCAACCCCCATGCTGGAACAAATGCACAGATTTTACCATAGAAAATAAAACTTCTGGACCTCAATAGATACCAAAACAACATTAAAAGGCAAAGGACAACTCACAAAAAAGAAACACATTCAGTCAAGTCTGTACAATGTGTTCAGTGCCTGAAGAGTCGGGGCGTCCGTGGTATCAGCTGTGAAGCTGTAGCATACTATTCTACTCAGTGTTGACTAAGGTTTGAAGCCGTGCTTCCAAGTGAGGCACCACCTGGCCCGGGACGTTTAGGGTGGGCCTGTGAGCAGCTGGGCCCAGGACATCAGCTCAGGGGCTTTTGCTGGAACCTCTGAGAAGGAGAGACGCCCTCTCACTGCAGGTGAGGACGATGCCAGTCAAGCTGCTAAAGCACCTGGGCCACCCCATGGAGGCGCCTGCAGAGAAAGGGGCCATTCAGAGGAAACCAGGGCTGTAAGCCTAGCTCAGCTCCCGCTCGGGACCATCTCCAGCTCCTCCTGTTGCCTAGCAACCTGCAACTCTCTCAGATGCCCGGACGTACAAACGCGGCTAATGTTTTAAAGTGATGTTACATCCCACTCTTCTGGGACAATCCAGAGTCAAGAAAATAACTTTTTCCAGGACAGACAGCTCACTCGTTGAAATACATGCGAGTACCTGCTGCCTGAGCCCAGCTGTGATCACATACGTGTGAGTGCCTGCTGCCTGAGCCCAGCTGTGATCACACGTGGTGAGCCCTGACGCAGCCTTCTGAACACACAAGTGTAACCATCATGGTTAATTCCCATCTCTGTAAGGTTCTCTTCCCATGAACCTTTCTGACTCTGGGCCTTCTGACTGAGGTTTGCAAAACAGAAAGCCCCACTCGGAGGCTTGTGGGGTGTGTGACACCACAGCACATCGTTACAGGGGCAACGGAACGCCCTCTAGATTTCTGCTTCCCAAACACAGGTCCCTGGCGAAAGCCACACTCATGCCTGCCATCAGCAGCCATACAAAGCAGTGCAGCTCTTCCAGAAAACGCAGGGGGACATCCGTTCCCTGCTCAAAGCCTCGCCCCTCGCCGTCTATCCGCCAAACCGTCCAGACTGTGGACACAGCTCTCCAACAAAAGGAGCTCATGGTGGTGATATTCTCAGGGCAGAAAGCTGAACACTGGGAGAAAGGGTAACTAAACAGTTGCTTAATGAAAGGTTCAACAACCGGAAACAGAACAGAACTGGCCTGGAAAGAGCTGTCTCCTTGAGCACAAACGAGTCCTCCAGCTTCACTCACCCCCACACGAGCACAGTGGTCACTAACCTGCAGCCAGTCTGCTTGGCAGCTTGTATTTACAGTGGCAGCACCGTGACGTGGACAAACGCCTATAGTGTGACAACACGCAGAAAACCGGCGTTCTGCAGTTAGGTCATGTTATAACGGTCCCAGGAGGCAACCGCGGGGGACCGCGTTGAAGGACCAACACCCACCACACTGAGGAGGGGCCTCAGGCAGTGATCTCTTTGTTTCCCACGTGTTCTACAGTGCGGTCAGATCACTTTCATAAAGAATATTTAAATACAAACAAGCTCTGCCTGAACCACTTCCCCTTCCTGAGCTTCTCAGCTCAAGGCCCACGAGGCAGTGGTGGCTCCGTGGTAGAATTCTCGCCTTCCATGGGGGAGACTCGGGTTCAATTCCCGGCCAATCCGCCTCAGGCCCAGCCATCACCCACCGACCCACAGAGGCTCGCACGTTGCTGTGATACTGAACGGGTTTCAGTGGAGCTTCCTGATTAAGAAAGACTAGGAAGAAAAGCCTGGCGATGTATTTCCAAAAATCAGCCATTGAAAACCCTGTGGACCACACCCCACAACCACTCATGGGGATGGCACAGGGCCGGGCGGCGTCTTGTTATGTTGTCCTTGGGTCACCATGAGGCGGGGGTGATACAGTGGTAGCTCACAACGACAAGGATGACAACAATCTTGCCATGCAGAGATTTGCGCTGTGTTTAGCTTCGCTGGGTGGTAGAAGCCGAGGCCCGGAAGCTGCAGGCAACTTTGAATGTCAGCCTTGTCAGTTCACCAGCTGCCTGGGCCCGTGGCAAATTACTTTGCCTCTTTGAGTTATATCTACATGTCTCCTGTAACTGGAAAATGGGAAAAACAATGCCAACCTCACAGGTTTGCTGTGAGGATTTACTAAAAAAAAAAAAAAAAACAGTGAGGATTTACTAAGAAGGTACAAATCCCCACTTACCGAAGTGTCCGGGGCTCACCCATCCGTTAAGGATCGCGGCCAGCGGCATTGACCTCACTGGCACACTAGAGGGCGCCAGAGGGCAGCACCACTCAATGCCACCAGAGGAGGCCAAGTTTGGCCTACAAATGTATTTTATTTAGCCTACAAGCTGTACTATAAACACCTGAACCAACACTTAACATCCTTAGATTCTACACAGAGCCAGGATTCTGCTTCTCTCGAAAGACCAGAATATCTGACACCACCTGGCTCACCTTTTAACAACACAAATTCAAGCCCCGTTTGCCACACTCCACACCGCTCCCTACAGCACCCTGACACAAAAGCCATTGTTCATGGCCGTTCGGTTTCACATCTGCACGGCTGTCCTCCTTACAGGAGAGAAGTATTTCTCTCTAACAAGGTCTCAATAAAAAGGGACACGTGGCTCCGTGTTTCTTTGTGGAAGTGAAAAACTGGCTACCTGTTTAACTGTGAACGATGTCTTTTACCCACGGACTTGCCCCAGTCTGCTCGTTTACATTTCTAGCTCCTTCCCTCTGCGCATGTGAGTCACCATGAGCCCAGCTCCCCTCTCACTCCCACCAGGACAAGAGATCAGTTTCCCTCTGAATGCAACAAAACACAGTGTTTCTGCATTATCCCAAAATCCTCAACTGCACTGAGATGGATCCCTTTTGTGTGGCCTTTCTTGCCATGGTCTTGTAACTCCCAACCAAGTGACTGGGCGGGACTGTGCAAATAGGCTAATTGTGGCCCACCAAGGCGACTGGTCAGTTTTGCTATCCCGCTAGGCTTGAAAAGACAGCCAATTCCAGGACAGGAGGGTCTCACCGCCACCAAGGAAGGACAGCCAGGGGTAGAGCACATCTTTTGGATCCAGGACCCTTGCACTGAGAAATTCCTGGAACCAGGAGATGACAGAGAAAGAGAGAGCTGTAACACTGAAGACGGCGAGAAGCATGGCAGAGAAACAGTGGCAGGAGAGATGGGCACGAGAGACCGGCAGGAGAAGCTGCAGTGGGCTTCCCGGCCCACGGAGCAAGACGGCTGAGTGCCTTTGGACGGGAGACTTGCTGGAGGAGTAGGGTGCCTCTGGGCACTTGGTGGAGCTAGGTTTGCCGACCCACAGAGCTACAGCTGAGTGCCTTCAGACCGAGGCTTACTGGCAGAGTCGGGTGCCTCTGGGCGCTTATTGGCAGAGCTAAAAGAGCTCTGTAACACTTGCCCAAGCGGAGCAGTGGTCAAGGGCCGGGGAAAGGTGTCTTTGTGGGCATGGCTGAGGAGAGGCTGTCCTGATCAAAGAACTGTATCCTGAGCATTGCTGAACCTGAATTGTAACCCGTTCCTTCCCTAATAAACCCCATAATCACATAACCCCCATAGTACGGTCTGTCAGTTCTGTGTGGCCATTGCAATGAAGAGAGTGCCATGGGAGGGACAGTTGGTGCTGGAATTGGTAAAAATGGCAGAGAGAAGAGGCGTTTCTGACCTCTGCCTCATAGGATCAGCCTTGATCTTGGCCCTCCTTCCCTTCATGAATTTAGAGGAGGTCAGACGTCCCTGCCTGCAAGCAGTCAGAAGCAGGGTTTGTTGCAATGGCTCTAGGCTCACAGAAGCAACTTTGTAACAGATAGAACAGAGGGGCTTGGGAAGTGAAATTTTTGATTCTTAGATGGTTACTTTGGTTGCTGTTACCTGTGATGACCGGAAGGAAGGTTATGTAGCAGCTGAGAGGACAGAAGCAGGATCTGGAGAGGCTTGGGGCAGTCGGTTAAATGGGATGGTTGACAGGAGGCCAGGGCCTTCTGGTTCTGCCCAGCCAGAGGCCCAAGGCCATATGCATATGATGGGAAGACAGGCAGGGTGTGGAGAAGAGAAGATGAAACTGGAACATTCAAAAATGGTTTATGTGTTTATCTGAATCTACTGTGGATATCGCGGAGCCCTGGTGGCACAGTGGCTAAGCATTTGGCTGCTAACCAAAAGGTCTGCAGTTCAAATCCACCAGCTGCCCCTTGGAAACCCTGTGGGGCAGGTCTACCTAGGGTCACAACGGGTTTTATGGGTATTGAATGTTTCTCCTACCTAGTGTTGTAAAATAAACCTAAATGTATGATAGAAATGAATATTGGGTATTATAGACTACAGGGAAATCCTGGTGGCGTAGTGGTTAAGCACTACAGCTGCTAACCAAAGGGTCTGCAGTTCGAATCTGCCAGGCGCTCCTTGGAAACTCTATGGGGCAGTTCTACTCTGTCCTATAGGGTCGCTATGAGTCGGAATCGACTTGACGGCACTGGGTTTGGTTTTTCGTTTTATAGATTACAGAGAGGGTATTACTCCACCTTCAGCCAATACTTGACTGGATATGCTCAAAGGGGAACGAGGGTTTGCCCAAGGGAAGCTGGCTGTTTGAATGCAGTAGCCCTGTGTATAGAGTGGGGGCTTAGACAGAAAACCTGAGCCCCACCTGAACCCTTTGGGAGTCAGGAAATTCGCCTTTAAAAAGACTTGCAGAACCGCCTAGAACTGCTAAGAGAACAGAAGGTTTGCATTTGAAGGAAAAACCTGCAGAAAAAAAGTAACTGTTTTGCTTTTTGAATTTCAAGCAGGCAAGCAGTTTGCCTTTGGGTGCCTCTGGGCAGGAAAAGTCAGTGTCCATCAGAAGGAGCCCCCTTTCACGACTGGAAGTTAAAGGGAGCCAGAGAGTAGACAGCTTGGTCTGCTCGGGCGTGGTGACCACCTGGGTCCACTTCTGAATGGAAGTGAGTTAACTGCAGCAGTGAAGAGATAAGCTGAGTTTGGACATGTTCCATTGGCAACTCCCCCCCCGCCACCGCCACCCTCTGCTGACCTAGCCCGAGAGGGCTAGGGATGAGAGAGAGAGAGAAAGGGCTGTTTGAAGTGCCAGGAGGTGTGTGTGTGTGAACTCTCAAGCCTCAGGCTGCTACCCACTGTGACCTAGCTTGGATGGCTGGGATGAGCTGGCCAGAACCTGACTGAATTAAGGGAAAGATGTTTGACACTGTGAGCTGGTGTAGATCACTGCAATTTGATGGCTTGCTCCAGACAGGACTTTGCTTGTGGATGCAAATACTCAAAGTCCCAAATGGAACAGGAGATTCTTCAAGATAAAGGTTGTCTCTTCAGGGTACTGGTTTGATAGAAATAGGAATGGGCAATTTAGAAATTGGCTATCTAAAATGGCGGGGGGGGGGGTCCACTTCAGCTCACAAAGGCCTAGGATATCGATGTTTATGCGTTCCATTTCATTTTTGATGATTTCCAATTTTCCTAGATTCATACTTCGTACATTCCAGGTTCCGATTATTAATGGATGTTTTCAGCTGTTTCTTCTCATTTTGAGTCGTGCCACATCAGCAAACGAAGGTCCCAAAAGCTTTACTCCATCCACATCATTAAGGTCGACTCTACTTTGAGGAGGCAGCTCTTCCCCAGTCATCTTTTGAGCGCCTTCCAACCTTGGGGGCTCATCTTCCAGCACTATATCAGACAGTGTTCCGCTGCTATTCACAAGGTTTTCACTGGCTAATGCTTTTCAGAAGTAGACTGCCGGATCCTTCTTCCAGTCTGCCTTAGTCTGGAAGCTGAGCTGAAACCTGTCCTCCACGGGTGACCCTGCTGGTATCTGAATACTGGTGGCATAGCTTCCAGCATCACAGCAACACACGAGCCCCCACAGTACAACAAACTGACAGATGCCTAGTCCCAAGAAAGGTGATCCAACTGAATGAGGAAATTATAGAACAGTATCATTAATATCACAAGAATGTAAAATTTTGCTGAAGATCATTCAAAAGCAGCTACAGCAGTGTATTGACAGGGAACTGCCAGAAATTCAAGCCAGATTCAGAAGAGGACGTGGAACCAGGGATATCATTGCTGATGTCGGATGTATCCTGGCTGAAAGCAGAGAATACCAGGAAGATGTTACCTGTGTTTTATTGACTATGCAAAGGCATTTGACTGTGTGGATCATAACAAATTATGGATAACACTGCAAAGGACGGGTATTCCAGAACACTTAATTGTGCTCATGAGGAACCTTTACATAGGTCAAGAGGCAGTTTTTCAGACAGAACAAGGGGATACTGATTGGTTTAAAGTCAGGAAAGGTGTGCGTCAGGGTTGTATTGTTTCACCATACCTATTTAATCTGTATGCTGAGCAAATAATTCCAGAAGCTAGACCATATGAAGAAGAATGGGGCATCAGGATTGGAGGAAGACTCATTAACAACCTGCGTTATGCAGGTAACACAACCTTGCTTGCTGAAAGTGAAGAGGACTTGAAGCACTTGATAATGAAGATCAAAGACCACAGCCTTCAGTATGGGTTGCACCTGATTTAGAAAATAATATTGGAGTCATTATTCCCTGTCCTTGAGCACAGAGAATGTGACCCAGCTGTAGCTGGGCTCACAAGGGCTCACAGGGACACATCAACTGGGCCCTGAGGTATAAAGACAAGAGCAAGGATAAGCTTGGAAAATACTTTTTTAGGGAACCTTTCACATAAGCCAATCAAACAGAACACAAAAGACTTTCTACTCTTATCTTTCTCTGTTTGCATTTAGTGAATAGAAAATTTGTTGGATCAATGAATACCACCAATAATTCTTGAGAAGAACAATTCAAAATGTAGGATCACAGTTCCTAGTCAATCTGTGAAAAGGTGAAGCTTTAAGGGTTTTACCTATTTGTAATGTTAATATATACTGAGGACTCTGTAACGTTCCTTGGACTTGGGCAGACATGGCTGTGGCAGCATTCTTGTCCATTTTCCCATTCTTGCCTATTCTGTAATATTTCTTAGACTTGGGCGGACAGGGCTTTGGCAGCATGTTTGTCTGCTTCCCACTTTTGCCTTTTTAAATTATGCCAAATAAAACTTTCTTTTTGGTTTACTAAACTTTATGATTTTTTTTCCCTACAACACACCTCAACATAAAGAAAACAAAAATCCTCACAACTGGACCAATAAGGAACATCATGATAAATGGAGAAAAGATTGAAGTTGTCAAGGATTTCATTTTACTTGAACCCACAATCAATGCCCATGGAAGCAGCAGTCAAGAAATCTAATGACGCATTGCATTGGGCAAATCTGCTGCAAAGGACCTTTTTAAAGTGTTGAAGAGCAAAGATGTCACCTTGAAGACCTGAGCCATGATGTATTCAATCGCCTCAAAAGCATGGGAAAGCTGGACGATGAATAAGGAAAACCAAAGAAGAATTGATGCCTTCGAGTTGTGGCATTGGCAAAGTTTTTTTTTTTTATGCTTTAAGTGAAAGTTTATAATTCAAGTCAGTTTCTCATACAAAAACTTATACACACATTGTTATACGACCCTAGTTGCTCTCCCTACAATGTGACAGCACACTTCTTCTCTCCACCTTGTATTCCCCATGTCCATTCAGCCAGCTTCTGTCCCCCTCTGCCTTCTCATCTCACCTCCAGACAGGAGCTGCCCACATAGTCTCATGTGCCTAAGTGAGCTAAGAAGCACACTCCTCACAAGTATCATTTTAAGTCTTATAGTCCAGTCTAACCTTTGTCCAAAGAATTGACTTCGGGAATGTTTTAGTTTTGGGCTAACAGAGAGTCCAGGGGCCATGACCTCTGGGGTCCCTCCAGTCTCAGTCAGACCATTAAGTCTGGTCTTATGAGAATTTGTGGTTTGCATCCCACTTTTCTCCTGCTCCATCAGGGATTCTCTGCTTTGTTCCCTGTCAGGGCAGTCATTGGTGGTAGCTGGGCACCATCTAGTTCTTCTGGTCTCAGGCTGGTGGAGTCTCCAGTTTATGTGGCCCTTTCTGTCTCCTGGGCTCATATTTTCCTTATGTCTTTGGCGTTCTTCATTCTCCTTTGCTCCAGGTGGGTCGAGACAAATTGATGCATCTTAGATGGCTGCCTGCTATCATTGAAGACCCCAGATGCCACTCACCAAAGTGGGATGCAGAACATTTTCTTAATACACTTTGTTATGCCAATTGACCTAGATGTCCCCTGAAACCATGGTCCCCAGACCCCCACCCCTGCTACTCTGACCCTCAAAGTATTTGGTTGTATTCAGGAAACTTCTTAGCTTTTGGATTAGTTCAGTTGTGCTGACTTCTCCCGTATTGTACGTTGTCCTTCCCTTCACATGACATAATTATTTTTACTATCTAATTAGTGAATAACCCTTCCCTCCCTCCCACCCTCATAACCATCAAAGAAGGTTTTCTTCTGTGTTTAAAACTTCTCTTGAGTTCTTATAATACTGGTCTCATACGATATTTGTTCTTTTGTGACTGACTGATTTCACTCAGCATAATGTCTTGGCGAAGAATATTGGCTATATCTTGGGCTGCCAAAAGAACGAGCAAATATGTCTTGGGAGAAGTACAACCAGAATGCTTCTTAGAAGCAAGGATGGTGAGACTGTGTCTCACATACTTTGGACATGTTATCACATGAGGGTGGTAAGGGAGGATCCCCAGTGAAGTAGTTTCCTCTTTTCCTGATGGGTCTGGAGAAGAGACGGTTGGGGAGAGATGCTGACAGGATTATGTCTCAGCTGTGAGTAACCCTGTGTTAACAGGGTTGATTGTGACTATAAAAACTGTAATGGTGGAAGCTGTAACTGCGGAAGAGTGGACTAAGGCAGAGGGACTCCTGGACTGGAGTACAGTGGCCAGATCTAAAGCCCCTTAAAGGTCTGCTATGCTGATACCTCGTGAACCTCAGAAGGAGGATATAATCTTCTCTCAGGTAAATTTTATCAGACACCAGGAATGGTGAAGCCGAGATGACTTTTGAAGAACCTGACCAGATCAGATGAACACCTGCAGCAGACCTGAATGGCTGGTAGCTGAATAACTTCACCCTGAAGACTCTTTGCCCTATTGAAGGACTAATTGTTAGTGACTGTTTTGGACTGGTAAAACAATTGGGATGGGGAAGGTATCCTCCAAGTATGAAAGAACCATGGCTAGAAAAGCCAAGGGATGACTTACAGTGTGATGGATCACTTTTACATGGCCTTTCTCGCCGTGCTCTTGTAATTTCCAACCAAGTGACTGGGTGGGACTGTGAAAATAGGGTAATTGTGGCCCACCAAGGGGATTGGTCAGTTTTCCCATCCTGCTGGGCTTAAAAGGAGAGCCAATTCCAGAAGAGGAAGAGGGTCTCACCACCACCAAGAAAGAAGAACCGGAGCAGAGCACATCTTTTGGAATTGGGATCCCTGTCCTGAGAAGCTCCTGGAACCAGGAGACTGAGAGAGAGAGAGAGAGACAGCGAGCTGTAACCCTGAAGATGGTAAGAAGCGGCAGCAGAACCAGGAGACTGGCAGGAGACAGCATAGTGGACTGCCCGGCCCATGGAATGAGAAAGCTGAGTGCCTTCAGGCAGGAAACTTGCCAGAGGAATAGGGTACCTCCAGGCACTTGGTGGAGCCAAGTTTGCCAATCCATGGAGCTAGAGCTGAGCACCTTTGGGGCAAGGCTTACTGGCAGAGTGGGGCTCCTCAGGGTACTTATCAGCAGACCTAAAAGAGCTTTGTAACACTTGTCCGAGTGGGGCAAAGGCCAATGGTCAGGGAGGGATGTTCCTGCAGGCATGGCTGAGAAGAGGCTGTCTGATGAAAGAACTGTATCCTAAGCATTCCTGAACCTGAATTGTAACCTGTTACTTCCCTGATCCCCCACGTGTATGTCAGTTTGTCGTACTGTGGGGGCTCGTGTGTTGCTGTGATGCTGGAAGCTATGCCACCAGTATTCAGATACCAGCAGGGTCACCCGTGGAGGACAGGTTTCAGCTGAGCTTCCAGACTAAGACAGACTAGGAAGAAGAAACTGGCAGTCTACTTCTGAAAAGCATTAGCCAGTGAAAATCTTGTGAATAGCAGCGGAACACTGTCTGATATAGTGCTGGAAGATGAGCCCCCAAGGTTGGAAGGCACTCAAAAGATGACTGGGGAAGAGCTGCCTCTTCAAAGTAGAGTCGACCTTAATGACGTGGATGGAGTAAAGCTTTTGGGACCTTCATGTGCTGTTGTGGCATGACTCAAAATGAGAAGAAACAGCTGCTAACATCCATTAATAATCGGAACCTGGAATGTACGAAGTATGAATCTAGGAAAATCGGAAATCATCAAAAATGAAATGGAATGCATAAACATCAATATCATAGGCATTAGTGAACTGAAATGGACTGGTATTGGCCATTTTGAACCGGACAATCATATAGTCTACTATGCTGGGAATGACAGCTCAAAGAGGAGTGGTGTTGCATTCATCATCAAAAAGAACATTTCAAGATCCATCCTGAAGTACAACACCGTCAGTGATAGGATAATATCCATATGCCTACAAGGAAGACCTGTTAATATGACCATTATTCAAATTTATGCACCAACCACTAGGGCCAAAGATGAAGAAATAGAAGAAATTATCAGCTTCTGCAGTCTGAAATTGATCAAACATGCAATCAAGATGCATTGATAATTACTGGCAATTGGAATGCGAAAGTTGGAAACAAAGAAGAAGGATCAATAGTTGGAAAATATGGCCTTGGTGACAGAAACAATGCCAGAGATCAAATGATAGAATTTTGCAAGACCAACGGCTTCTTCATTGCAAATACATTCTTTTGCCAACATAAACGGTGACTATGGACCTCACCAGATGGAGCACACAGAAATCAAATTGACTACATCTGTGGAAAGAGACAACGGAAAAGCTCAATATCATCAGTCAGAACAAGGTCAGGGGCTGACTGTGGAACAGACCATCAATTGCTCATATGCAAGTTCAAGCTGAAACTGAAGAAAATCAGAGCAAGTCCACGAGAGCCAAAATATGACCTTGAGTATATCCCACCTGAATTTAGAGACCATCTCAAGAATAGATTTGACGCATTGAACACTAGTGACCGAAGACCAGACGAGTTGCGGGATGACATCAAGGACATCATCCATGAAGAAAGCAAGAGGTCACTGAAAAGACAGGAAAGAAAGAAAAGACCAAGATGGATATCAGAGGAGACTCTGAAACTTGCTCTTGAGCGTCGAGCAGCTAAAGAAAAGGAAGAATTGATGAAGTAAAAGAAACGAGCAGAAGATTTCAAAGGGCGTCTGAAGAAGACAAAGTATAATATTATAATGACATGTGCGAAGAGCTGAAGATGGAAAACCAAAAGGGAAGAACACGTTTGGCGTTTCTCAAGCTGAAAGAACTGAAGAAAAAATTCAAGCCTCAAGTTGCAATAGTGAAGGATTCCATGGGGAAAATATTAAACGACTCAGGAAGCATCAAAAGAAGATGGAAGGAATACACAGAGTCATCATACCAAAAAGAATTAGTCGATATTCAACCATTTCAAGAGGTGGCACATGATCAGGAACCGATGCTACTGAAGGAAGAAGTCCAAGCTGCTCTGAAGGCATTGGTTAAAAATAAGGCTCCAGGAATTGATGGAATATCAATTGAGATATTTCAACAAACAGATGCAGCGCTGAAGGTGCTCACTTGTCTATGCCAAGAAATATGGAAGACAGCTTCCTGGCCAACTGATTGGAAAAGATCCATATTTATGCCTATTCCCAAGAAAGGTGATCCAACTGAATGTGGAAATTATAGAACAATATCATTAATATCACACATAAGCAAAATTTTGGTGAAGATCATTCAAAAACGGCTGCAGCAGTATATTGACAGGGAACTGCCAGAAATTCAGGCTGGTTTCAGAAGAGGACGTGGAAACAGGGATATCACTGCTGATGTCAGATGGATCCTGGCTGAAAGCAAAGAATACCAGAAGGATGTTTACCTGTGTTTTATGGACCATGCAAAGGCATTGGACTGTGTGGATCATTAACAAACTATGGATAACACTGCGAAGAATGGGAATTCCAGAACACTTAATTGTGCTCATGAGGAACCTTTACATAGATCAAGAGGCAGTTGTTTGGACAGAACAAGGGGATACTGATGGGTTTAAAGTCAGGAAAGGTGTGCGTCAGGGTTGTATCCTTTCACCATACCTAGTTAATCTGTATGCTGAACAAATAATACAAGAAGCTGGACTGTATGAAGAAGAACAGGGCATCAGGATTGGAGGAAGACTCATTAACAACCTGCGTTATGCAGATGACACCAACTTGCTTGCTGAAAGTGAAGAGGACTTGAAGCACTTACTAATGAAGATCAAAGACAACAGTCTTCAGTATGGATTACACCTCAACATAAAGAAAACAAAAATCCTCACAGCTGGACCAATGAGCAACATCATGATAAACGGAGAAAAGATTGAAGTTGTCAAGGATTTCATTTGGCTTGGATCCACAATCAACAGCCATGGAAGCAGCAGTCAAGAAATCAAACGATGCATTGCATTGGGTAAATCTGCTGCAAAGGACCTCTTCAAGGTGTTGAAGAGCAAAGATGTCACCTTGAAGACTAAGGTGCTCCTGACCCAAGCCATGGTATTTTCAATCACATCACATGCATGTGAAAGCTGAACAATGAATAAGGAAGACCAAAGAAGAGTTGATGCCTTTGAATTGTGGTGTTGGCGAAGAATATTGAATATACCATGGACTGCCAAAAGAACGAACAAATTTGTCTTGAAATAAGTGCAGCCAGAATGCTCCTTACAGGCAAGGATGTCGAGACTGCGTCTTACATACTTTGGACATGTTGTCAGGAGGGATCAGTCCCTGGAGAAGGACACCATGCTTGGCAGAGTACAGGGTCAGCGGAAAAGAGGAAGACCCTCCACAAGGTGGATTGACACAGTGGCTGCAACAATGAGCTCAAGCATAACAACAATTGTAAGGATGGTGCGGAACCAGGCAGCGTTTCATTCTGCTGTGCATAGGGTCGCTATGAGTCAGAACTGACTCGACGGCACCTAACAACAACAACAACTTCCCTGATAAACCCCATAATCATGAGTATTGTCTGTGAGTTCTGTGTGGCCACCGCAATGAGATACCAAACTCAGCCGAGAAGTAGAAAGTGCCATGTGAGGGACAGTTGGTGTCAGAATTGGTAAAGATGGTGGAGAGAGGAGGCATGTCTGGCCCCTGCCTCATAGGAATCAGCCTTGGGGTGTTGATCTTGATCCTCCTTCCCCTTGTGAAATTAGAGGTCAGACATTGCCCCTGTGCTGTTTTTACGCCAACGCTCCAGGTTCCGCAGAATAGGATATGATCAATACTAAGCCAAGCCCGAGTACCCTTCTAATGCTTTCCGAGGTCTAAGCGGTCATGTTTTTAACTCTGGGTGACATATTCTGAGGCCTAATACAGACTCCCCGACAAGTTTCCCACAAATTCACTACCATCATTGGGTCAAACAGTTGGCCTAATTTGTGCTGCTTTGAGAGCAGTGACACAGCATTTCACTGTCACACACGCCACGCCTTGTTTTTCACCTTGAGGGCCTCTCTCTGAACTAGTTGACTGCCCCCCACCCAAGCAGTCGCAGCCCAGAGCTGGGTCTGCACCCCAGGCTCACCTTGGGTGGCTTCAGGCTCTTCCCGCGTTGTCTTTTGTAGCGCAGTAGCCGTTCTCGCTCCTGGAAGGAGACACAGCTGTCTACACTTCAGCCAGCCTCGTGGCTCACCAGCCCACCCCAGCCCACGCTAAAGGGCCCAGATGGCTCCATCCAGGTGCCAGGTGGGTGCCTGAGGAAGGTTCTTCTCAGGCCTACAGTGTTGCCTCAACCGAGCCAGGGTCTGACAGGAGAAAATGCCAAGACTTGCCAGTGCCAAAACATTGAAGACTGTCTGCTCTAGGGCTGGGGACTTTAAATCACCAAGGGAGTGGAGGGGCTGCTCTGTTGCTGAGGGCGGGAAAGTGTGGCTCTGGGTCAGGCAGGCAGTGAACATCCTGAGCCTCCTGGCCAGTGTGGCTCTAGGTCAGACAGCCAGTGAACATCCTGAGCCTCCTGGCCAGTATGGCTCTGGGCCAGACAGCCAGTGAACATCCCTGGGGCCTCCTGGCCAGTGTGGCTCTGGGTCAGATAACCAGTGAACAACCCTGGGGCCTCCTGGCCAGTGCACTCTGGTCAGCCAATAAACATCCCAAGCCTCCTGGCCAGTGCACTCTGGTCAGACAGCCAGTGAACATCCCAGGCCTCCTGGCCAGGGACTCACACTCTTTCTCTGATTCTCAGCTTCTCCCTTTGCTCCAGAATCTGCCCTGCAGTGTTACGATAAGTGTGATGGTTAAGATTGTGTGTCAACTTGGCTGGGCCATGATTCTCAGTGTTTATATGGGATCACTCCCATGATTGAATCTGTTGTAAGTAGCCAATCAGTTGAAGGGGATTCTCATTGGGGGTGTGGTCTGCATCCAAATATAAGCTGACATTCTGGCTTCTTTGCTCACTCTGGATCTCTCAGCTGCCTCCTGTTCATCTACTCTCTGGCTCTTGGGACTTGAGCTATCAACTTATATGCAGATCTTGGGATTTGTTGATCTTTACAGCCTGAGAGCAGAAGCCCTGCTTCCTGACCTGCCAGTCTTGGGTTCACCAGCGCCTGCAGCTACATGAATTGAGAGAAGCCTCAAATCTGATACACAGACTTGGGACGTTTCAGCCTCTATAACTGCGTGAGCCGTTTCCTTGATATAAATCTCTCTATGGATATGTATTTATACACTTTACTGGTTTTGCTTCTCTAGAGAACCCAGCCTAAGACAATAAGGAAGAAACAAGAGTCTGTGGGTGCCTGGTGGCTATTCCTATAGAAATAGCACCTGCAGGAAAATTTTACCCCAGATAAAACTAGTATATTCTCTGCATTCCAATCACACTTCCCTTTGGCTGCCAGGAAACACAGAGCCGAATCTGACGCCTGGCCTCAGCCCTGTGGTCCTCCTATTTGTTCTCCTGGTCTGGGCTTACGCTGTTGTCTTGACCTTCCCTTGTCTTGATTAGGTTTATTATTCCTCTTTCTATTTTATCATTGTTTTATTGAATGTGTTTTCAGCCTAAGCTGCATCAAGTCTTCTGTGTAATGAGGCATAGATGGATGGATGGAGGAAAGGAGGAGGACAGGGAGGGGAGGGAAAGAAGGAAGGAAGGAAAGGAGGAAAAGGATGAAAGGATAGATGGAAGAATGAGTGGTGGATAAAAGGATGGATGGACAGACAATGGTTGGTTGGATGGATGGATTGGATGGACAGATGGACAGACGGACAGATGGACAGATGGATGGATGAACAGACGACGGTTGGATGGATGGACGGTGGATGGACAGACGACGGTTGGATGGATGGTTGGATGGTTGGATGGACGGACGGATGGATGGAAGGATGGGTGCTCTCTAGAGCAAGCAGAACACACTCTTCTAAGATCCAGCTTCAGAACCCATGCCAGATATTCCCAGACTGGTCTTTACAGAGAGCAGTGAGTGCCCTAGATACAAACCTCATCTACCTAAGACATATTCACTCCCTTTAACCCTGTGTGAATGTCAAGGAAATATACACACACACTATGCAAGTCCTTTGAAGTTTAATCTGATTACAAATCAAGACTCAAGTTTTCAGGCTCAAGCTTGCTGTCCCTGCTATGACTAAGCTACGTAACCAGGGACATGTTGAGGACAGATCATGCCTGCACTGGGAAGGCCACAGCCCCCATCTTAAAACTGATGCTGCTTCTTAACGGTAGCACATGGGAGGTGATTTAAGGAAAAGGGCAATCATGGAAGCTGACCCAGGTGTCAAGAATTCGTCTAAGCGAGGCTGAAGGCTGCTTTGCCCCAGAGTAAAGCAGGCATGGGCATCAGGACATGTTTGGGGGCCCTGGAGGTGGCTCTGCTGACCAGTTCCCAGTCTCATTCCTGGATCCACGTACCACAGATTCCTGTGCCCCTCCGCAGCACACACATACCAAGCACAGGCTATAGACGACCAGTCCTAGCCCAGCAGCACTTCCTCAGCCCTGTTCCCACCTCTACACACCAGGGACCCCCATGTTCCCAGGCTGTACACCAGGGACCCCTGTGTTCCCAGGCTGTACACCAGGGACCCCTGTGTTCCCAGGCTGCACATGTACCAGGCACAGGTTGTAGATAACCAGTCCTGACCCAGCAGCACCACCCCAGCCCCGTTCCCAGCTTTACCACCAGGGACCCCTATGTCCCCAGGCTGCACACCAGGGACCCCATGTCCCCAGGATGCACACCACGGACCCCGTGTCCCCAGGCTGCACACCAGGGACCCTATGTCCCCAGGCTGCACACCAGGGACACCGTGTCCCCAGGCTGCACACCAGGGACCCCGTGTCCCCAGACTGCATACCACGGACCCTGTGTCCCAGATGCACACCACGGACCCCATGTCCCCAGGCTGCACACCATGGACCCTGTGTCCCCAGGCTGCACACCATGGACCCCGTGTCCCCAGGTTGCACACTAGGGACCCCATGCCCCCAGGCTACACACCAGGGACCCCGTGTCCCCAGGCTGCACACCACGGACCTCATATCCCCAGGTTGCACACTAGGGACCCCGTGTTCCCAGGCTGCACACCATGGACCCCATGTCCCCAGGTTGCACACTAGGGACCCCATGTCCCCAGGCTGCAGACGTACCAGGCACAGGTCATCGATGACATGCTGCTGCTCCAGCACCTGCAGCCGCAGGAACTCCATCTCCTGCTCATCCTGGGTCAGACTGAGGTCATTCAGGGACGTGTGCCGCTTCAGTGAGGCCTGTGCTGTCAGCTTCTCCTTCTGCCAGGGGGAGGGCACCCAGGGTTACTGCCTGTGCATCTACCCAGCCCCCCAGTGATCAGGACACTGGGTGCAGGCTCAGGGGACAAGGTGGGGATGGAGTGAGGATGCAGCAAGGACGGCCGCCAGCCTCCAGCCAGAGGAGTGAGGGCTGCAGGCTGACACTGAGCCAGAGAGAGGGATGGGTGGGCATTAGGGGGACTGGATGACAGGCCGGCTGCAACAGGCCTGGAGAGTGGGGAGGGGAGAAGAAGCCGGGAGAAGGACCCATGCAGCAGGAACAGTACTCACACCCATCTCCACTATGGTTCAACCTCTCAGAACTTCAGTCTCCCCGGCTGTAAAATGGGGTGACTCATACTACTTTGAACAACAAACCCAAGAGGAACCTACAAACCGTGAACTACAAGATACCCTCCCTGACCACAAAGACCAGTCGTTTTTGCTGGAGCAAAAAAGTCCCTTAAGCCTGGCCTTGACAGCAGTAAACGTAACAGCTTTCGCCTCCTGAGCACGCTCCAGGCATTTATTCTGTCATTTCATCCTCTCGTAACCCTGCCACATCGATGCGTCCACTCCCATTTTACAGATTAGTAAACTGAGGCTAGGAGAGGTTGAAAATCGTGTCTAGGTCACAGGCGAGTGGGCAGCAGAGCCGTGGTGCAGACCCACTATCAACTTTGCCCAAGATGCCCACAGCTCTGTGGACCTGGAGAAGTGCACGCAAGGACCCTCATGGGAGGATGTAGGAGGCTTCCGGGAGGAGGTGGTGCGAGGTGGCCTGGGTACTGAGCTCCATGCAGTTCAGGGGCTGGAGAAACCAGACAGAGTCGAGAACGCCCCAAGGGGCCAATGCTTACGACCCCACATCCTCCCATGAGGGTCCTGGTGCTCTCTACCCCCATGTTCTGCCCATGGGGGTCCTGGTGCTCTCCACCCCATGTCCTCCCCATGGGGGTCCTGTGGGGTCCCGGTGTTTTCCACCCCACGTCCGCCCCGTGGGACTCCCAGTGCTCACCATCTCCACATTCTCCCGTGTGAGGTTCTTGATCTTCTCCTCCATCCTTTGGATGCTCTGTAGCAGGTCCTCATTCTTCTTGTTCATCCGCTTGTTCTTCTCCACAAGCGGCTTCAGCTGGACCTCTGTCTCGCGATTGCGCTTCAGCTGCAGAGGAAACAGATGCAGAGGCCAGGTCCCTCAGGCCAGAGTCCCAGCCACAGGACCACACTCCCAGGTGGTGCAGACAAAAAGAGCTTGCACACACCCAGCTTCCAGACATGTGACCACAGAATGCCTCGGAAGAAAGGCCTGGTGACCTGCTTCCAAAAAACCAGCCACTGAAAACCCGTGGAGCACAGCTCTACTCTGAAACACATGGGGTCACTATGCGTCATGTGGCTTATTTTTTTTTAAGGACCAAGGACCCAAACTGTAAACAGCGGTTCCAGCACGATCTTAGGATTCAGGGGCTGGCCAGTCTGCCGATTGTTACTTTAAACACATCTGTCTTGCTGAAGCGTTTCACTCAGCCTGAATTTTTCTCCTAGTCCCCTCGCTAATCTACTACACAGCTCGCAAGTATTTTTTAGGTCATGAATATGTAAGCAGAAAGTGGGGACACAGCATTCAATGCACAGTCTCATTAAAGCTGCATAGAAACGCGGCTTCAGAAAGCCTGGCACGGAATGAATTACTCGGCCCTGCTAAACCTGTGATGCGGGGAGAGGCTCTTTGGAGCATTTCACCCTGGGATTTCACATGCTCTGTAGATGCATGGACCCGCTTAATAAAAATCAGAATAAACAGGAGGCATTTGTCAAGAAAGTTACACATTGACTACCACTATGTAAAAGTTAGTTTAGCTGTTTATACAACGAATTTAACCAGATTCAAGAAACTGCTATTTTTACTGAAGCTTTATTTTAAACCAAAAGTCCGTGCTCATTATTTCTTAATTAAAAAATACAATTTTATGAAAAAGAAAATAGATTAGAAAAAACAAAAATTATCCATAATTACCCTACCCGAGACAACAACTTCTGATATCCAGGAGGATGACAGTGTATTTCTATTATGCAAACAGTTTTTATGATTTAATTTGCTGTGAACAAATCTCTACGTCAGTTAAGTATGGTGTACATCACGGTCGTCACGGCCGGGCAGAATCCACAGCACCAGTGTCCCGTAACGACCTTGGCCAGGGCCCCAGTGTCCCGTAATGACCTTGGCCAGCGCCCCAGTGTCCCATAACGACCCTTAGCGCCCCAGTGTCCCGTAACGACCTTGGCCAGCGCCCCAGTGTCCCGTAACGACCTTGGCCAGCGCCCCAGTGTCCCGTAACGATCTTGGCCAGCGCCCCAGTGTCCCGTAACGACCTTGGCCAGCGCCCCAGTGTCCTGTAATGACCTTGGCCAGCGCCCCAGTGTCCCATAACGACCTTGGCCAGCGCCCCAGTGTTGACTGTAACGACCTTGGCCAGCGCCCCAGTGTCCCGTAACGACCTTGGCCAGCGCCCCAGTGTCCCGTAACGACCTTGGCCAGCGCCCCAGTGTCCCGTAACGACCTTGGCCAGTGCCCCAGTATCCCGTAATGACCTTGGCCAGTGCCCCAGTGTTGACTGTAACGACCTTGGCCAGTGCCCCAATGTCCCATAACGACCTTGGTCAGTGCCCAGTGTCCTGTAACAACCTTGGCCAGTGCCCCAGTGCTGACTGTAACGACCTCGACCAGTGCCCCAGTGCTGAGGCACGGGGAGGTTTCAGAGGTTTGCTGTTACAAACAACACAGCAAAGGACACCCTCCCCACACTGTGCACCGAGCTTCTTCAGTGGCAAGTTTCATGAGTGGGTGTTAGATTTTTAATCAAAGAGAAATCAGGAAAAAAGCTAAGAAAAGGGAGCCTGTGGGTTAGCTCCCGTGTGAGGCATGTTTTGCGGCCCTGGCCCTTCCCATGCCCACAAGGCGCCATCTGTCTGAGGGGCGGATTTACCAGCTCGTTCCTCTCATCGGCCAAGAGGGTATTTCTGTCTTCCAGCTTCCGTATCACCGAATTCAGCTCAGCAATTTTTAGTTGAAATCGCCTCACATCTCGCTCGTCCATATGTTGATCCTAAACGGAGTTGAGATACAGGGGAACTTGTAAGAAGCAGGACTCAAAACGACTCTGAAGAAGCTTAAATGATTTAAAAAATCCACAGACTTTTCACATGATGACATATAGGTGAGGACCCTACCCCATGCGACTCCCTGAAGCCAAGGTGTGGACAATACCCCAAGCCCTTGCAGACTTGATGGAAGACTTCATATCAAAGGCGACTGACACTTTAGACCCTTCAGAGCTCCCTAATGTCTCAAAATAGCCCATGAGGACCTTCATGATGGAGCCCCGGCCCCCCTCCGCCTCCTACTAACCCCAGGGCAGGCTAGGACATTCGTCCAGGGCAGGGACTGTGTCCACCTTGCTTGCCACTGAAAGGCCTCGCCTCACACAGTGTCCACACAGCGGTCACTCACTCCAGTATTTACTGAATGAACAAATGGAAGAATGAATGAAGGCTGCTTCAGCCCCTGTCATTTGTAAGCTCCAAGCTGCTGCCCAGAAGGTCCCTGCCCTTGTCCACCAGCGAGCTTCTGCTCATCCTGCACTCTGACTTGGAGTCATTTCCCTTATCAGCTAGGTTCTTTCTGGGCTCTTGCTGTACCCACAGTGATCTCTTCATCTCTCTTCTCATCTGAACTCTGAGAGCCCCAAAGGCAAGGATGCTAGCTTCTCATCTCTATTCTCAGAGTCTAGTGTGGGCCAGGCATGCAGTCAGCATTAAGTCAATTTGGGAAGGAAGGGATAAGGGAGGGAGGGAAGGACTGATGAAGGGAGGGATGAATGGAAGGAGTGATGGAGGGAGGGAGGGAGGGAAGGACTGATGGAGGGAAGGAAGGACTGATGGATGGAAGGACTGATGGAGGGAGAGAGGGAGGAGGGAACGACTGATGTATGGGTGGAGGGACTGATGGATGGATGGAAGGACTGATGGAGGGAGGGAGGAAAGGAGGGTGGAGGGAAGGACTGATGGCTGGTGGAAGAGTGGATGGAAGTGGGGTAGGAAGCAGGAGGATGGGTGAGGGGAAGCTGGAAGCCTGGTGAGTTGGTTGGAGGAGTGAGGAAAGAGGCAGGCTTGGTGGGTGGACCATGGTCAGTCCGAGCACTACTGCGCCCAGCCCCCACCTGGCCCCCCATGAGCTCCGCCATGTCTCCGATGCCTGGCGGGAGCTCCTTCTTGGGGCTGCCGTGGTGCCGCTCGGCCTCCTTGACCTGGACCAGCTGCTCATCCAGCGCCTCCTTCTGGAGCAGCAGCTTCTGGGTCTGGCCCGTCTGCACACCCAGCTCCTTCTCCAGGGCCAGGATCACACGGTCTTTCCCTTTGATCTCGTCCATCTGGAGATGAGAAAGAGCATGGTCAACCCCAGGGCTCACAGCCAGGAAAAGGTGAAGGCTGTCCCTGGGCCGTGTCCACCGACCTCAGCACACTCGGGTCAGGACCACAGCAGACAAGACCCGCTGCTCCTTACACCCGCTGAACAGGGAGGTCTCGTTGGAGGTACCGGAGCCGAGCACTCTGGGTTGAACCAGGTCTTGGCCTTAGGAGTCTACATCTGCTCATGCCCACACAGCTTGTTGCTGTCATTAGTTGCCCTGGAGTCAATCTCCAGTACCTTATCGAAATGACATGGAATCCTAACCCTGCCATCCTCCAGCCACCATCCTCCCAGCCCCCTTGAAGCAAAGCTTCCCACGGGGTTGGTGGTGCTCCTCCCAGTTCCGGCACAGCCCCACCCTCCACCAAGCAGCTCTGGCAAAGCTCCCCTGGCCGCCAAAGCCGGTGGGCCTGTCCCTGCCCTCCCATCCTCGACGTTATCCCCAGCCTCCAGCATTGCCCGCCCCTGTGACATCCATCTCTTGGTTCAAGGTCCCAGGGCCCAGTTGCCCCCACCCACGACTGCTCAGCCCCAAACTTCCTCAGACCCTCGTCTGCTCTGGCTACCATGAAAGGTTGGGGTCTCCAAGCCCTGGCCCTCTTCTCACCCCGGTCCTTACAGGTGCCCCCCACATCCTTGTCCATGTGCTCCCTCCCTCCCGTCCTCAGCCATGCACTGCCCCCCTCCTCACCCACAGCTGGCCCCCCACATCCTCACCCACAGGCTGGCTTCCCCCACATCCTCACCCATGGCTGGCCCCCCCACATCCTCACCCACAGGCTGGCTTCCCCCACATCCTGACCCATGGCTGGCCCCGCCACATCCTGACCCATGGCTGGCCCCCACATCCTCTCCCACAGGCTGGCTTCCCCTCCGTCCTCACCCACAGGCTGGTTTCCCCCACATCCTCACCCACAGGCTGGCTTCCCCCACATCCTCACCCACAGGCTGGCTTCCCCCACATCCTCACCCATGGCTGGACCCCCACATCCTCACCCACAGGCTGGCTTCCCCCACATCCTCACCCATGGCTGGCCCCCCACTTCCTCACCCACAGGCTGGCTTCCCCCACCACGTCCTCACCCATGGCTGGCTCACCACCTGCAGTGGACACATGGATGTCCCTCAACCCTGACTTCCTCAAGATCCAAACTCACAGAACCAACTGGTTACTTGACTTTCTCCTCAGATCTCCAAGGACCTAGGCCTCCACACGTGTGACCCTGAACCTCTCCACTCACCCCGCCTGGTCTCCTGCATCCCTGGGACAGTGTCCAGTCTCCACACGTGTGACTGTGAACCTACTCCATTTGCCCCACCTGGTCTCCAGCATCCCTGGGACAGTGTCCAGCTATATGTGTGACCCTGAACCTACCCTATTTGCCCCACCTGGTCTCCAGCAACCCTGGGACACGGTCCAGCCTCTATATGTGTGACACTGAACCTACCCCATTCATCCCACCCGGTCTCCAGCATCCCTGGGACAGTGTCCAGCCTCTATATGTGTGACCCTGAACCTACCCCACTCACCCCACCTGGTCTCCAGCATCCCTGGGACAGTGTTCAGCCTCCACACATGTGACCCTGAACCTACTCCATTCGCCCCGCCTGGTCTCCAGCATCCCTAGGACAGTGTCCAGCCTCCACACATATGACCCTGAACCTACTCCATTCGCCCCGCCTGGTCTCCAGCAGCCCTGGGACAGTGTCCAGCCTCCACACGTGACCCTGAACCTACCCCACTCACCCTGCCTGGTCTCCAGCATCCCTAGGACAGTGTCCAGCCTCCACACATGTGGCCCTGAACCTACCCCACTCGCCCCACCCGGTCTCCAGCATCCCTGGGACAGTGTCCAACAGAGGACGCACCCAAGCAAAGGCAGCCCAGTGACTGCAGGGTGGCCAAGCCGAGAGAGTTCACCGAGGCCAGCTCCGCTCCAGGCGTCTACCTCAACTCTATGTGACACAAGGCCAACAGTTAGGAAATTCCCCAGTAAGAGAACCAAATGGGAGATGCTCCAGACACCAGAGTCTGGTTTACTGACAGAAATCGGACAGCTCCAGCTCCAGTGCCTCCACTTCCAAGCACCACCCCGGGCTTTAGGAATAAATTCTATGTGAGAGGAGTACCTGAGAAAGCCCTGGGAAGGACACGAGCCTTCAGCAAGGGCAGTTTCAACAAAACCCGTGGGACGGGGTTTACATGCCACCACGTGGCATTAATCGTTCACACATATCTGAGTGCCCCAGTGCATGCGCCAGCACGTAAGGCAACGTATGTCAGCGCTACCGTGATGGCTAACCTCACGTGTCAGCTCAGCTTGGCTCAGCTACACTAACTAGTCATCTGGTCAAACACTCGTCTGGATGTGGCCATGAAGGTATTTACATGTGGTTAACATTTAAATCCACCACTCGTCTGTCAGTCTGTCCTACTGTGTAGGCTTGCATGTTACTGTGATGCTGGAAGCTGTGCCACCAGGGTCACCCGTGGTGGACAGGTTTCCACAGAGCTGGAAAGACTAAGACACTAGGAAGAAAGGCCCAGCAATCTACTTCTGAAAATTAGCCAATGAAAACTATACAGAGCACCACAGGACACTGTTCACCTTGCTCACTTGGGACATCAGGAGGGATCATCTCTAGAGCAGGACATCCTGTTTGGTGAAGCTGAGGGCCAGCGAGGGTGAGAGAGGTCTCGGTGAAGGGACTGGCACAACAGCCACGGCAATGGACGTGAACACGGTGACCGTGAGGATGACGTGGGACAGGGCAATGACTCGCTCTGTTGTACACAGGTCACCATGAGTCACAGTCACCTTGACAGCGGCTAACAACAACAAACGTCTAAACCAGTTGACCTTAAGTGAAGCAGATGACCCTCCATAATGTGGGTGGGCCTCACCAACCAGCTGAAGGCCTTAGGAGAAAAAGCTGTTTCCCGAGGAAGGAGGGTCCTGCCTCAAGACACGCAGACATCCTGCCAGGGTTTCCAGCCCCGTCTGCCCTACAGATGTCCACCGTGCTAGCCCCACAATCACGCGGGCCAATTCCTCAAAATAATTCCCTTTCTTTCTGTCTCACCCTCTGTCTCTTTCTCCTTCTCTGTCTCTCTCTCTGTCCCTCCGTCTCTTTCTCCTTCTCTCTCTGTCTCTCCCTCTCCCTCTGTCTCTCCCTTTCTCTCTCTGTCTCTCAGTTTCTCTGGAAAGCCCTAAGACAGCAGCCTTGATTATCCTATATAAACTTTAAACCCATTTGATAGTAACCAACAGGGCGCACATGGAGGCCCCTTTGGGAGGTCACCCGACCTCCCCACACCTCTGGTCCCCAAGTGTGAAGCAGGGAGACAGGAATATCCACTGCAAGGGGGCTGTTAGGATGGAATGAAAGAGACGGGCCCCCAAGAGGAGCGGGCCCTAGGGACGGGGGCTGGGGTCTGCTCCATAACCCTGGTCTGAGTTCCCTGCTTTCTCCCTGTGCCTTGGTTTCCTCACCTGTGAAATGGAGATGGTGCTAGGGCCTAACCACAGGGTTGCTGTGAGGACTGATGGCATTAACACGTGGGAAGTGCCCCAGTACACAGTAGGCACTCAATAAATGTTAGCTTGAATTCTGACAGTCGCTTGGCACACAGGAGGGCCCTCCGAAGACACCGTCTCCTATAGGCATTCAAACACTGAGTGGATGAATGACTGAATGGACGCTGTCGTGGGCTGAACGGTGGTCCACAAAATACTCTGTCCACGTTCCAAACCCCTGGACCTGCGTGCAGCCTGATTTAGAAGACAGGGTCTCTGCAGATGTGATTAATTTAAGAGATCATTCTAGATTAGTGTGGGGCCCAAATCCAAAGACACACGTCCCTGTAAGAGACACAGAGCGACACAGACGCAGAGGTGGCGGCCACGTGAAGACGGAGCAGACTGGAGCAATGCAGCCACGAGCCCAGGGATGCCTGGAGCCAACAGACACTGGGAGAGACAAGGACGAGTCCTCCCCTAGAGCCCCTGGAGGGGACACAGGACCGACCCAGGGGAACAAGTCCAGAAACCACTGGCTGTTGATCGTGACTGCCCTTTCTTCTGGACTGATTTCAGAGGTGGGTATAATGTGTAAGAGGGAGTCTGAAAGCCCTCTTGCTCTGCTAATCCAATCCAGCTGAGAAGGAAATGCAACAGGGATGCTTTCCAGACATGTTGCCACGGGCAACGGACTTGCCTGCAGAGGGACGTTTATCAAAATGGGATCACAGGACATTGCTCCATTGCTCTCGCCTAAGTGGGTCCTTGTGAGTGAAAACCACACACAACCGAGAATACTGCGCTGGGGACATGCGTTTTGCACCAGAACGGAAACAGCCTTTCAGACACTGACTTTTCAGTGTATTTTAAATTCAGGCCAAGCAGCCTCTTGTGTAATGCACTGGTGTTCCCTCATTTTATTTCCCTTAAATATAAAAGCTTCCTATGCCAGGGGGGCATATTTTACACATTTATTACAGAAAGTATAAGCTCTTCCCAGGTGCTGCAGCTCACTTAATCCTTACAACCCTGGGGCAGATACGTAATTACCCCTAATTTATAGATGAGGCAGCAAGAAACTGGCCCAGGGCCACACAGCTAACAGGCACTGGGGTCTGGACTCACTCCAGAGCAGGCCATCTCCAAAGCCACGTCTTCCTCTTACGGGACGATTTCTCCCCAGAACACACACACCACACACACACCACACCGCACACCACACCACGTACCACACCACACACAAAGCACACACACAGCACACCGCATACCACACCACGTACCACACCACACACATAGCACACACACGCCACACCGCACACCACACCACACACAAAGCACACACACAGCACACCGCATACCACACCACGTACCACACCACACACAGCACACACACGCCACACCGCACACCATACCACGTACCACACCACACACATAGCACACACACACCACACCACACACACCACATACCACACCACACACATAGCACACACACACCACACCACACACATAGCACACACACACACCACACCGCACACATAGCACACACACACACCACTTACCACACCACACACATAGCACACACACACCACACCACACACACCACACACCACACCACACACACCACATACCACACCACACACATAGCACACACACACACCACACACATCACATACCACACTACACACATAGCACACAAACACCACACCGCACACATAGCACACACACACCACACTGCATACCACACTACATACCACACCACACACATAGCACACAAACACCACACCGCACACAGCACACACACACCACACTACATACCACACTACGTACCACACCGCACACATAGCACACACACACCACACCGCATACCACACCACACACATAGCACACACACACACCACACACATAGCACACACACACCACACACATAGCATACACACACCACACACATAGCACACACACGCCACACCGCACACCACACCACACACAAAGCACACACACAGCACACCGCATACCACACCACGTACCACACCACACACAGCACACACACGCCACACCGCACACCATACCACGTACCACACCACACACATAGCACACACACACCACACCACACACACCACATACCACACCACACACATAGCACACACACACCACACCACACACATAGCACACACACACACCACACCGCACACATAGCACACACACACACCACTTACCACACCACACACATAGCACACACACACCACACCACACACACCACACACCACACCACACACACCACATACCACACCACACACATAGCACACACACACACCACACACATCACATACCACACTACACACATAGCACACAAACACCACACCGCACACATAGCACACACACACCACACTGCATACCACACTACATACCACACCACACACATAGCACACAAACACCACACCGCACACAGCACACACACACCACACTACATACCACACTACGTACCACACCGCACACATAGCACACACACACCACACCGCATACCACACCACACACATAGCACACACACACACCACACACATAGCACACACACACCACACACATAGCATACACACACCACACACATAGCATACACACCGCACACCATACATACACACCGCACACCATACATACACACCACACATACACACCACACACACACCACACCACACACACACCACACCGCATACCACACCACACACATAGCACACACACGCCACACCGCACACACCACGTACACCACACACATAGCACACACACACCACACCACACACATAGCATACACACCACACACCATACATACACACCACACACCACACATACCACACACACACCACACATACCACACACACCACACCATACATACACACCACACATACACATATCACACACACCATACCACACACACACCACACACAAACCACACACCACACACACATTGCACACACACCACACCACACATATACACCACACGCCACGCACACGCCACACATACCACACACCACATGCCACACCATGCACACCACACAGACACCATACCACACACACACCACACCCACACCACACCACACGCACACCGCACACATACCACTTGCACACCACACACACCACACCACACATACCACGCACACACCACACACCATGCCATGCACACCACACACACCACCCACACACCACACAAACCACACACTACACACCACACAAACCACACACACACCACACAAACCACACACACACCACACACACCACCCCCACACCACACACGCCACACACCACACACACGCACACACACCACACATACCACACCACACACCACACACATACCATACCATGCACGCCACACATACATCACACACCACACCCACACACCACACACACCACACATATACCACACCACACACACCACACACACTACACACACCACCCACCCATACACCACGCACACAAACATACTCCATACACACACACTACACATATGACACACAGCCTGCACATACACACCACACACATATACATACACCACATGCACACACGCCACACACAATACATACATTGCACACATACGCATGCAGGCACGCACATGTACTACATCACACGTATACACACACCACATACAAAGCACACATACACACCACACACACTGCACACACCACAATACACACATTACATGCACACACACCATGCAGACACACACATGCATTATATACTATACAAAACACAAGCCACACATCACACACATACACTGAGCCCACACACACATGCACGCATGCAAACATACTGCACACCACACACACGTGCAAACACCACACACACATCACATACACCATGAAAACACATCTCACACACACAGTACAAATCGTACACACACAGACACCACACGCACACAGCACATGACTACAAAACAGCCTGCTAGGATTGTGATAGAGGCTGCTAGCACTGAATCTGGTCTTAGGCTGGGTTCCCTAGAGAAGTGAAAAAGCAGTGACAAGTATATAAACATGTGTGTGTGTGTGTGTGTGTGTGTGTACATATACACATATATATGCTTACGTATGTACAGAAAGAGATTTATGTCAAGGAAATTGCTCATGGAATTGTAGAGGCTCGCAAGTCCCAAGACCGTGGGTCAGGCATCAGGCTGGAGGCTTCTCTTGACTAACACAGCTGCAGGGGCTGACGAGTCTCAAGATCGGCAGGCAATATGGCAAGCTGAAGGCTCAAGTCCCAAGATGCAGAGGATAGATGGTGATAAGCTAGATGCAAGATCCAGAGTGAGCAAAAGCCAAGGAGCTTTGCCAGAAGGCCATACAGATTGGATACAGGTCATACCCCTGAGTAAATGCCCCTTATAACTGATTGCCTGATCACATCAGATCACATCATGGAGGTGATTATATTATATCACAAAATGGAAGATAATTACATCATTACATAACTGCCAACACACTGAGAATCACGGCCCAGCCAAGTTGACACACAATCCTAACCATCACAATCCACCCCTTGTCAACGTGGCACCGTACACATCTCATTAAACCACACACAATCTCTAAACAAAGACAATTACAGAGTCATGCTTGTGCCTAAGTGATTCAACCAAATGTGGAAATTATTGTACAGCGGCATTAATAGCACACAAAAGCGAAATTCTGCCGAAGATCACTCAAAAGTGGCTGTAGTAGTACATCAGCAGGGAACTGCCGGAAATCCAAGCTGGATTCAGAAGAGAACATGGAACCAGGAATATCACTGCTGATGTCAGATGGATCCTGGCTGAAAGGAGAGAATCCCAGAAAGATGTTTACCTGTGCCTCACTGACTACGCAAAGGCATCCAATTGTGCGGATCATAACAAATTATGGGTAACATTGCAAGGAATGGGAATTTCAGAACACTTAATTGTGCTCATGAGGAACCTGTACGTAGACCAAGAAGAAGTCGTTCAAACAGAACAAGGGGATACTGCGTGGTTTAAACTCAGGAAAGGTGTGTGTCAGGGTTGTTTCCTTTCACCATATTTATTCAATCTGTATGCTGAGCAAATAATCCAAGAGGCTGGATTATAGGAAGAAGAGGCAGCGTTAAGCTTGAAGGAAGGCTCATTAACAACCTGTGATATGCAGATGACACGACCTTCCCTGCAGAAACTGAAGAGGACTTACAGCACTTATTAATGTAGATAAAAGACCACAGCCTTCAGTATGGATTACACTTCAACATAAAGAAAACCAAAATCCTCACAACTGGACCAATAAGCAACATCATGATGAATGGAGAAAAGATTGAAATTGTCAAGGATTTCATTTTACCTGGATCCACAATCAACACCCTCGGAAGCAGCAGTCAAGAAATCAAAGGACACAATGCATTGGGCAAATCTGCTGCAAAATGGCCTCTTTAAAGTGTTAGAAAGCAAAGATGTCACCCTGAAGACTAAGGTGCATCTGAGCCAACCCATGGTGTTTTCAATACCCTCATATGCATGTGAAAGCTGGATGATGAATAAGACTGAAGAATTGATGCCTTTGAATTATTGGTTGGAGAAGAATATTGAATACGCCATGGACTGCCAAAAGAACAAACAAATCTGTCTTGGAAGAAGTACAGTCAGAACGCTCCTTAGAAGCAATAATGAGGAGACTTTGTCCCACATACTTTGGACTTGTTATCAAGAGAGATCAGTCCCTGGAGAAGGACACCATGGTTGGTAAAACAGAGGGTCAGCGAAAAAGAGGAAGACCCTCAACAAGATGGATTGACACAGTGGCTGCAACAATGGGCTCAAGCATACCAATGATTATGAGAACGGTGCGGGATGGGCAGCGTTTCATTCTGTTGCACATAGGGTCGCTATGAGTCAGAACCAACTCGATGGCACCTCACAACAACTTTTACCTAATATGATGCAACATGTGTAGAACCAAAAACACACCAAAACCAAAAACCCATTGCCATTGAGTCAATTCCAACTCATAGCGACCCTATACGCACCAGCTTCATTTATATCTTATGTTTTATAAGTGAAGAAAACAAACATTTACAGTCCTCTCTCTACAACTAGTCACGTAGTCACAACTGGTATTTAGAACTACTACTTCCACCATCCATTCCATATTCTCTTTGCCATCAGCAAATATTCAGCTGGTCATGGTTCTTTGCCTGGTAGGGTGACTGAAACCTTCATTCCTGAAGGGTCTGGGCCATTAGTAGTCATGTAGGAATTGAGCTGCTGTAGTTTTCCATTGACTTAATCACAGGGCATGGTAGTACTAAGAGACACCCTAAGAGACATTCCAGACGTACTCTTCTTTACCTCCATTATGTAATATCAATCTGATTTCCCCTTGGTGACCAGGATCAATCACCCAGTCAATATAGTAACTCCCTTCTTTCCCTGTTGCTCCAGAGGGATGAAGAGTCCCAAGTGGCCAAGTAGCATTAACTTCCCGTTGAATGGAATCCATGTCGTGTCTTCAGTTGGGAACATTTCTCCATTTGGAACTAAGACTGAAAGACACGCAGAACATAGGGTCATGGGAAATGAAGCAAAATTTTGTGAGTAGAACAGGCTGCTGGGCCATGACATGAACAGGACATACGCCATTTTCTTCTCTTCTAAACTTATTCTTGCCTGCTCAGTTCCTTTTTCCTTCTTAAATTTTTACTAATGACTAATGTTCGTTTCAGACTGTAGAAAACATATGATATGATCTAAGAAAGTCTTATGACCACCAACACTACCCAGGAGACCAGTCACCCCCTGGCAGATGAGATAACACCTTGGGACCATGACCATCAAAACCACCCCAGGAAGCCAGTTACCCCCTGGGAAGATGTGATAATACCTTGGAACTATGATCACCAAAACCATCCTAAGAAAAAATGACATTCCACAAGTTCTTGAAACCCATGATTTTGCCCTAAAAAGTTTTCAGCCAGTCTCCATTTGGGGGAGACAGGCTTTGGAGGAGATCATTCCCCTCTGTCTCCTGTGTATTGATACATAATAAAGCTCTTGCTACTCACCTCACCCCTATCTCAGGAATTGGCTATCTGTGGCAAGCGACTCTGACCCACGAAATTGTGGTAACATGAGTGGGTCACTAGGAGTAATAGGGAGTGGTGCCACACCCATTTCCACTCCTTGGTTACTGGACCCATGATTCCTGGCTATGAGAGCAACAACACTCTATATTGGATGCTAGTTTAGAGCATATACAGTCACCTGAGCACCAACCCTGCAAGGTATTGCCACCTAGCTGGCACTGTAGTTGTGTCTTTAGAAGGCCATTCCTCCGTTTTATCAAGCCAGCTACTTCAAGATGATGGGGAACATGGTAAGACCAGTGAATGCCACGATCTTGGGCCCACTGTCACGCTTCATTTGCTGTGAAGTGAGTTCCTGACCCAAGCTGATGCTGTGTGGGATACCGTGATGGTGGAGGATAAGGCATTGTGTAAGTCCACGAGTGGCACTTTTGGCAGAAGCGTTGTGTGCATGAAAGGCAAACCCTATCCAGAGTAAGTGTCTATTCCAGTAGAAACAAAATGCTGCCTTGTCCATGATGGAAGTGGTCCAATGTAATCAACCTGCCAGGGGCTGGCTGATCACCTCAAGGACCGCTACCATACTGGGAACTCAGTGTTGGTCCCAGCTGCTGGTAGACTGAGTGCTCAGCAGTGGCTGTAGCCAAGTCAGCCTTGGTGAGTGGAAGTCCATGTGGCTGAGCCCACACATAATTTCCATCCCTACCACCATGGCCACTTTGTTCCTGAGCCCACTGGACAAAGACAGGAGTGGCTGGGGAAAGAAGATAACTGGTTTCCACAGAATGTGTCATCCTACCCATTTGATTGTTAAAATCCTACTCTGCTGAGGAAACCCTCTGGTGAGAATTCACAAGACACAAATATCTTCATTTCTTTGGCCCATTAAAAAGGTCTATCCACATCGCTCTTCCCCAAACCTCCTTCTCCAATTTTCCAATCATGTTCCTTCCAACTCCCTGGCCGTCCAGCCAAACCACTGGCCACAGCCCATGAATCAGTATACAATCACACACCTGGCCATTTCTCCTTCCTAGAAAAGTGAACAACCAGGTGCACTTCTTGAAGTTCTGCTCACTGGGAGGATTTCCCTTCACCACCATCATTCAGGAAGGTCCCAGAAGGGGGCTGGAGTTAATGCTGCCACTGTCCACATTTGAGTGCTGCCTACATATTGCACAGAACCACCTGCAAACCAGGCATGAGTTTTCTCTTCCTCAATCAGATAATCATAAAGAACTCCCCATGAGGACAAAGGTGCAGACTGGGAGATGGAAGCCAGTGTGACAGGAATGGAGACCAACGGCATTTGGACCACTTCCTCATGCAACTTACTTGTGCCTTCAGGTCCTGCTCAGGCCCGATCTCATATACACCACTTCCAATTAATGATGGAATGCTGCTGTGCACATCCAACTTTATGACTCTGTGGGTCTGACAACACCTAGTTCATGATGGGCAGGTCAGGTTGCAAGGTGACTTGGTGGTCCATGGTTGCACATTCAGTCTCTACTAAGGTCCAGTAAAAAGTCAAAAGCTGTTTCTCAAGAGGAAAGTCATTATCTGAAGACGATGGCAGAGCTTTACTCCAAAATCCTAAGGGTCTGCACTGTGATTCATCAATAGGGGCCTGCCAAAGACTCCAAAGTCTCACATACTTTGGACATGTTATCAGGAGGGATCAGTACCTGGAAAAGGACACCAGGCTTGGTAAAGTAGAGGGTCAGTGAAAAAGAGGAAGACCCTCAATGAGATGGACTAACACGGTGGCTGCAACAATGGGCTTAAGTATAACAGTCATCATGAGATGGCGCAGGACTGGGCAGTGCTTAGTTCTATTGTACACAGGGTCACTATGAGTCAGAAGCGACTCCACAGCACCTAACAACAACAAAAGACTCCAAACAGCATCTCTACCTGCCACTGACACTTCAAGTACCATTGGATCAGCCAGATCATATGGCCCAAGGGGCAGAGTGGCTTGTGTCGCAGCCTGAACCTGTTGCAGAGCCTTTTCTTATTCTGGGTTTCACTCAAAACTAGCAGCTTTTTGAGTCACTTGATAAATAGGCTGGAGTAGCACACCCGAATGAGGGATATGCTGCCTCCGAAATCCAAAGAGGTCCACTAGGCGTTGTGCCTCTTTTTTAGTTGTGGGAGGGACCAGATGCAATAAGTTATCCTTCACTTTAGAAGGAATATATCAACACCACTGGTCCCCTAGAAATTTCACTGAGGTGGAAGGTTCCTGAATTTCTGTCAGATTAATTTCCCACTCTCTAGCACACAACTGTTTTACCAGTAAGTCCAGAGTCACTGACACGTCTTCCTTTTAGGTCCAATCAGAATAATGTCATCAATGTAATGGACCACTGTGATGTTTTGTGGAAGGGAAAGGTGATCAAGGTCCCCTGCAGACTAAATTAAGACATAGGGCTGGAGAGTTGATACACTTCTGAGGTAGCACAGTGAAGGTGTATTTCTGACCTTGCCAGTTGAAGGAAAATTGCTTCAGGTGGTCATTTGAAACTGAGGACTTTGTGAAGAAGGTACTGGCCCCCTCAATAGCTGCCCGCCAGGTACCAGGAGAGGTACTAATGTGCTCAAGCAATGGAACCCCATCTGGAACAGCAGCTGCAACTGGAGTCACCACTTGGTCAAGTTTTCGATAATCCACTGTTATTCTCCAAGATCCATCTGTTTTTTTCACAGGCCAAATAGGTGAGTTGAATGGGATGTGGTGGGAATCACCACCCTGCTTCCTTCAAGTCTTTGATGGTGGCAGTAACCTCTGCATTCCTTCCAGGAATGTGGTGTTACCTTTGGTTTACTATTTTCCTAGGTAGGAGCACTTCTAATGGCTTCCACTTGGATTTTCCTACCATAATAGCCCTTACTCCACTTCTCAGAGATCCACCACGGGGGTTCTGCCAGTTGCTGAGTATATCTATTCCAATTATGCATTCTGGAACTGAGGAAAACACTACAGGATGAGTTCAGGGACCCACTGTAAGATGGACATGAGCTAAGACGCCAATAATAACCTGACCTCCATGTACCCCCACTCCTACTGGTAGGCCACAGTGACATTTTCGGTCTCCTGGAACTAGCGTCAGTTCAGAGCCAGTATCCACTAATCCCAGAAAAGTCTGATTATTTCCTTTTCCCAATGACTAGTCACTCTTGTAAAATGCTGTAGGTCTCTTTGGGGAAGGCTGGGAGAAAGATTAACAGTATAAATTTTTGGCAGTGTAGTGGGGTCCTTCTTCAAGGAGTTGTGAGTCTGTGAACTTGCTCAAGCCTGGGAATTGATTGAGGGGCTGTGACTCTATTCTGGCGATTTGAGTCAGATTGCCATTCACTTGGCCTAGAATTCTTCCACCTGTATATATCAAGTAAATATTAAGTAATTTTCCATCTATTTCACGCCTAGGGACACCATGACTAAGTAGTTGATTCTATAAGTCCATATGAGTCAGACTATTCTAATGACTGTTTTGACTCTCCTGTCCATTACGATAACCACATCCACCTTGTCTTGCTGACTGAGTCCAACTGCTTGGCCCCTACCACCATTGGGTCCAATCAACCCCACTGTACTTAGGTATCTTAATTCAGTTAGGGCAGTTCCCACTGTCAAATCTGGCTTACATAAAATCACAGCAGTCTTCAAGGATGCTGGGGCTCCCTTCACAAATTTGTTCTTCACTTTTGTGGTAAAAGGTGTGTCCTCTGGGCACTCCATGTGTGGATCTAATCTGATAAATCCACTGTAACATGCCAATTTCCTTAAGCTTTTGGATACCTTCTACAGTATACCGAACCAGATCTGGAACTTCAGGTTGATCTAGCGTAGGCCGCCACATAATCCATGCTTCGGCGAACCAACCAAATAAACTATGAGATCCTTTCCTAAGCTCTCAAGCTGAAACAATGAAGAATCTGTGCTTAGAGGGCCCATATCAATAAACTCAGACTGATTCAACTTTATGTTCCTTGCACCATTACCCCACATCCTTGATAGCCATCCCCACACATATTCCCCAGGTTTTTGTTTGTACATATTAGAAAAGTCAAGCCATCTTTTTTTTTTTTTTTTTAGTGTAGCGTACTACTCCTGGGTCACACTTTGTAATTTACCTTTTTTGGCTCACTGGGACTTAAGTCTAGTCTATACATCTAGAATCAAAAATGGGTGGTGGATATGTGTTACAAAAACTTATCTGCCTTAGGCGATGCCCCAGGCAATGACTCAGACACCTCCCCACTGATGACTTGGACAAAGGCTCTTTAGACAGGGCTGGGTTAATCTCATCAGATGGTGGTGGAGGGGTGGCTTAGCAGAAAAAGATGGAGTGATCTCTTCAGGTGGAAGAGGAAGTAAGAGGGTTATGTTTGCAGGAGTAATTAAATAGAATTTAGGGGCTCAGTGTCTCCAGCTTCCTCATCATCTGCCCATATGTCCCCATCCCAAGCTTCAGGATCCCATTTCTTCCCAGTCAATGTCCTCACTTTTACTTCAGGCACGTTCAAGTTTGGGAATTCAGTTGGCATTGAAATTTAGCCAATCCTATGATAAGACTGGAAACTCTGGTGGTGTAGTGGTTAAATGCTACAGCTGCTAACCAAGAGGTTGGCAGTTCAAATCCACCAGGCACTCCTTGGGAACTCTGTAGGGCAGTTCTACTCTGTCCTATAGGGTCGCTATGAGTCGGAATCAACTCAACGGCAGTGGGTTTGGTTTGGTTTGGTTTTGGTTTGGTTTTTTTGATGATAAGACTCTGTGTTTGGTTTTCAGCAATATCAGCTCTGTTACTACAAGAAATAAGGCTTTCTTTCAGAGCACAAGTGGCAACTTTGAGGTCATTTATGTGGCACTGTAGCTGTGATTCTGAAACCCTGAGCCCATCTCTTTCTTTCACCACTTTGTCTAGCTAAAGTAGGACCAACCAACCAACCAACCAGCTTCCTAATAACTTCTCACTCTGACAGAATTATAGAAAAGTAACAAACATGCTATTACCCAGGGTCTTGACTCTCCCCAATACTAGACCTATTAATGGTGATATTTTGCATATTTCTATTGCCCCCTCATACCATGGATTAGCAGTGCCCTTTTTACTAATGGAAGCAGAGTCATCAACATCTTTAAGACTAACCAGACTTGAGAACCCATTTAGAAAACTCATCCTTATAATTTTCTTTCTCTAGAACCTGTGTTGGTACCAAATGTATTAGGCTGGGTTCTCTAGAGAATCAAAACCAGTGAAGCATATGTATATGAGATATATAGACACAGAGAGAGAGGGAAACAGAGAGATTTATCCCAAAGAAATGGCTCACGTGATTGTAGAGGCTGTCAAGTCCCAAGTCCATGGGTCAGGCATCAGGCTGGAGGCTTCTCCTGACTCACATAGCTGCAGGGACTGATGAACTCAAGATCGGCAGGTCAGATGGCAGTCTGCTGGCTCAAGTCCCAAGAACTGAAGGTCAGATGATGACAAGCTGGATGCAGGATCCAGAGAGAGCAAAATCCACCGAGCTTTGCCAGAGCATCGATATGTATTGAATGCAAGCCACACCCCCAAGGAAACACCCCTAACAGCTGATTGGCTGATCACATCAGATCACATGATGGAGATGATTACACTGTATCACAAAATGGAGGATAAACAACATCATTACATAACTGACAATCTACATAATACATAACTGCCAAACCACTGAGAATCATGGCCCAGCCAAGCTGACTCACAAATCTATAGATCAACTGTAGAAAAACTGTTATCTACACTAAGTCTTCTAATCCATCACTATTTTCTGGAAGAGTCTGTGTAGAATTAGTTTTTTTCTTCCTTAAATATTTGGAAGAATTTACCTGTGAAGCTACCTGAGTCTGGGCTTTTCTTGTGGGAAAAGTATTAATTACAGAATCAATTTCTTTAAAAGCTGTAAGACTACTCAGATTTTTTTTCTTCTAGTGTCAGTTTTGCTAAGTTGTGCTTTGTCTTGGCCATCTAGTGCTGCTATAACAGAAATACCACAAATGGATGGCTTTAACAAAAAGAAGTTTATTCTCTCACAGTCCAGTAGGCTAGGAGTCCAAATTCAGGGTGCTGGCTCCAGGGGAAGGCCTTCTCTCTGTCGGCTCTGGAGGAAGGTTCCTGTCATCAGTCTTCCCTTGGTCTGGGAGCTTCTCAGCTCAGGAACCTCAGGTCCAAAGGACGTGCTCTGCTCCTGACGCTGCTCTCTTGGTGGTATGAAGTCCCCTACTCTCTGCTTGCTTCCCTTCCCTTTGATCTCGTGAGATAAAAGGTGGTACAGGTCACACCCCAGGGAAGCTCCCTTTACATTGGATCAGGGAGGTGACCTGAGCAAGAGTGCTACCCTAATCCTTTTAACCACAGGCAGAGACTATGATTTACAACACATAGGAAAATCACAAAATGGAGGAGAACCGCACATGGCTTAACCAAGTTGACACATATTTTGGGGGGACACAATTCAGTCCATTACATGCTTGTTCAAGGGATATGTCCGTTTCATCAAAATGTCAGGTTTATTGACATATACTGTTTATAATGTACTCTTACTGTCTTTTTAATGTCTGCAGGAGCTGTGGTATTTCCACTTTTACATTTTTTCATTTGGTAACTTACAGAGTCTCTTTTCCCCTTTATCAGTCTTGCTAACTAAACCCACTGCCATTGAGTCAATTCTGACTCATAGCAACTGTCATGGATTGAACTGTGTCCCCCAAAAATGTGTGAATCAATTTGGCTGGGCCATGATTCCTGGTATTGTGTAAGTGTCATCTGATGTGATTTTCCTATGTGTTGTAAATTCTGCCTCTATGATGTTAATGGAGCCCTGGTGGCTAAAAGCTCAGCTCGGCTGCTAACCTAAAGGTCAGCAGTTCAAAGCCACCAGCTGCTCCTTGGAAACCCTGTGGGGCAGTTCCATTCTGCCCTATAAGGTAGCTACAAGTCAGAACTCACCCAACGGCACACGACAACAACAAAATGCTATTAATTAGGGGGGATAGGCGGCAGTTGTGTTGATGAGGCAGGACTCAATCTATGGGATTGGATTGTGTCTTCAGCCAGTTTCTTATGGGATATAAAAGAGGAGCAAGCAGAGAGACAGGGTGTCTCATACCACCAAGAAAGCAGCACCAGGAGCAAAACGTGTCCTTTGGACCTGGAGTCCCTACACAGAGAAGCTCCTAGTCCAGGGGAAGATTGGTGGAGAATAAACCGGTTTGTTAAAACCAGCCACTTGCGGTATTTCTGTTACAGCAGCACCAGATGGCCAAACCAGCAACCCTGTAGGGCAGAGCTGCCCAGATGGCCAAACCAGCAACCCTGTAGGGCAGAGCTGCCCAGATGACCAAACCAGCAATCCTGTAGGGCAGAGCTGCCCAGATGGCCAAACCAGCAACCCTGTAGGGCAGAGCTGCCCAGATGGCCAAACCAGCAACCCTGTAGGGCAGAGCTGCCCATACAGCTTCCAGGGCTGTGAGTCGTCGCAGAGGCACCGTCCTATCTTTCTCCCATGGAGCCGCTGGTGGGTTTGAAATGCCAGTCTTTCAGTTAGCAGCCAAGTGCCTTAACCACTACACCACCAGGGCTCCTTCAGTCTTGCTAGGATTTACCACTTTTAATTAACTTCTAAATTTTTTATTTTCTTTATTTACGTCCATGATTTCTACTATTATTTTCTTCATTCCATTTACTGGGATTTAGTTTGCTCTTTTTCTTTCTTCTTGAGATGAAAGCTTAGATGTTTGATTTTCAGCATTTCTTCTTCTTTTCCCCTAAAATACATTTTTCTCTAAGGACTGATTCAATTACAACCTACAAACTTTGAAATGGCGTACCTCCATTATCATTCAACCCATAATATTTCCATTATTATTACTTCTTTGGCAGATGGGTTATTTAGATTAAAAAAAAATTTATACATGCGCTTAATTTCCAAACACTGGGGGATTTTCTAGTTTGTTCTTTTATTGATTTCTAGTTTAATTCCATAAGATTTTCACTGGCCAATTTTTTTTCAGAAGTAGACTGCCAGGTCCTTCCTCCTAGTCTGTATTAGTCTAGAAGCTCGCTGAAACCTGTCCACCATGGGTGACCCTGCTGGTATTTGAAAACCGGTGGCATAGCTTCCAACATCATAGCAACACACAAGCCCCCAAAGTACAACAAAGTGACAGATGTGTGGGGGGCTTCCAGAAGAACAAACAAATCTGTCTTGGAAAAAGTACAACCAGAATGCTCCTTGGAAGCAAAGATGGTGAGACTATGTCTCTCATACTTTGGACATGTTGTCAGGAGGGTTCGGTCCCTGGAGAAGGACATGATGCTTGGTAAAGGAGAGGGTCAGAGAAAAAGAGGAAGACCCTTAACGAGATGGACTGACACAGTGGCTACAACAACAGGCTCCAGCATAGCAACGGTTGTGAGGATGGCGCAGGACCAGGCAGTGTTTCTTTCTGTTGTACACAGGTCGCTATGAGTCAGAGCCAACTGGACGGCACCTGACAACAACAACAGTTTAATTCCATTCTGGCCAAAAAGCTTACTCTGTGTGGTATTAACCTTCTTGAAATTTCTGTGAGCTGCTGAATGGCCAGGCCGCTGGTCTGTTTTGATAAGTATTCCATGTGCCCCTGAAAAAAACGCTATTCTGCAGCTGCTGGAACACGGCATTCTATCAGTTTGGTTCGACTTGGTTGTGTTGTTTCAGGTTTTATATCCTACTTTTTTCTGCTGCTTCTATCACTGTGTTACCTGTGTTAAATCTACCTATAATACAGGTTTGTCTGTTTCTCTTTTTAGTTTTGTAATTTTTATGCATTTTGAAGTTTTTTTATTAAGTGCATTCCTGTTGAATCCACCCTTTTATTATAAAAAAAAATAAAAAGTTCCTGTATGTTTTCAATATTTCTTCTTAAAGTCTACTTTGACATTAACACAGTCAGACCAGATTTCTTTTGGTTACTGTTCGTGTGGTGTATCATTTTCCATACTTTTACTTTCAATCTGTGTCCTCATAATTAAGGCGTATCTCTTGTAAACACCACAGTTGTTGTTTAATCCTCTCTGACAATCTTAGCTTTGCAGCCTGCTGTACCACACAGGTTCAGACCACAGGTTCAGGGTCTGACAAATGTCTGGCTGTGTGTCTGTCCCAGACCCTGCCCTTTGCCTTTCCAGCCCCACTCAATGGCCTCCCACACCAACCCAAAAATACCCAAACCAGTTGCCATCTAGTCAGCTCGGACTCATGGCAACCCCACGAACTCCAGAACCCAGAACATAGTAATATTCTTCGTTTTCAATCTTTAATGCCAACCCTGAGAGAAGGCAAAAAGGTCTGCTGACTTATCCAATCCCCTGCAAAGTCACTTTGCTTGGGGACCCCAGTTCTCAGCCCATGCCAGCATCAGCCAACGCCCCCAGGGAGGAAAGGGGCTGGTGGTTGTCAGCTCCCTAAGAAGGGCACCTCCCCACACCTTGGGAATTTTGGCCTTCTGACATGATCGTCTGCAATGTGTGGTTTTTCGCTCCTTGCTGCAGCAGGAGTGCGGGCTGCCCCCTTCCCCCGCCACACCTCCCCTGGGGTGTGAGTCAGCTTGTAGTTTATTAACGAAATGAGTGAGCAAACGTCCAGCGCTCTGACGCGCTCTACAGGCTTCCCTTGAGACAACCTGCCCATCATCCGCTAACCTCACATTACAGATGAGGAACCTGCGCTCTGGGCGGTTCGGAGGTCCGTCAGGGATGGCACGCCTAGTAAGGAGACCGGCACCCCAAAGCCTTCTGCCCACACTGAGTGAGCAGGTCCTCGGAACCTCGCGTTTGCTGCGCAAAGGAAAGAAGGGCGCTTGGGGATGGAGAGAAAAGGAAAGACGGGCGTGGAGAGAGGACAGGCAGGGGCGCGGCGCAGGCGTGCGTACCAGCCGGCGGATGTCCCGCTCGCTCTCGCGCTTGGTGCGCTGCACCTCGTCCTGGTGCGCCTGGTAGGCGGCGCGCAGGTCAGCCGCCTTGGCCTTGTCGGCCTGCACGCAGGTGCTGAGCGCCTCCTCCGCCTGCCGGCGCGCCGCCTTGAGCTCCAGGATCTCCTGCTGCAGCCGCAGACGCTCGCCGTCGAAGGCCCTGCGCGCCTCCTCACGCGCCTCGGCTAGCAGCGCCGTCTTGACCTTGTCGGCCGCGCCGTCCCGCAGCAGGGTCAGCGTGGCCTGCAGCCGCTGCAGCTCGCCCTCCTTGATCTTGGCGGCGCGCGCCGCCTCCTGCTCGTGCTGTCGGATCAGCGCCTCGCGCAGCGCCTGCAGCTCGCGCGTCTTGTCCTCGTGCAGCTTGGCGCGCAGCTCCGACAGGAAGGCCGTGTGCCGCCGCTGCTCCTGCTCGCGCTCCAGCCGGACCTCCTGAAGCCGCTCGCGCAGCTTGCCCACCTGCGGTGGGATGAGACGGGGAGTCGGTCAGGAGCGGGGTCATGCTGAGGGGGCTGGGCCTGGGGCTGTCAGGGTGACGGGTGAGATTACGGCGGGGGCGGGGTCAGGGTCAGGGGTGGGGCTGAGGTCTGGGGCCGGGGTCCAGGCGCAACATCGGGCAGGGCATAACTAAGGTCAGGGTTAGGGATGGGGTCAATGGTGGGGTCAGCGACGGGGTCAGAGTCAGGTCTGGGTTCAGCATCAGGGGACAGGTCAGGACCAAGGGGCAGAGAAGGGCAGCATCAGGGGTGGGGGCAGAGGACGGGGACAAAGGCAGGGGCAGAGGCAGGCATCTAGGTCAGGGTAAGGTCAGGGGCGTGGTGAGCTATGGAGGAGAGGAAGGAGAAAAGCATGGGGAGGGGAAGGATTAGGGTCCAGGGCAGGGGCAGAGATGAGGTCAGGGGTCGATGCTGAGGTCAGGGGTCAGATTCTGGGGCCAGGGGTGGGATCAATGCTGGGGTCAAGGACAGGGTCAGGGGTTGGGACAAGGTCAGGGGTGGGTCAGGGTGAGGTCAGGGGTAGGTCAGCAAGCCCTGTCCCCTTCAGCCCACTGCCTCCACACCCTGGCACCCTCGGGGCCCCCAGATGCCATCCCCTCCCACTGCGCCCACGGCTCTGACCTCCCAGCCTCACCCAGAATCCTCCCACTATTGTTTTATATTTTTCTACAAATCCATTTGCTCTTATTTAAATAAAATGTGTGTGGTTTTTAAAAATAACAGGAAAATGAAAAACTAGATTCAATGAAAAACAAAAAACGCCCGACTGTGTCCCCTGAGTGGGGAAGGCGCAGGGGCTCAGGTGTCCCTGCACCCAGACCCCTGTCCTGCCCTCTAGCTGCTGTCCATCTAGGTTTCCATGGGACAGGGACACTGGCTGCAGTTGCCTGAGTAACCCCCACCCCGCATTGCTCCAGGGGCTGGGGGCACCTCTGGGTGTCTAACCCACCCCAGCAGCTGGACCTAGACCACTTGTGCCCCCAGGAGAGAACCAACCCGAGCTCTGTAATGAGCTGTGGTCACCCCCTACGGCTCTGTTCCAAACCCTGGGGCATACACCTGCCATCATTCCCATCCAGCAGGTAGTGGACACGTGGGGGCCAGGTCTCACCTTGGGCGGTCTCTACACAAGTGAGGGCAGTCCTGTCTCAACAAGGGGTAAACGTAGGTCCAGAGAGGCTAATGCCCGGCCACGCCCCCCAACAGGGGGTAGACGGAGGCCCAGTGTGCACAGCTCCCACCCCTACCCCATGAGGACCAGCCCTGCTGCACCCACCTTGCTCTTTTCCTGCTGGAACTCAATCTGGAGGCTGGTCAGCCGGGCCCGAAGCTCCTCGTTCGCCGTCTGCATGGCATCTGGCTCCACCTCGGGCTTCTCTCCCTTGCTCCGGCCTTTCTTCGACATTCTTCCTCTCGGGCAGGGGTCAGGTCCTGCCGTTGGCGCGGGGAGAGCTCCGTGTGCTAACCAGTGGCGCAGGCCTCTGTTCTCTCTGCTGCCACCACATCAGCCACCATCACTTGGGACTCTAGGGAGGAGAGGAGCCATCAACAGAGGCTGGCTTCACCCGCCTGGGACACTCAAACACAGGTGTGCTAAGTCCTCCCTCCATGTGTGGAATGCTTGCCATTAGCAAGACTCTGACTGGCACTTCTCCAACCTGGGCTGTTTGAGAATCACCTGGAGGCCTGTGACAACCCACGTTCTGGCCTATCCCTAGAATCGGACCTGCCTTTCCAACAACTCCCAGGTGGGCTGGGGTGCAGTCCATGGGCCACACCTGGAGTGCACCACCTACGTGGCCTGCACACCTCAGTCTGCCTCAGTCACCCAGCAGCACATTTCAAATGCAGGACCCTAGGCCTCACCCTAGAGCTCCAAGCACAGAGGGCATATTATGGGGCCAGGGAGTTCCCATCACCCTTATGGGATTCTGAGGGCTGCACAGTGAGAAACCAGCTCTTAGACTTCACAAAAGCTAGTGGTCACCCCCGGCCCCCCTGATGAGCACATCCCTGGTCACCCTGGGCCAGCATGGTGCTGGTGGCCCCTCCCCAGGCCTCTGAGCCCACCTGTCCAGGGGATGGGGGCCCTGATGAGCGCTTGGCTGCTCTGTCACCCACATTCCTCTGGGGGACCCCAAACCTTCTCTCTGGACAGCTGGACAGACCACCCTCAAAATCCACAGGTGTCAAAGCCAGAGCCCTTCAAATGAGGCCCATAGTAGCAGCCCGTGCCGTGGATGGTGGCCCTCTGGGTGCCGACAACGCACGCACCTACGTTCCCTCTTGCTTAGTCAGACCCTTTGGCAGTGATACCACCCAGGGCTACAATGAGGAACAGGCGCAGAGCTTGAGTGGAAGGCAGAGTCAGTGTTCCAACACAGGCCCATCTGCATTAGGAAACTTGGGCCCTGAACTGGACTTGTCCAAAGTCACACAGGGTGGGGCGATGGTCAGTCCCTGAACCCCAAACCTCCCACACACAAAACCCCCAGGAGAGACACATTCTGACCACTTTCCAGGAGCTCCCCCAGAGAGCAGGTGGCTGCAGGGAGGACGGGCTTCTCCAGCCGCCTTGAGCAGGACATCACTCCAGTGCAGATGAGGAAATGGTGCTCTGGGGATCAGGGAGCGTGCCCTCACATTGTGTTCCCCCAAATCCATATCCACCCGGAATGTCATTGACCTTGTTTGGAAACTGGATCTTTGCAGATGTAACCAAGATAAAAAGGAGTTTGCACTGGACTGGGGTGGGACCTAACCCTATATGACTGGTGATTATATAAAAGAGGAAAAGAAACACAGAGACACACATGCAGGGGACACACAAAGGGAGAGGGCCACGCGGAGACAGAGGCAGAGAGTGATGCGGCCACAAGCCAAGGATCGCTGGCAACACCAGGAGCTGGAAGAGATCCGGGAGGCCCTGTCCCTACAGCTCCAGAGTGTGGCCCTGCCAGCACTTCGACATCAGATTCCCAGCCCTCAGAAGTGTGAGGGAATAAATTCATGCTCTCACATGCCATCCACTCTGAGGTGTTTGTTACGGCAGCCCCAGGAGACTAAGCCACACCTGAGGAGGAGCAGGTGAGTTATGTGGGTCATTGGCATCTGGGCACACAGAGCTCATGCACCCCACCATGCACGCACCCCCAAGGTCTAGCCCAGAGGTCAGCCCCAGTAAGCCCTCCCCTGGCCACTTAGCATCCTCACCACGCCCCCCTCGCTTCCTTGGTTTTTGCTGTGGCCTTTACCATCTCTCACATTCCCGTTTTCCCAATTTTCTTGTTTATTGCTCTCTGAGCCCATGAGGGCAGGAGCTGGTTCCATTTTGTTCACTGCCGTGTGTGTCCCGGGCCTTGAACAGAGCCTGGTATACAGCAGGTGCTCAGGACAGACCTGTAAGTGGAAGAATTAGGAAATATCTGATCTGAAGGAGGAGGCTGCATGTGCTCCACCCCAGGGAAGTCCCTACTGCTGCAGAGACCCCTCCACACAGAGCCATCTAGGTGTGTGCATGGGGGTGGGCAGCAGGGGAGAATGGGGAAAGGCCACCCAGGTGTGGGGAATGGGGGTTGGGAGACTGTTAATGGTTGTGGGGTCTCCTTTCAGGGTGGTAAACATATTTTGGGACTACAGAAAGCTGCTTTTTGCACTACATTGGAAACGCACTAAATGGCTAAGTTTATGTGATGCGAACTTCCCCTCAATAAAAATCAAGCCTCCCTGAGCAAGTGTGTTCCTTTAGTTTAAATGTCTAATTTCAAATGGATTGTGCTGACTTAAAAAGCCATACAAGTATCTCAGTCATTTAGTGCTGCCATAACAGAAATACCAAAAGTGGATGGCTTTTACAAAGAGAAATTTATTTTCTCACAGTTTTTTAGGAGGTTACAAGTCCAAATTCAAGGTGTCAGATCCAGGGAAAGGCTTTCTTTCTCTGTTGGCTCTGGAGGAAGGTCCTTGTCCTCAATCTTCCCATAGTCAAGGAGCTTCTCAGGTACAAAGACCCCATATCCAAAGGACGCACTGTGCTCCTGGTGCTGCTTTCTTGGTGGTATGAGGTCCCCAACTCTGCTTGCTTCCTTTTCATTTTATCTTGAGAGATAAAAGGTGATGCAGGCTACACCCCAGGGAAACTCCCTTTACCTTGGATCAGGGAGGTGACCTGAGTGAGGGTGGTGTTACAATCCCACCCTAATCCTTTTAACATAAAATTACAATCACAAAATGGAGGACAACCACTGAGTACTGGGAAGCATGGCCTAATCAAATTAACACATATTTGGGGGGGGGGGCGGGACAGAATTCAAACCGTGACAGTATCCCTACCCCAGGCTCAGTAATATGCTTCCTGGGAATTTATTCTAAAGAAATAATTCCCAAAAGGAAAAGGCCATATGCCTAAAGATGTTGAGTGTAGCACTATTTGAATTGCTGATAGCATTGAAAACCTGGAAATAACCTAAGGGCCTGAAAGTCAGGAGGTGACAAGGCGCCAGGGAGCAAAGAAGGAAAGACACTGAGCTGCTGGAGCAGGGCAGAGACCCTGCCTTCCCGTGGGAAATCGTCCTCCTCACCCTGGTCCACATCTGGTGATTTTTACGCTTTATTTTTAATCCTGTGTGTCTTAGTTACCTGTTGTTGTTATGTGCCATCGAGTTGGTTCTGACTCACAGCGACCCTATGCACAACAGAACGAAGCACTGCCCGGTCCCGCACCATCCTTACAATCGTTGTTATGCTTGCTCTCATTGTTGCAGCCACTGTGTCAATCCACCTCGTGGAGGGTCTTCCTCTTTTCCGCTGACCCTGTACTCTGCCAAGCATGATGTCCTTCTCCAGGGACTGATCTCTCCTGACAACATGTCCAAAGTATATAAGATGCAGTCTTGCCATCCTCGCCTCTAAGGAGCATTCTGGCTGCACTTCTTCCAAGACAGATTTGTTCGCCCTTTTGGCAGTCCATGGTATATTCAATATTCTTCGCCAACACCACAACTCAAAGGCATCAATTCTTCTTCGGTCTTCCTTATTCATTGTTCAGCTTTCACATGGATATGAGGCAACTGAAAACACCATGGCTTGGGTCAGGCACACCTAAGTCTTCAAGGTGACATCCTTGCTCTTCAACACTTTGAAGAGGTCCTTTGCAGCAGATTTACCCAATGCAATGCGTCTTTTGATTTCTTGACTGCTGCTTCCATGGACATCGATTCTGGATCCAAGTAAAATGAAATCCTTGACAACTTCAATCTTTTCTCTGTTTATCATCATATTGCTCGCTGGTCCGGTAGTGAGGATTTTTGTTTTCTTTATGTTGAGGTGTAATCCATACTGAAGGCTGTTGTCTTTGATCTTCATTAGTAAGTGCTTCAAGTCCTCTTCACTTTCAGCAAGCAAGGTGGTGTCATCTGCATAACACAGTTTGTTAATGAGTCTTCCTCCAATCCTGATGCCCTGTTCTTCTTCATATAGTCCAGCTTCTTGGACTATTTGCTCAGCATACAGATTGAATATGTATGGTGAAAGGATACAACCCTGACGCACACCTTTCCTGACTTTAAACCCATCAGTATCCCCTTGTTCTGTCCAAACAACTGCCTCTTGATCTATGTAAAGGTTCCTCATGAGCACAATTAAGTGTTCTGGAATTCCCATTCATCGCAGTGTTATCCATAAATTGTTATGATCCACACAGTCAAATGCCTTTGCATAGTCAATAAAACACAGGTAAACACCCTTTCGCTATTCTTTGCTTTCAGCCAGGATCCATCTGACATCAGCAATGATATCCCTGGTTCCACGTCCTCTTCTGAAACCAGCCTGAATTTCTGGCAGTTCCCTGTCAATATACTGCTGCAGCTGTTTTCGAATGATCTTCAGCAAAATTTTACTTGAGTGTGATATTAATGATATTGTTCTATAATTTCCACATTCAGTTGGATCACCTTTCTTGGGAATAGGCACAAATATGGATCTCTTCCAGTCAGTTGGCCAGGAAGCTCTCTTCCATATTTCTTGGCATAGACGAGTGAGCACCTCCAGCGCTGCATCTGTTTGTTGAAAGATCTCAATTGATATTCCATCAATTCCTGGAGCCTTGTTTTTCGCCAATGCCTTCAGAGCGGCTTGGACTTCTTCCTTCAGTACCACTTGTTCAAGATGATATGCCACCTCTTGAAATGGTTGAACATCGACTAATTCTTTTTGGTATAATGACTGTGTGTATTCCTTCCATCTTCTTTTGATGCTTCCTGCGTGGTTTAATATTTTCCCCATGGAATCCTTCACTATCGCAACTCAAGGCTTGAATTTTTTCTTCAATTCTTTCGGCTTGAGAAACGCCGAGCGTGTTCTTCCCTTTTGGTTTTCCATCTCCTGATCTTTGCACGTCATTATAATACTTTACTTTGTCTTCCTGAGCCGCCCTTTGAAATCTTCTGTTCAGTTCTTTTACTTCATCAATTCTTCCTTTTGCTTTAGCTGCTCGATGTTTGAGAGCAAGTTTCAGGGTCTCCTCTGACATCCATCTTGGTCTTTTCTTTCTTTCCTGTCTTTTCAGCGACTTCTTGCTTTCTTCATGGTTGATGTTCTTTATGTCATTCCATAACTCGTCTGGTCTTCAGTCACTAGTGTTCAATACGTCAAATCTGTTCTTCAGATGGTCTCTAAATTCAGGTGGAATATACTCAAGATCATATTTTGGCTCTCATGGACTTGCTGTGTTTCTTCTCATTTTGAGTCGTGCCACACCAGCAAATGAAGGTCCCGAAAACTTTACTCCATCCATGTCATTAAGGTCGAGTCTACTTTGAGGAGGCAGCTCTTCCCCCGTCATCTTTTGAGTGCCTTCCAACCTGGGGGGCTCATCTTCCAGCACTGTATCAGACAATGTTCCGCTGCTATTCATAAGGTTTTCACTGGCTAATGCTTTTCAGAAGTAGACTGCCGGGTCCTTCTTCCTAGTCTGTCTTAGTCTGGAAGCTCAGCTGAAACCTGTCCTTCATGGGTGACCCTGCTGGCATCTGAATACTGGCGGCATAGCTTCCAGCATCACAGCAACACACAAGCCCCCACAGTATGACAAACTGACAGACATATGAGGACTTAGTTACCTAGTGCTTCTGAAACAGAAGTACCACAAGTGGGTGGCTCTAAGGAGGAAAAATTTACTTTCTCAAAGTTCTGGAGGATAGAAGTCTGAATTCAAGTTATGGTTCTAGGGGGAGGTCCTTCCTTGTCAGTAGACCGAGAAGTTTCTTGACATCTGTCTTCTGTATGTATCTATTTTTCTTTTTTTATAACTCAGAAGTGATTAGGTTTTAGACTCACTCTACTCTGGTATGATCTCATTAACAAAACAAAAGAAATCCTCTTTTACCAAACAGGGTCATATTTATAGGTACAGGAGTTAGAATTATCAACACATATTTTGCGGGGACCCAATTCAATCCATAACACCATGATTGTTATAATGTTGTTTACCCAATCAGGAAAAACAATGAAAAAGAAGGTGTTGGATTCTTCGTTGTGCCTGAGCTGAAATTCTGGAATGATCTCACAGGACAGGCCAGCACTGGCTCCTTGCATTAGTTTTTGTGGCTCATTTTCCTCATTCATAAGTCACAGGGAGCTGTCTAGGTTGTGACCAGGGCCAACACATGATGGCGATGATGATGACCTGTCCACAGGGACAGCCACAGTCTGTTTGAGAGAGTTCCTACTCCATAGAGTTGCTTGAGAATTAAATGATTAAATGTTTGGAAATCTGTCAGTACAGTTCCTGGCCCACAGTAATGCTCAAAAAATGTCAGCTTCATCATCATCACCGTGATCATTACCATCACCATTATCACCATCATCATCCCCATCAACATCATCGTCATCATCACCATCATCACCACTACCATGAATACCACCATCACCATCATCATCACTAACATTATCATCACAATTACCATCGCCATAACCATCATCACTGTCGTCATCATCACCACCATCACCATCATCATCATCATCATTACCATCACCATCATCACCTTCTTCACCACCACCATCACCATTCATGACCATCATCATTAACAGTCAGCCTTCCAAAGGTCCTGCCTTGGGGTGGAGTCCAAGCATATCCATCATCACTCCATCACCCTGTACACTTGCTTGCCTGCCCTGTGGTCTGCCCAGCTCCTTGAAAACCATCTTGCTAACATGAGTCTCTGGAACTAGGCAGAGTGCCTGGCACAGAGGAGGCACCTACTCAACAACACCTGGATCCTCTCTGGATGCCTACTGGACTGTGGACATACACCCATGGGTGTCACCACATTCACGGAATCCAGGCAGGGAGGACATGGGAGGAGGGGAACAGAGGTAAGAGAGGGAAGGGAAGACAGGGCAGAAGAATGAGAAGAAAGAGGGAACGGGGGCGGGAGGAAACAAAAAACACTGAATTATCCTCTAAATTCAAGACTTGGCTATACAAAGCTGGCCAACTTCTGAACATTCATAGTAGATGAAGGGAGATGAAAACTCAAATTAATTCCCAGACACTGTAGTCTCTCAATGTTGACATAATCTCTAAACTACAAATCAAAAAGAAAACCCCACCCCTTCTGAATTAAAGAAAAATCTTCATAAAAACTCAGCAAGATAAAAATCTCAAGGAGAGTGGCATCTGGGGTCTTAAATGCTAGCAAGCGGCCATTGAAGATGCATCAATTGGTCTCAACCCACCTGGAGCAAAGGAGAATGAAGAACACCAAAGACACAAGGTAATTATGAGCCCAAGAGACAGAAAGGGCCACGTAAACCAGAGACTACATCAGCCTGAGACCAGAAGAACTAGATGGTGCCTGACTACAACCAATGACTGCCCTGACAGGGAACACAACAGAGAACCCTTGAGGGAGCAGGAGAGCAGTGGGATGCAGACTCCAAATCCTTATTAAAAAGACAAGACCTAATGGTTCCACTGAGACTAGAAGGACCCCAGAAGTCATGGTCCCCAGACCTTCTGTTAGCCCAAGACAGGAACCATTCCCAAAGCCAGCTCTTCAGACAGGGACTGGACTGGACTATGGGATAGAAAATGATACTGGTGAAGAGTGAGCTCCTTGGATCAAGTAGACACATGAGGCTACGTGGGCAGATCCTGTCTGGAGAAGAGATGAGAGGGCAGAGGGGGGCAAAAGCTGGCCAAATGGACATGAAAAATAGAGAGTGGAGGGAAGGAGTTCGTTGTCTCATTAGAGGGAGAGCAACTAGGAGTATATAGCAAGGTGTATATAAGTTTTTATATGAGAGACTGACTTGGTTTGTAAACTTTCACTTAAAGCACAATAAAATTTTTTTTAAAAAATGACTCAAGAAGCACATTACAAAATATTATAAAATAATATATCCCGAGGTGGGGCAAAGATGGCGGAGTAGTTAGATGCTTCCGGTGATCCCTATTATGACGAAGACCCCCCCCCAAAAAAAAAAAAAAGTGAAACTACTTTATATATGCCAAGCTAGGAGCCCTGAACATCAAAGGCAAAGTCAGAAGATAGACTGGGCAGCAGAGGGAGGGAGACAGTTCAGAAGTGGCGAGGAGTTGCTGGACCTCATTTGGCAGGAACCCTCAGGCATGAACGCCTGGAGCAGTCATGGCAGGGCTGGCGGTAGCATTCCAGACACGGTTTCCTCAGGGAGAGACAGCGAGCTGCACAGCCTACTCACACCTCCGGAACCAGAGAAGAACAGCGCTCTTGGCAAAAGCTAAGTACTTCTGTTTATTTTACTGTTTCCCCAGCCCCAATGCCAGCTTCAGTGGCTGTTGATTTCCCTGGGCCTGAGATAGGTCCTGCTGTGCACTCTAAGCCATTCTCCCAGTCTTGGAGAAGGAATAAATTAACAATCAGGGAAAAGATAATCTGCCAGATCCACTAACCTGGGGAGCTCAGGAGAGAAGTGGCTCCTGTCCAGGTATAAACAGTCTGCAGACTTTGAATACCTTTCACCCCTGCATGGACATCTATGGGCTCATTTCAGGAGACTAGGGCCTTGTTGGAAGACTACAACTGTTTCAGCTATGTGGTGGAGAGGTGGATTTTTGATGTTTGACACCGCTTTGCCTATTAAACAGGGTCCTCACTTACACACATGAGGGGCCTAAGGACTGGTGGCTCCACCCATGTCACCTAGCCAACCATAACAGGGGCCCAAGGATAAGTGGTACTGCCCAGTCCTTACAACCAAAAGCATTGGGGGCCCATGGTCCAGCTGCAGAACCCACCCATCTGTGCATTCTAGGGAACAGGGACGTGCTTTCCTCACAGACACTCAGGGGACGGTTGTCAGCCCCCTGCTTTGTTCAGAGTGTGACTCCCTGCTGCAATTAGATACCTGTACCTACACCAGTCACCCCTGCCCCTCTAAGACTGTACGACAGAGCCTGTACCACACACTTGATGACCAACTACCTGGACACCTGAGCTGAATCCATACAAGAAAAGTGAATGGACTCCTAGGCTCATATGCCTGATAACAGCTCTAGCCATCTGGTGACAGGACGTCAGAGCTTCAAAGGTGAAAATAATCAAGCTAGTTCACTCAAGCAGCCTATCTGGGCATGTCAAAACAAAACGAAGAAAGAAAGACATAGTAAGCAAACATAAAATAAATTAATACAATAACTTATAGATGGCTCAGAGACAACAGTCAATATCAAATCACGTAAAGCAGCAGACCGAGGCAGGGCCAAGATGGAGGAATAGCCAGACACTTCCGGCAATCCCTTGTACAACAAAGACCCAAAAAAAAAAAACAAGTTGAAACGATTATATTTATGACAACCTAGGAGCCCTGAACATCAAAGGAAAAGTTAGAAAACTGGCTGTGCAGCAGGGGGAGGGAGGCACAGTTCAGAAATGGAGAGGAGTTGCTGGACCTGAATTGCTGCGATCCCTCAGGCACCTTTCCTGGGAGTGGCTGCAGCAGGCTGGTGGTAGCATTCGGCCGCAGTTTCCTTAGGGAGAAGCAGCCAGCCACATAGCCTACTCACACCTCCAGAACCAGAGAATAACAGCACTCTCAGCAAAAACTAAGTACTTGCATATATGTTACCATGCTCCCCCGCCCACGAGCTGGCTTCAGAGGCTGTTGATTTCCCTGGGCCTGAAATAGGCCCTGTTGAGCACCTGAAGCCATTCTCTTGGCCTTGGAGAAGGAATAAATTTGCAACTAGGGGAAAAGATAATTTGCCAGCTCCACTAACCTGGAGAGCTTAGGGCAGAAGCAGCTCCTGTCCAGGCATATACAGTCCATGGACTTTGAATAACTTTCCCCCCTGCATGGACCTGTGTGGGCCTATATCATGAGAATAGGCCCTTGGTGGAGGACTGCAACTGTTTCAGCTGTGCAGTGGAGAAGTGGGTGTTTGATGATTGACAACACTTTGCATATTACACAGGGTCCTCACCTACCCATATCAGGGGCCCAAGGACTGGTAGCTCCACTCAGGTCACCCAGCCACCTGCAACAGGGGTCCAAGGATAACTGGTACCTCCCAGTCCTTACAACCAAAAGCATTGGGTGCCCATGGTCCATCTGCAGAACCCACCCACCTATACGCTCTAGGGAAGAAGGATGTGCTTTCCTCAGAGACACTTGGGGGATGATTCTCAGCCCCCTGCCTTGTTCAGAGAGTGACCCCCAGCTACAATCAGATACCAGTACCTACACCAATCACCCCTGCCCTCTGAGACTGTAGGAGAGAGTCTGTACCACACACTTGATGACCAACTACCTGGACACCTGAGCTGAATCCATACAAGAAAAGTGAATGGACTCCCAGACTGATATACCTGATAACTGCTCTAACCATCTGGTGATAGGACGTCAGAGCTTCAAAGGCGAAAATAATCAAGCTAGCTCACTCAAGCAACGCGTGGTCATATCAAAACAAAACAAAGCAAGAAGCTAGAATGAAGTAAACAAACATAAAAAAACTAATACAATAACTTATAGATGGCTCAGAGACAACAGTCAATATCAAATCGCATAAAGAAACAGACAACAATCTCTTCAACAAGCTCTCAAAACAAAGAATTAAGGGATCTTCTAGATGAAAGTGCCTTCCTGGAACTATCAGATGCAGAATACAAAAGACTAATATACAGAACCCTTCAAGACACCAAGAAAGTACAAGCCAAGGAACACACAGATAAAATGGTTGAAGGAATTAAAAAGGTTATTCAAGAACATAATATAAAATTTAATAAGCTGCAAGAATCCACAAAGAGACAGCAGTCAGAAATTCAGAAGATTAACAATAAAACTATAGAATTAGAAAACTCAGTAGAAAGTCAGAGGAACAAAAGTGAGCAAGTGGAAGGCAGAACTGGTGAGCTTGAAGATAAAGCACTTGGCACCAATATTTTTGAAGAAATATCAGATAAAAGAATTTTTAAAAATGAAGAAAACTAAAGAATCGTGTGGGACTCTATCAAGAGAAATAACCTGCGAGTGATTGGAGTACAGTAACAGGGAGGGATAACAGAGAATACATAGAGGATTGTTGAAGATTTGTTGGCAGAAAACTTCCCAGATATAGTGAAAGATGAGAAGATATCTATCCAAGATGCTCATCGAACTCCACATACGGTAGATGTTAAAACAAAGTCACCAAGACATATTATAATCAAACATGCCAAAACCAAAGATAAACAGAGAATTTTAAGAGCAGCTAGGGATAAATGAAAAGTCATCTACAAAGGAGAGTCAACAAGACTAAACTCAGACTATGCAGCAGAGCCCATGTAGGCAAGAAGGCAATGGGATGACTTATATAACGCGTGGAAGGAAAAAAACTGCCAGCCAAGAATCATATAGCCAGCAAAACTGTGTCTCAAATATGAAGATGAAATTAGGACATTTCCAGATGAACAAAAGTTTAGAGAACTTGTAAAAACCAAATGAAAACTACAGGAAATACTAAAGGGAGTTCTTTGCTTAGAAATTCAATAGTATCAGGTATCAATGCAAGACTAGAACACTGGTCAGAGCAATCAGAGGTCAACCAAGACAGGGAAATTACGAAAATAAATCAAGATAAAAAAACGCTCAAAACAGGGAAACAGCAATGTTATTATGTAAAAGAAAACAACATTAAAACAAGAAAAAGGGACTAAGAAATGTAGTCATAGATCTTCCACATGGAGAGGAAGACAAGGCAATATAAAGAAATAAAAGTTAGGTTTAAACTTAGAAAAATAGGGGTAAATATTAAGGTAACCACAAGGAGACAAACTATCCTACTCATCAAAATAAAACATGAGAAAAAAATAGAGACTCAGCAGAAACAAAATCAACAACAACGAATAAGAGGAAAAGACAATATATAAAGATAAACTACTCAACATAAAAAATTAAGTGGGAGAAATAAACTTTCAACAACACACAAGAAAAGACATGAAAACGACAGCACTAAACTCATAAAAAAAACTCATACCGATCCATAATTACACTGAATGTAAATGGACTAAATGTACCCATAGAGACAGAGAGTGGCAGAATGGATTAAAAAACCATGATCCGTCTATATGCTGCCTACAAGAGACACACCTTAGACTTAGAGACACAAACAAACTAAAACTCAAAGGATGGAAAAAAAATATATCAAGCAAACAACAATCAAAAAAGCAGGAGTGGCAATGTGAATTTCTGACAAAATAGACTTTAAAGTTAAATCCATCAGAAAGGATAAGGAAGGACACTATATAATGATTAAAGGGACAATATACCAAGAAAATATAACCATATTAAATACTTATGCACCCAATGACAGGGCTGCAAGATACATAAAACAAAGTCTTTCAGCATTGAAAAGTGAGATAGACAGCTCCACAATAACAGAAGGAAGCTTCAACACACCACTTTCGGTGAAGGACAGGACATCCAGAAGGAAGCTCAGTAAAGACATGGAAGATCTAAATGCCACAATCAACCAACTTGACTTCATAGACACATACAGAACACTGCACCCAACAGCAGCCAAGTATACTTTCTTTTCTAGTGCACATGGTACATTCTCTAGAATAGACCAAATATTAGGGCATAAAGCAAGCCTTAACAAAATCCAAAACGTCGAGATATTACAAAACATCTTCTCTGACCATAAGGCCATAAAAGTAGAAATCAATAACAGAAAAAGCAGGGAAAAGAAATCAAACACTTGGAAATTGAACAATACCCTGCTCAAAAAAGAATGGGTTGAGGATCTACCAAGATGGCGGACTAGGTGGACGCTACCGCGGATCCCTCTTGCAACAAAGACTCGGAAAAACAAGTGAATCGATCACATACATAACAATCTACGAACTATGAACAACAAACACAGATTTAGAGACGGAGAACGAACAAATACGGGGAGACAGCGATTGTTTTCAGAGCCAGGAGCCAGCATATCAGTCAGGTGACCTTCAGAGCCCGATTTGGGACAGAGCCCAGGGGGGCAGAAGGCACAGACAAGGGGCCCAGCCCTAGCCCCCGAACTCATCCCGGGAGGGAGCCCAGCCGGTTGGCACGGGTGGCGTGGCGGCGTGGCGGCGCAGCCGGTGGGAGAAGTCCCCAGGAGGCAGTGACTGGTCTTGGAGCGGGGAGAGCAGCGTCCCAGCCGGGGAGCCGTCCTGCCGGGATTTTGGTGGCAAGCGGGCGCGGCGCGAGCGTGGGGACCAGCTCCATCCCCCTGAATTGACCCCGGGGCGGTCCCAACCGGTTCGCACGGGCCCAGCCAGTACGCGGGGGCGGAGTGGCGGCGCAGCCAGTGGAAGAAGTCCCCGGGATGCAGTAGCTGGTCTTGGAACGGGGAGAGCGGTGTCCCAGCCGGGACGCGCAGTTGCGGCTCAGGCCCGGGGAGCTGCTCTGTTCTCCTGAGCTGACCCCGGGGGGGGAGCCCAGCCGGTTCGCGGGAGCGGCACGCAACGCGGCTGGCGGGACAGGGAGTCCCTGGGAGGCAGCGACTGATTTTGGAGTCGGGAGTGCACCGTCCCAGTAGGGGAGCCTTAACCTTGGGGGTGGGGCTGACAGCAGAGGATCTGACCGTGACGCCAGCGGGCCAGACCCCCCGGGAGGCAATCTCCACACAGCCAGTACATATAGGCGACGCGCCCCGCAGAAATCTCAGATATAAGAGTCATTCCAAGTAAGACAAACAACTCTGGCTATATTCTGAGGTGCTACACTCCTAGCTCTCTGATCCCTCCCCCACCCTCCCCAGGCGGCTCCATTAACATCCGAATAGCCTGAGCCAGAGGGAGAACTCTGATAGGGATCTGACTGCATTTTTTTTTAGCGGATTTTCCGGAAAAACTAGTTTCCCAGTGATGGCTCGGAGACAGCAGTCCATATCAAACCACATAAAGAAGCAGACCATGACAGCTTCTCCAACCCCCCAAACAAAAGAATCAAAATCTTTCCCAAATGAAGATACAATCCTGGAATTATCAGATACAGAATATAAAAAACTAATTTACAGAATGCTTCAAGACATCACAAATGAAATTAGGCTAACTGCAGAAAAAGCCAAGGAACACACTGATAAAACTGTTGAAGAACTCAAAAAGATTATTCAAGAACATAGTGGAAAAATTAATAAGTTGCAAGAATCCATAGAGAGACAGCATGTAGAAATCCAAAAGATTAACAATAAAATTACAGAATTAGACAACGCAATAGGAAGTCAGAGGAGCAGACTCGAGCAATTAGAATGTAGACTGGGACTTCTGGAGGACCAGGGAATCAACACCAACATAGCTGAAAAAAAATGAAGAAACCCTAAGAATCATGTGGGACTCTATCAAGAAGGATAACTTGCGAGTGACTGGAGTCCCAGAACAGGGAGGGGGGCACAGAAAACACAGAGAAAATAGTTGAAGAACTCCTGAAACAAAATTTCCCTGACATCATGAAAGACGAAAAGATATCTATCCAAGATGCTCATCGAACCCCATTTAAGATTGATCCAAAAAGAAAAACACCAAGACATATTATCATCAAATTGGCCAAAACCAAAGATAAACAGAAAATTTTAAAAGCAGCCAGGGAGAAAAGAAAGGTTTCCTTCAAGGGAGAATCAATAAGAATAAGTTCAGACTACTCAGCAGAAACCATGCAGGCAAGAAGGGAATGGGACGACGTATACAGAGCACTGAAGGAGAAAAACTGCCAACCAAGGATCATATATCCAGCAAAACTCTCTCTGAAATATGAAGGAGAAATTAAGATATTTACAGATAAACACAAGTTTAGAGAATTTACAAAAACCAAACCAAGGCTACAAGAAATGCTAAAGGAGATTGTTTGGTCAGATGACCAATAATATCAGGTACCAGCACAATACAAGGTCACAAAACAGAACGTCCTGATATCAACTCAAATAGGGAAAGCACAAAAACAAACAAATTAAGATTAATTCTAAAAAATAAATAAATAAATAAAATAATACACGTAACAGGGAATCATGGAAATCAATAGGTAAAAGATCACAATAATCAAAAAGAGGGAGTGAATATAGGAGGCATTGAACTGCCAGATGGAGAGTGATACAAGGCGATATAGAACAATACAAGTTAGGGTTTTACTTAGAAAAATAGGGGTAAATAATAAGGTAACCACAAAAAGGAATATCAACTCCATAACTCAAGAAAAAAGCCAAGAAAAACGTAACGACTCAACTAACATAAAGTTAAACATCATGAAAATGAGGATCTCACAATCTACTAAGAAAAACGTCTCAGCACAAAAAAGTATGTGGAAAAATGAAATGGCCAACAACACACATGAAAAGGCATCAAAATGACAGCACTAAAAACTTATTTATCTATAATTACGCTGAATGTAAATGGACTAAACGCACCAATAAAGAGACAGAGAGTCACGGACTGGATAAAGAAACACGATCCATCTATATGCTGCCTACAAGAGACACACCTTAGACTTAGAGACAAAAACAAACTAAAACTCAAAGGATGGAAAAAAATATATCAAGCAAACAATAAACAAAAAAGAAGAGGAGTAGCAATATTAATTTCTGACAAAATAGACTTTAGACTTAAATCCACCACAAAGGATAAAGAAGGACACTATATAACGATAAAAGGGACAATTGATCAGGAAGACATAACCATATTAAATATTTATGCACCCAATGACAGGACTGCAAGGTACATAAATCAAATTTTAACAGAATTGAAAAGTGAGATAGACACCTCCACATTTATAGTAGGAGACTTCAACACACCACTTTCGGAGAAGGACAGGACATCCAGTAAGAAGCTCAATAGAGACACGGAAGACCTACTTACAACAATCAACCAACTTGACCTCATTGACTTCTACAGAACTCTCCACCCAACTGCTGCAAAATATACTTTTTTTTCTAGTGCACATGGAACATTCTCTAGAATAGACCACATATTAGGTCATAAAACAAATCTTTGCAGAGTCCAAAACATCGAAATATTACAAAGCATCTTCTCAGACCACAAGGCAACGAAACTAGACATCAATAACAGAAAAACTAGGGAAAAGAAATCAAATACTTGGAAAATGAACAATACCCTCCTGAAAAAAGACTGGGTTATAGAAGACAGCAAGGAGGGAATAAGGAAATTCATAGAATGCAACGAGAATGAAAATACTTCCTATCAAAACCTCTGGGACACAGCAAAAGCAGTGCTCAGAGGCCAATTTATATCGATAAATGCACACATACAAAAAGAAGAAAGAGCCGAAATCAGAGAACTGTCCCTACAACTTGAACAAATAGAAAGTGAGCAACAAAAGAACCCATCAGGCACCAGAAGAAAACGAATAATAATAATTAGAGCTGAACTAAATGAATTAGAGAACAGAAAAACAATTGAAAGAATTAACAAAGCCAAAAGCTGGTTCTCTGAAAAAATTAACAAAATTGATAAACCATTGGCCAGACTGACTAAAGAAATACAGGAAAGGAAACAAATAACCCTAATAAGAAACGGGAAGGACCACATCACAACAGAGCCAAATGAAATTAAAAGAATCATTTCAGATTACTACGAAAAATTGTACTCTAACAAATTTGAAAACCTAGAAGAAATGGATAAATTCTTGGAAAAACACTACCTACCTAAACTAACACATTCAGAAGTAGAACAACTAAATAGACCCATAACAAAAAAAGAGATTGAAACGGTAATCAAAAAACTCCCAACAAAAAAAAGTCCTGGCCCGGATGGCTTCACTGCAGAGTTCGACCAAACTTTCAGAGAAGACTTAACACCACTACTACTGAAGGTATTTCAAAGCATAGAAAAAGACGGAATACTACCCAACTCATTCTATGAAGCTACCGTCTCCCTGATACCAAAACCAGGTAAAGACATTACAAAAAAAGAAAATTATAGACCTATATCCCTCATGAACATAAATGCAAAAATCCTCAACAAAATTCTAGCCAATAGAATCCAACAACACATCAAAAAAATAATTCACCCTGATCAAGTGGGATTTATACCAGGTATGCAAGGCTGGTTTAATATCAGAAAAACCATTAATGTAATCCATCACATAAATAAAACAAAAGATAAAAACCACATGATCTTATCAATAGATGCAGAAAAGGCATTTGACAAAGTTCAACACCCATTTATGATAAAAACTGTTACCAAAATAGGAATTGAAGGAAAATTCCTCAACATAATAAAGGGCATCTATGCAAAGCCAACAGCCAATATCACTCTAAATGGAGAGAACCTGAAAGCATTTCCCTTGAGAACGGGAACCAGACAAGGATGCCCTTTATCACCGCTCTTATTCAACATCGTACTTGAAGTCCTAGCCAGGGCAATTAGGCTAGACAAAGAAATAAAGGGTATCCGGATTGGCAAGTAGGAACTAAAGCTATCACTATTTGTAGATGACATGATCGTATACACGGAAAACCCTAAGGAATCCTCCAGAAAACTACTGAAACTAATAGAAGAGTTTGGCAGAGTCTCAGGTTATAAAATAAACATACAAAAATCACTTGGATTCCTCTACATCAACAAAAAGAACACCGAAGAGGAAATAACCAAATCAATACCATTCACAGTAGCCCCCAAGAAGATAAAATACTTAGGAATAAATCTTACCAAGGATGTAAAAGACCTATACAAAGAAAACTACAAAGCTCTACTACAAGAAATTCAAAAGGACATACTTAAGTGGAAAAACATACCCTGCTCATGGATAGGAAGACTTAACATAGTAAAAATGTCTATTCTACCAAAAGCCATCTATACATATAATGCACTGCCGATCCAAATTCCAATGTCATATTTTAAGGTGACAGAGAAACAAATCACCAATTTCCTATGGAAGGGAAAGAAGCCCCGGATAAGCAGAGCATTACTGAAAAAGAAGAACAAAGTGGGAGGCCTCACTCTACCTGATCTCAGAACCTATTATACAGCCACAGTAGTCAAAACAGCCTGGTACTGGTACAACAACAGGCACGTAGACCAATGGAACAGAACTGAGAATCCAGATATAAATCTATCCATGTATGAGCAGCTGATATTTGACAAAGGACCAGTGTCAGTTAATTGGGGAAAAGATAGTCTTTTTAACAAATGGTGCTGGCATAACTGGATATCCATTTGCAAAAAAATGAAACAGGACCCATACCTCACACCATGCACAAAAACTAACTCCAAGTGGAGCAAAGACCTAAACATAAAGACTAAAACGATAAAGATCATGGAAGAAAAAATAGGGACAACCCTAGGAGCCCTAATACAGGGCATAAACAGAATACAAAACATTACCAAAAATGACGAAGAGAAACCAGATAACTGGGAGCTCCTAAAAATCAAACACCTATGCTCATCTAAAGACTTCACCAAAAGAGTAAAAAGACCACCTACAGACTGGGAAAGAATTTTCAGCTATGACATCTCAGACCAGCGCCTGATCTCTAAAATCTACATGATTCTGTCAAAACTCAACCACAAAAAGACAAACAACCCAATCAAGAAGTGGGCAAAGGATATGAACACACATTTCACTAAAGAAGATATACAGGCAGCCAACAGATACATGAGAAAATGCTCCCGATCATTAGCCATTAGAGAAATGCAAGTTAAAACTACGATGAGATTCCATCTCACACCAACTAGACTGGCATTAATCCAAAAAACACAAAATAATAAATGTTGGAGAGGCTATGGAGAGATTGGAACTCTCATACACCGCTGGTGGGAATGTAAAATGGTACAACCACTTTGGAAATCCATCTGGCGTTATCTTAAACAGTTAGAAATAGAACTACCATACAACCCAGAAATCCCACTTCTCGGAATATACCCTAGAGATACAAGAGCCTTCACACAAACAGATATATGCACACCCATGTTTATTGCAGCTCTGTTTACAATAGCAAAAAGTTGGAAGCAACCAAGGTGTCCGTCAACGGATGAATGGGTAAATAAATTGTGGTATATTCACACAATGGAATACTACACATCGATAAAGAACAGTGACGAATCTCTGAAACATTTCATAACATGGAGGAATCTGGAAGGCATTATGCTGAGCGAAACGAGTCAGAGGCAAAAGGACAAATATTGTATAAGACCACTATTATAAGATCTTGAGAAATAGAAAAAACTGAGAAGAGCACATACTTTTGTGGTTACAAAGGGGGGAGGGAGGGAGGGAGAGGGTTTCTTATTGATCAATCAGTAGATAAGAACTGCTTTGGGTGAAGGGAAAGACAACACTCAATACAAAGAAGGTCAGCCCAATTGGACTGGACTAAAAGCAAAGAGGTTTCCGGGATAAAATGAATGCTTCAAAGGTCAGCGGAGCAGGGGCGGGGGTCTGGGGAACATGGTATGAGGGGACTTCTAAGTCAATTGGCAAAATAATTCTATTATGAAAACATTCTGCATCCCACTTTGAAATGTGGCGTCTGGGGTCCTAAATGCTAACAAGCGGCCATCTAAGATGCATCAATTGGTCTCAACCCACCTGGAGCAAAGGAAAATGAAGAAAAGGAAAATGAAGAACACCAAGGTCACACGACAACTAAGAACCCAAGAGATAGAAAGGGCCACATGAACCAGAGACCAACATCATCCTGAGACCAGAAGAACTAGTTGGTGCCCGGCCACAATCGATGACTGCCCTGTCAGGGAGCACAACAGAGAACTCCTGAGGGAGCAGGAGATCAGTGGGATGCAGACCCCAAATTCTCATAAAGAGACCATACTTAATGGTCTGACTGCGACTAGAGGAATCCCGGCGGCAGTGCTCCCCAGACCTTCTGTTGGCACAGGACAGGAACCATCCCCGAAGACAACTCATCAGACATGAAAGGGACTGGTCAGCGGGGGGGAGAGAGATGCTGATAAAGAGTGAGCTAATTAAATCAGGTGGACACTGGAGAGTGTGTTGGCAACTCTTGACTGGAGGGGGGATGGGAAGATAGAGAGAGAGGGAAGATGGCAAAATTGGCACGAAACGAGAGACTGAAAGGGCTGACTCAATGGGGGAGAGCAAGTGCGAGAAGGGAGTAAGATGTATGTAAACTTACATGTGACAGACTGATTGGATTTGTAAATGTCCACTTGAAGCTTAATAAAAGTTAATTAAAAAAAAAAGAATGGGTTATAGAAGACATTAAGGATGGAATAAAGAAATTCATAGAACCAAATGAGAATGAAAACACTTCCTATCAGAACCTTTGGGACACAGCGAAAGGAGTGCTCAGAGGTCAATTTATATCAATAAATGTACACACCCAAAAAGAAGAAAGGGCCAAAATCAAAGCATTAGCCCTGCAACTTGAACAAATAGAAAGAGAGCAACAAAAGAAACCCTCAGGAAAAGGAAGAAAGCAAATAATAAAAATTAGAGCAGAATTAAATGAAATCGAGAACAGAAAAACAATTGAAAGAGTTAACAAGGCCAAAAGCTGGTTCTTTGAAAAAATTAACTAAATTGATAAACCATGGGCAAAACTGACAAAAGAAAAGCAGGAGAGGAAGCAAATAACCCGAATAAGAAATTAGATGGATATCACAATACACCCAACTGAAATTAAAAGAATCGCATCAGATTACTATGAAAAACTGTACCCTAACAAATTCGAAAACCTAGAAGAAATGGATGAATTTCTAGAAACACACCACCTACCTAAACAAACACAAACAGAGGTGGAGCAACTAAATAAACCCAGAACAAAAGAAGAGATTGTAAGATAATTAAAAAACTTCCAATAAAAAAACAGACCTGGCCCTGATGGCTTCACTAGAGAGTTCTACCAAACTTTCAGAGAAGAGTTAACACCACTACTACTAGAGGTATTTAAGAGCATGGAAAAGTATGGAATACTCCCAAATGCGTTCTATGAAGTCAGCATATCCCTGATACCAAAACAAGGTAAAAACACCACAAACAAAGAAAATTACAGACCTATATCCCTCATGAACTTACATGCAAAAATGCTCAACAAAATTCTAGCCAATAGAATTCAACAACATATTAAAAAAATTTTTTTTCACCACGACCAAGTGGGATTCATATTAGGTATGTAGGGATGGTTCGACATTAGAAAAACAATCAATGTAATCCATCATATAAATAAAACAAAAGACAAGAACCACATGATCTTATTAATTGATGCATAAATGGCATCTGACAAAGTCCAACACCCATTTATGATAAAAACTCTCAGCAAAATAGGAATCCAATGGAAATTCCTCAGCATAATGAAGGGTATTTATACAAAGCCAACAGCCAACATCACCCTAAATGGGAGAGCCTGAAAGCATTCCCCTTGAGATCGGGAACCAGACAAGGATGCCCTTTATCACCACTCTTATTCAACATTGTGCTGGAGGCCCTAGCTGGAGCAATCAAGCAAGATAAAGAAGTAAAGGGCATCCAGATTGGCAAGGAAGAAGTAAAAGTATCTCTATTTGCAGATGACATGATCTTATACACAGAAAACCCTAAAGAATCCTCAAGAAAACTACTGAAACTAATAGAAGAGTTCAGCAGAGTATCAGGATACAAGGTAAACATACGAAAATCAGTTGGATTCCTCTACACTAACAAAAAGAACATCGAAGAGGAAACCACCACCAAATCAATACAATTCACAGTAGCCCCCAAGAAGATAAAATACTTAGGAATAAATCTAAGCAGAGACGTAAAAGACCTACACAAAGAAATCTACAAGACACTACTGCAAGAAACCAAAAGAGGCCTACCTAAGTGGAAAAACATACCTTGCTCATGGATACGGAGACTCAACATTGTAAAAATGTGTATTCTACCAAAAGCCATCTATAGATACAATGCAATTCCGATCCAAATTCCAACAACAGGAGGCGGGGCCAAGATGGCTGACTAGGTAGACACTACCTCGGATCCCTCTTGCAACAAAGACTCAGAAAAACAAGTGAATCGATCATGTACATGACAATCTACAAACCCTGACCATCAAACACAGATCTAAAGAGTTGACCTGAGTGACAGAGACTGAGAACTAACAACCAAGGGGAAGCAGCGACTGTTTTCAGAGCCTGGAGCCAGCGTCCCAGTCAGGAAACCATGGCGCTGGGCTTTGGACTGGGCGCAGGGAAGCTGAGCACGGCACCCTGAGACGCACAAAAACGGGGTGCAGCCCTAGCCCCCTGAACTGACCTCGGGGGAAGCCCAGCCAGTGCACGCAGGCAGCGCAGTGACACAGCTGACAGGAGGAGAAGTCACCGGGAGGCAGCGACTGGTTTTGGAGCCGGGAGAGCAGCGTCCCAGCCAGGGAACCTTGGCACTGGGCTTTGGACTGGGAGCAGAGGAACTAACCGCGGCTTCTGAGACAGCGCAAGCACAGGATGCGGGCCTGACCCTCGGGGGCAATATCTACCCAGCCAGCGCACGCAGATGACGCGCCCCTCGGGATTCTCAGATAAAACAGTCATCCCAAGCAAGATAAGTAACTTTGTCTATATTCTGGGGTGCTACTCTCTCCTGTTTATCTGAACACTCCCCTCCCCTTCCCAGGCGGCTTCATTAACATTGGAATTTCCTGAGCCAGAGGGAGAACTGCTCCGTGGTTTTTCTTTCCCTTTTTTTTTTTTTAGTCTTTCCCTAACCCATTCTTCTAGCCTGAGAGACCCCTACCTAAAGCAACCACAAAAAACCCAAGGACCAAAAATCCTTCCCTAATTGGACTAAAAACACAGAACCAGCTCCAGCCAAGCATATGTGATCCACAGTCTCTGGCTTTCATCCCTACAGGGAACAAGGTGGCTATTATAATGCAAAGGCAATTCTGATAGGGATCTGACTGCAATTGTTTTAGCGGATTTACTGGAAAGACAAGTTTCCCAGGTCTGATATCTCTGCGTATTCAACAGAGCCCTCACTGACCCACAACAGGGAACTGAGGGCTGAAGCTCCCCCCAGACCACCTAGCCTCCTGCCTTAGGGGTCTAAGGAGGGTGACACCTACCAATCTGTAGAGGTACTTGCACTGGGGGCCTAAGGTCTGGTGCACACAACTATCACCACTACTTCTCTAGGTGGACCCAAAATCAGATTCTACTCAAGAATAGTGAAGGGACTCAGGCTTATATATCTGGTAACAGCCCAAACCAGCTGGTAATAGGACATAAGTGAGTCAAGGGCTACAACAATCAACACAGCTCAATCTAGTAGCCCATCTACGTATATTGAAAGAAAACAAAACAAGATAAGACTCAGTGAGCAAATATAGAATAAATCACTACAATATCTGAGTGATGGCTCAGAGACAGCAGTCCATATTAAACCACATAAAGAAGCAGACCATGACTGCTTCTACAACTCCCCAAACTAAAGAATCAAAATCTTTCCCAAATGAAGATACAATCCTGGAATTGCCAGATACAGAATATAAAAAACTAATTTACAGAATGCTTCAAGACATCAGGGATGACCTCAGAAATGAAATAAGGCAATCTACAGAAAAAGCCAAGGAACACACTGATAAAGCAGTAGAAGAACTCAAAAAGATTATTCAAGAACATAGTGGAAAAATTAATAAGTTGCAAGAATCCATACAGAGACAGCATTCAGAAATCCAAAAGATTAGCAATAAAATTACAGAATTAGACAATGCAATAGGAAGTCAGAGGAGCAGACTCAAGCAATTGGAATGCAGACTGGGAGATCTGGAGGACCAGGGAATTAACACCAATACAGCTGGAAAAAAATCAGATAAAAGAATTTAAAAAAATGAAGAAACCCTAAAAATCATGTGGGACTCTATCAAGAAGAATAACTTGCATGTGATTGGAGTCCCAGAACAGGGAGGGATAACAGAAAACACAGAGAGAATAGTTGAAGATCTGTTGGCAGAAAACTTCCCTGACATCATGAAAGACGAAAGGATATCTACCCAAGATGCTCATCGAACCCCATTTGAGATTGATCCAAAAAGAAAATCACCAAGACATATTATCATCAAACTTACTAAAACCAAAGATAAAGAGAAATTTTTAAAAGCAGCCAGGGATAAAAGAAAGGTCTCCTACAAAGGAGAATCAGTAAGAATAAGGTTCAGACTACTCAGCAGAAACCATGCAGTCAAGAAGGCAATGGGATGACATATAGAGCACTGAAGGAGAAAAACTGCCAGCCAAGGATCATATATCCAGCAAAACTCTCTCTGAAATACGAAGGCAAAATTAAGACATTTACAGATAAACACAAACTTAGAGAATTTGCAAAAACCAAACCAAAGCTACAAGAAATACTAAAGGAAATTGTTTGGTCAGAAAACCAATAATATCAAATACCAGCACAACACAAGGTCACAGAACAGAGCATCCTGATATCAACTCAAATAGGGAAATCACAAAAACAAATTAAGATTAATTAAAAAAAAAGCTCAAAACAAGGAATCATTGAAGTCAGTATGTAAAAGATCACAATAATCAAAAGGAGGGACTGAATACAGGTGGCACAGAACTGCCATATGGAGAGGGATACAAGGCGATATAGGACAATACAAGGTAGGTTTTTACTTAGAAAAATAGGGGTGAATATTAAGGTAACCACAAAGAGGTATAATAACTCCAGAACTCAGAATAAAAACCAAGAAAAACGTAACGACTCAGCAAACGTAAAGTCAAATGCTATAAAAATGAGGAACACACAATTTACAAAGAAAAACGTCTCAGCACAAAAAAGTAAATGGAAAAATGAAATTGTGAACAACACACATAAAAAAAACACATAAAAAGGCATCAAAATGACAGCACTAAACACATACTTATCTATAATTACACTGAATGTAAATGGACTAAACGCACCAATAAAGAGACAGAGAGTCTCAGACTGGATAAAGAAACACGATCTGTCTATATGCTGCCTACAAGAGACACACCTTAGACTTAGAGACACAAACAAACTAAAACTCAAAGGATGGAAAAAATATACATCAAGCAAACAATAAGCAAAAAAGAGCAGGAGTAGCAATATTAATTTCTGACAAAATAGACTTTAAAGTTAAATCCACCACAAAGGATAAAGAAGAACACTACATAATGATAAAAGAGACAATTGACCAGGAAGATATAACCGTATTAAATATTTATGCACCCAATGACAGTGCTGCAAGGTACACAAAACAAATTTTAACAGAACTGAAAAGTGAGATAGACACCTCCACAATTATAGCAGGAGACTTCAACACACCACTTTTGGAGAAGGACAAGACATCCAGTAAGAAGCTCAATAGAGACACAGAAGACCTAATTACTACTATCAACCAACTTGACCTCATTGACTTATACAGAACTCTCCACCCAACTGTTTCAAAGTATACTTTTTTTTCTAGCACACATGGAACATTCTCTATAATAGACCACATATTAGGTCATAAAACAAACCTTTGCAGAATCCAAAACATTGAAATATTACAAAGCATCTTCTCAGACCACAAGGCCATAAAAGTGGAAATCAATAACAGAAAAATTAGGGAAAAGAAAACAAATACTTGCAAACTGAACAATAGCCTGCTGAAAAAAGACAGGGTTATAGAAGACATTAAGGAGGGAATAAAGAAATTCATAGAATGCAACGAGAATGAAAACACTTCCTATCAAAACCTCTGGGACACAGCAAAAGCAGTGCTCAGAGGTCAATTTATATCGATAAATGCACACATACAAAAAGAAGAAAGAGCCAAAAGCAGAGAACTGTCCCTACAACTTGAACAAATAGAAAGTGAGCAACAAAAGAATCCATCAGGCACGAGAAGAAAACAAATAATAAAAATTAGAGCTGAACTAAATGAATTAGAGAACAGAAAAACAATTGAAAGAATTAACAAAGCCAAAAGGTGGTTCTTTGAAAAAATTAAGAAAATTGATAAACCATTGGCCAGACTGACTAAAGGAATGCAGGAAAGGAAACAAATAACCTGAATAAGAAACGAGATGGGCCACACCACAACAGACCCAACTGAAATTAAAAGAATCATATCAGATTATTACGAAAAATTGTACTCTAACAAATTTGCAAACCTAGAAGAAATGGATGAATTCCTAGAAAAACACTACCTACCTAAACTAACACAATCAGAAGTAGAACAACTAAATAGACCCATAACAAAAAAAGAGATTGAAACAGTAATCAAAAAACTCCCAACAAAAAAAAAGCCCTGGCCCGGATGGCTTTACTGCAGAGTTCTACCAAACTTTCAGAGAAAAGTTAACACCACTACTACTAAAGGTATTTCAAAGCATAGAAAATGACAGAATACTGCCTAACTCATTCTATGAAGCCACCATATCCCTGATACCAAAACCAGTTAAAAAAAAAAAAAAAGACATCACAAAAAAAGAAAATTACACACCTACATCCCTCACGAACATAGATGCAAAAATCCTCAACAAAATTCTAGCCAACAGAATTCAACAACATATCAAAAAAATAATCCACCACGACCAAGTGGGATTTATACCAGGTATGCAAGGCTGGTTTAATATTAGAAAAACCATTAATGTAATCCACCATATAAATAAAACAAAAGACAAAACCACATGATCTTATCAATTGATGCAGAAAAGGCATTTGACAAAGACCAACACCCATTTATGATAAAAACTCTTGGCAAAATAGGAATTGAAGGAAAATTCCTCAACATAATAAAGGGCATCTATACAAAGCCAACAGCCAACACCACTCTAAATGGAGAGAGCCTGAAAGCACTTCCCTTGAGAACGGGAACCAGACAAGGATGCCCTTTATCACCGCTCTTATTCAACATTGTGCTAGAGGTCCTAACCAGAGCAATTAGGCTAGACAAAGAAATAAAGGGCATCCGGATTGGCAAGAAGGAAGTAAAATTATCTCTATTTGCAGATGACATGATCTTATACACAGAAAACCCTAAGGAATCCTCCAGAAAACTACTGAAACTAATAGAAGAGTTTGGCAGAGTCTCAGGTTATAAGATAAACATACAAAAATCACTTGGATTCCTCTACATCAACAAAAAGAACATCAAAGAGGAAATAACCAAATCAATACCATTCACAGTAGCCTCCAAGAAGATAAAATATTTAGGAATAAATCTTACCACAGATATAAAAGACCTATATAAAGAAAACTACAAAGTACTACTACAAGAAACTAAAAAGGACCTACTTAAGTGGAAAAACATACCTTGCTCATGGGTAGCAAGACTTAACATAGTAAAAATGTCTATTCTACCAAAAGCCATCTATGCATACAATGCACTTCCGATCCAAATTCCAATGACATTTTTTAATGTGATGGAGAAACAAATCACCAACTTCATATGGAAGGGAAAGAAGCCTCAGATAAGTAAAGCATTACTGAAAAAGAAGAAGAAAGTGGGAGGCCTCACTCTACCTGATTTTAGAACCTATTATACAGCCACAGTAGTCAAAACAGCCTAGTACTGGTACAACAACAGGCACATAGACCAATGGAACAGAATTGAGAACCCAGATATAAATCCATCCATATATGAGCAGCTGATATTTGACAAAGGACCAGTGTCAGTTAATTGGGGAAAAGATAGTCTTTTTAACAAATGGTGCTGGCATAACTGGATATCCATTTGCAAAAAAATGAAACAGGACCCATACCTCACACCATGCACAAAAACTAACTCCAAGTGGAGCAAAGACCTAAACATAAAGACTAAAACGATAAAGATCATGGAAGAAAAAATAGGGACAACCCTAGGAGCCCTAATACAAGGCATAAACAGAATACAAAACATTACCAAAAATGACGAAGAGAAACCAGATAACTGGGAGCTCCTAAAAATCAAACACCTATGCTCATCTAAAGACTTCACCAAAAGAGTACAAAGACCACCTACAGATTGGGAAAGAATTTTCATCTATGACATCTCCGACCAGCGCCTGATCTCTAAAATCTATAGGATTTTGTTAAAACTCAACCACAAAAAGACAAACAACCTAATCAAGAAGTGGGCAAAGGATATGAACACACACTTCACTAAAGAAGATATTCAGGCAGCTAACAGATAGATGAGAAAATGCTCTCAATCATTAGCCATTAGAAAAATGCAAATTAAAACTACGATGAGAGATTCCATCTCACTACAACAAGGCTGGCATCAATCCAAAAAACACAAAATAATAAATGTTGGAGAGGCTGCGGAGAGACTGGAACTCTTATACACTGCTGGTGGGAATGTAAAATGGTGCAACCACTTTGGAAATCTATCTGGCGTTTTCTTAAAAAGTTAGAAATAGAACTACCATACAACCCAGATATCCCACTCCTCGGAATATACCCTAGAGAAATAAGAGCCTTCACACGAACAGATATATGCACACCCATGTTTATTGCAGCTCTGTTTACAATAGCAAAAAGCTGGAAGCAACCAAGGTGTCCGTCAACGGATGAATGGTTAAATAAATTGTGGTATATTCACACAATGGAATACTACACATCGATAAAGAACAGTGATGAATCGGTGAAACATTTCATGACATGGAGGAACCTGGAAGACATTATGCTGAGCGAAATTAGTCAGAGGCAAAAGGACAAATATTGTATAAGACCACTATGATAAGATCTTGAGAAATAGTATAAACTGAGAAGAACACATACTTTTGTGGTTAAGAGGCGGGAAGGGAGGGAAGGTGGGAGAGGGTTATTTACTGATTGGTTAGTAGATAAGAACTACTTTAGGTGAAGGGAAGGACAATACTTAATACACGGAAGGTCAGCTCAACTGGACTGGACCAAAAGCAAAGAAGTTTCCGGGATAAACTGAATGCTTCGAAGGTCAGCAGAGCAAGGGTGGGGGTTTGGGGACTATGGCTTAAGGGGACTTCTAAGTCAATTGGCAAAATAATTCTATTATGAAAACATTCTGCATCCCACTTTGAAATGTGGCGTCTAGGGTTTTAAATGCTAACAAGCGGCCACCTAAGATGCATCAATTGGTCTCAACCCACCTGGAGCAAAGGAGAATGAAGAACACCAAGGTCACACGATAACTATGAGCACAAGAGACAGAAAGGACCACATGAACCAGAGACTTACATCATCCTGAGACCAGAAGAACTAGATGGTGCCCAGCCACAACCGATGACTGCCCTGACAGGGAGCATAACAGAGAACCCCTGAGGGAGCAGGAGATCAGTGGGATGCAGACCCCAAATTCTCATAAAAAGACCAGACTTAATGGTCTGACTGACACTAGAGGAATCCGGGCGGTCATGGTCCCCAAAACTTCTGTTGGCCCAGGAGAGGAACCATTCCCGAAGACAACTCATCAGACATGGAAGGGACTGGACAATGGGTAGGAGAGAGATGATGATGAAGAGTGAGCTACTTGTATCAGGTGGACACTTGAGATTGTGTTGGCATCTCCTGTCTGGAGGGGAGATGGGAAGGTAGAGAGGGTTAGAAACTGGCAAAATTGTCACGAAACTAGAGACTGGAAGGGCTGACTCATTAGGGGGAGAGTAAGTGGGAGTAAGGAGTAAGGTGTATACAAGCTTATATGTGACAGACTCACTTGATTTGTAAACGTTCACTTAAAGCTCAATAAAAATTATTATAAAAAAATAAACAAATTTCCAATAACATTTTTTTAATGAGATGGAGAAACAAATCACCGACTTCATATGGAAGGGAAAAAAGCCCCAGATACGTAAAGCATTACTGAAGAAGAAGAACAAAGTGGGAGGCCTCGCACTGCCTGATTTTAGAACATATTATACCACCACAGTAGTCAAAACAGCCTGGTACTGGTACAACAGATACATAGACCAATGGAACAGAATTGAGCATCCAGACATAAGTCCATCCACATATGAGCAGCTGATATTTGACAAAGGCCCAAGTCAGTTAAATGGGGAAAAGACAATCTTTTTAACAAACGGTGTTGGCATAACTAGATATCCATCTGCAAAAAAATGAAACAAGAGCCATACCTCACACCAGGCACAAAAACGAACTCAAAATGGATCAAAGACCTAAATATAAAATCTAAAATGATAAAGATCATGGAAGAAAAAATAGGGACAATGCTAGGAGCCCTAATACATGGCATAAACAGTATATAAAACATTACTAACAGTGCAGAAGAGAAACTAGATAACTGGGAGCTCCTAAAAACCAAACACCTATGCTCATCCAAAGACTTCACCAAAAGAATAAAAAGACTACCTATAGACTGGGAAAAAGTTTTTAGCTATGACATTTCCGATCAGCATCTGATCTCTAAAATCTACACAATACTGCAAAAACTCAACAACAAAAAGACAAATAACCCAATTAAAAAACGGGCAAATATATGAACAGGCACTTCACTAAAGAAGACATTCAGGTAGCTAACAGATACATGAGGAAATGTTCACGATCATTAGCCATTAGAGAAATGCAAATCGAAACTACAATGAGATTCCATATCACTCCACCAAGGCTGGCATTAATCCAAATAACACAAAATAATAAATGTTGGAGAGGCTGTGGAGAGACTGGGACACTTATACACTGCTGGTGGGAATGTAAAATGGTACAACCACTTTGGAAATCGATTTGGCGCTTCCTTAATAAGCTAGAACTGGAACTATCATACAATCTAGCAATCCCACTCCTTGGAATATATCCTAGAGAAATAAGAGCCTTTACACAAACAGATACATGCACACCATGCTCATTGCAGCACTGTTTACAATAGCAACAGATGAATGGATGAATAAATTATGGTATATTCACACAGTGGAATACGACACCGATAAAGAACAATGATGAATCCATGAAATATGGATGAATCTGGAAGGCATTATGCTGAGTGAAATTAGTCAGTTGCAAAAGGACAAATATTGGATGAGGCCACTATTATGAGAAGTCAAGAAATAAACACAGAAGAAAATATTCTTTGATGGTTACAAGAGTGGGGAGGGAGGGAGGGAGAGGGGTATTTGCTAATTAGATAGTAGACAAGAACTATTTTAGGTGAAAGGAAAGACAACACATAATACAGGATAAGTCAGCACAGCTGGAATAAACCAAATGATTCAAAGGCCAGCATAGCAGGGATGGAGATTTGGGGACCATGATTTCAGGGGACATCTAGGCCAATTGTTGTAATAAAATCTTTTAAGAAACCATTCTGCATCCCACTTTGGAGAGTGGCTTCTGGGGTCTTAAATGCCAGCAAGTGGCCATCTAAGATGCATTAATTGGTCTCAACCGACCTACAGCAAAGGAGAATGAAGAACACCAAAGACACAAGGTAATTATGAGCCCAAGAGAGAGAAGGGCCACATAAATCAGAGACTACATCATCCTGAGACCAGAAGAACTAGATGGTGCCCTGACAGGGAACACAACAGAGAATCCCTGATGGAGCAGGAGAGCAGTGGGATGCAGACCTCAAATTCTCGTAAAAAGACCAGACTTAATGGTCTGACAGAGACCTGAAGGACCCCGGAGGTCATGGTCCCCAGACCTTCTGTTAGCCCAAGACACGAACCATTCCCAGAGCCAACTCTTCAGACAGGGATTGGACTGGACTATAAAATAGAGAATGATACTGGTGAGGCATGAGCTTCTTGACTCAGGTGGACACATGGGACTATGTGGGCGGATCCTGTCTGGAGGGGAGATGAGAAGGCCGAGGGGGACGGAAGCTGGCTGAATGGACACAGGGAATACAGGGTGGAGAGAAGGAGTGTGCTGTCTCATTAGGGGGAGAGCAACTAGGAGCATGTAGCAAGGTGTGTACAAATTTTTGTATGAGAGACTGACTTGATTTGTAAACTTTCACTTAAAGCACAACAAAAATTTTAAAAAAAGAAAGAATATGCCCCACAAGAACAAACAAAATTTCACAATACTGAATCTAAATTAAAATCACAAACAGAAACAAAGCCATGCTGGTAGAAATTTTGAAATCAGTTCAGCAGGCGTCCTTTCCAGCGTGTTCCTGAATATTTCATTTGCTGGCCTTCTTGGTGAATGCAGACAGTAACCCTGCTCACAATCTCTGTGTCAGGCTTAGAAGACACATAAATCATTCTGCATCCATGTGAAGAAAACAACATGTGTCTTAGTCATCTACTGCTGCTATAACTGAAATACCACAAGTGGATGGCTTTAACAAACAAATTTATTTTCTCACAGTTCATCAGCCTACAAGTCTGAATTTAGGGTGCCAGCTCTAGGGGAAAGCTTTCTCCCTCTGTGGGCTCTGGAGGAAGGTGCTTGTCTCTTCAGCTTGTTTCCTGGTTCCCTGGAGATCTCCATGTGGCTTGGCATCAATCTTTCCCCATATCTGCTTGCTGGATTCCTTGTTTAATCTCTTTTATATGCCAAAAGAGAGTGACTCAAGACATAGCCTACACTAGTCCTGCCTCATTAACATAACAAAGACAACACATTCCCAAATGGGATTATAACCACAGGCACAGGGACTAGGATTTACAACACATATTTTCGGGGGACACAGTTCAACATAACAACAGATACATGCATTATTTATACTGAGGGGGGAGCGAGCGAGAGAGAGAGAGATGCTGCTAATGTGAAACCCAAGTACCTAAAAATGTCCACTGACCGTGGAGCATCCCCTCAAAGAAATGAGTCCTTCCTGTATATTTTAAGACAACTCTGTGCACCTTTGGCCCTCTCTCTTTCCTGCCATGATCCCAATGCCCATCCGTGGGGTGAGGGGACTCAGTACTCCAAACAGATGCACAAGCCTCCACACCCTGCAGGAGCAGTCCCATGTGCTCAGCGCCTCAGGCACCTAGTGCTGCCACAACAGAAACACAAGTACGTGGCTTTAAAGAACAGCTCATAGATAACTTCATGGACAAGAATCGGCATGAATCCAACTCCCAAATGTGGAGACTGATCCATTCCCCACCTTCCCACTTCTCAATCATTTCTGACACCAGCTGCCCACAAGGCACTCTCTCTCTTTGACCATAGTTTTTTTTTTTTACCCAGAGCTAGGGCAGATCTCATAGACTAAAATGACACCGTCAGTCAGACTACCAAATAGGCAGACGCCAGCCACAAGTTTGGGAGTCTGACTCACAGCACTCACGAGGAGTACTATTTACTTATGATTATAGGTTCATTATAGCAAAGGGATACAAATCAGGGTTATCATAAGGAGGAGACACACAGACAAGCTCTTGGAGAGTTCCCAATGTGGAGCTTCTGGGTCTCAAAGAGGGAGCGTCACCCTCTCCTCAACCAGGAAGCTCTCTGAGCCTTAGCGTTCCTGGCTGTTATCAGTCAGCCCTGTGTGATAGGTTAAATCTTGTCTCCTGAGGCTAGCTGATATCAGCCTCCTAAGTGAGTCTTTCCTGGTCTAGCCAGTGCACTCACCAGCAAAAATCCTCAGCACAAACCCTGGAAGTCACAGACCAAGGCATCCCAATTACTCTAAGGGTGATTTCTCCACAGTCAAAGACAAAGGCCACCTTACTTTGGTTAAGCTAAATTCTTTACCCCACAAGCAGACATTTATTTTTCTCACAGTTCTGGAGGCCAAAAGTCCAAATCAGGGTCTCAGCCCTGTCAATTTCCTCTGTACCCTCTCTCCTGGTTTCTGGTGTGTGCAGAAGATCCTTGGTGTTGTTGGGCTTGTAGACTGGTCCTCACATGTTGTCTGTCTTCCCCTGTGTGTTTCTGTGTCTATTTGCAATTTTTATAACTCAGAATCGATTAGGTTTATGACCCACTCTACTCGCCTATGATCTCATTAACATAACAAAAGAAACACCCTATTTCCAAAAAAGGGCACATCCAAAGGCACAAGGGTTAGGACTTCAACACAAATTTTGGGGGACACAATTCAGTCCCCAACACTCACCACATATCCCTGATGCTCCCTGATATTTCCCAGCCTCCCCTGCAAGAGGTGGGGCCATGTGACTAGTCCTGACCAATGGCGTGTGGGCAGCAGTGTCTTGTGTCACTATTGGGCTGAGGTGCTTAGGAGACCACGGGACTCATCTTCTCTCTTCCCTGGCTACAGAGAACTTAGAAGTCACATGTGATGATGACAGGACTGAATGGAGGAGAGGCACATCCCACAGATGTTCCTACCAACCCTGCCCAACAGAACACGAGCTCCCAAACCCTCTTACTAAAACTGCCCAACAGAACATGAGCTCACACAAATACACATATGGACACTACCAAATGAAACATGAACTCTCACAGACTCTCGTACCAACACTGCCCAACAGGACACAAGCTCCCAGACACTTCTACTGACACTACCAAATGGGATGCAATCTCCCAAAGATGCTGCTATGGACAGTACTCAACAAGACATGAACTGCCAAGGATGATCCTACCAAAATTGCCCAACTGGATGTTAGCTCTCAAAGATGTTCCTATTGACACTGCCCAAGGGGACATGAGCTCCCAGACACTCCTACTGACACTGCCCAAGGGGACATGAGCTCCCAGACACTCCGACACTCCTACTGACACTTCCCAAGGGGACAAGAGCTCCTAGACACTCCTAATGACACTGCCCAAGGAGACAAGAGCTCCCAGACACTCCTACTGACATCCACCTATCAGAACACAAGCTCCCAGAAACTCCTACCAACAGTGCCCAACAAATGCGAGATATAAAGACACTACTACTAACCCTTTAAAATTATCACCTAACATCTTGGGAGAGACTGACATTACTGGGTATTAAGAAATTGCTGTTGTTAGTCGTGGACGAGTCGACTTCGACTCGTGGGGACTATTCAGCTGTGTCTTGGGCTGGTTCTCTAGAGGAGCAAAGCCTATATGTGTATATATACATACACAACAGAAACCCTGGTGGCGTAGTGGTTAAGAGCTACGGCTGCTAGCCAAAAGGTCGGCAGTTCAAATCCACCAGGCACTCCTTGGAAATTCTATAGGGCAGCTCTACTCTGTCCTATAGGGTCACTATGAGTTGGAATTGACTTGATGGCAGTGGGTATATAGAGAGATACAGAGACACAGAAATTTACATCAAGGAAATGGCTCACACGGTTGTAGAGGCTGGAAAGACCCAAGTCTGTGGGTTCGGCTGGAGGCTTCTCCTGACTCACATAGTTGCAGGGCCGACAAACCCAAGATCAGCAGGTCAGATGAGAGGTCACAGACTGCAGAGGCCAACAAATCCCAAGATGGGCAACAAAGGTGGCAGGCCACAGGCTCACAGGCTGTGGAGGCTGAGGAATCCCAAGATCAGCACGTAAGCTGCTAGCTCAAGTCCCAAGAACTGGAGGTCAGGTGATGGGCCAGATGCAGGATCCAGAGCAAGCAAAAGCCAGCAAGATTTGCCAGAAAGTCCACATATATTGGATGCAGGCCACACCCCCAAGGAAACTTCCTTTCAACTGATTGGCTGCTCATAACAGATCTCATCATGGAGATGATTACATTACACCAGATCTCATTATGGAGGTGATTACATCATTACATAGCTGCCAAACTGTACCGTAACTGCCAACTACCGAAGACGATGGCCCAGCCAAGCTGACACACAACCTTAACCATCACGAGCAGTAAATAAAGAAGCGCTCTGGCCCCCAGCGGCATCTATGAATCTATATTTTGGTCTGTGTAAACTCAAGTAACCACGAGAATACTTGAGCACTCTAAAAAAATACATATTTTATTGTGTTTTAAGTGAAAATTTACACAGCAAATTAGATTCTCATTTAACAATTTTTATACAAATTGTTCCATGACTCCATGACATTGGTTATATTTTTCAAAATGTGTCAACATTCTCATTATTTCCATTCTGTTTGCTCTGTTTCCCCTAATCTAGCTTCCCCACCCTCCTTAGCTTCTCATCTTTGTTTTAGGATAAATGTTGACCATTCGGTCTCACATAGTTGATTATTTAAGGAAGCACAGTATTCACGGTTGATATTGCTTATTTTATAAGCCAGTCTATTATTTGGATGAAAAGTGACCATTGGGAGTGGCTTCAGTTCCAAGTTCAAAGGTTATCTTAGGGCGATAACCTCAGGGGTTCCTCTAGTCTCTATCGGTTCAATATGTCTGGCCTTTTTTAGGAATTTGAGTTTAGTTCTACATTTTCTCCCTTTCTGTCTAGGCCCTTCTATTGTGTGAAGACCGAAGAAGAGTTGACGCCTTTGAATGTGGTGCTGGTGAAGAATATTGACTATACCTCGGACTGCCAAAAGAATGAACAAATCTGCCTTGGAAGAAGTACAACCAGAATGCTCCTTAGAAGCAAGGATGGTAAGACTATGTCTTATATACTTTGGATATGTTGTCAGAAGGGATCGGTCCCTGGAGAAGGACATCACGGTTGGTAAAGGAGAGTTGTTGTTACGTGCTGTCGAGTCTGCTCTGACTCATAGTGGCCCTATGCACAACAGAACGAAACACTGCCCGGTCCTGCGCCATCCTTACAATTGTTGTAATGCTCAAGCTCATTGTTGCCGCTACTGTGTCAATCCACCTCATTGAGGGTCTTCCTCTTTTCCGCTGACCTTGTACTTTGCCAAGGAAAGTACACCTAACGACAAAAACATCCCTGACCTAATGGGTGGGTCGCTGTGGTGTGGGGCGGGCAACCTGAATTCTTAGCAAGCATCCCTGGAAGTTTTTCTGCACGTTGTGAGAACCGGGCTGAAGTGAGCATGTGTACGGCAGGAGGGTTGGCTCTGAAGGGCTTGGTATACTGGGGGTCCTGGCACACGGGAGGCTGGTGCACTTGGGTCCTGGAACCCAGGAGGCTCAAGACACATTTGCGGACTTAAACAAGCAGCTGTTCTGAAAACCCCCATTAGCATTTCTACAGGCCTGACTGTTTGTGTGCTCCCTGGGTGGGGGAACCGTGGGCACGTCCTCCTGTGTCTGCTCTGAGCTGGCCAGGCAGGCCCAAAGCCTCCCCCCGCAGGGATCTGCCCAGGAGTGAACACGGCTGGCTGGCTGGCCGCTGCCAGCATCGCTGCTCAAGGGCGTGTGTTTCCCCATCTGCACTCTGACACTGATGGAATGGCAGCAGTTTTTCCTTTGTTCAGTGGTAGGAAAATACCCCGAGTCTTCCACCGTCTTAGATTTAGTGACACACTCGCTGTGACAGAGGCCATAACGCTGATGGAAGTTAAATCAGACATGGACACAGCCACTCTCATGATCTGTAAAAGCGCCCACTCTGAAGTCCAAGGCTGAGCTGCTGAGATGCAAACAGAACACCTCCAACAGCTTCACCGAGAAAACCGCTGACGGTGTCAGCTCGGGAATCGTTCTGCAGCATGGCCCTCCCTGGAGTCTGCAGGATGGGCCACACCCAGCTGAATCCCAGCTCTGCAGTCCAGCTTCTCCTTGGGAATTCCATGGCCACCCCAGCACAGGGACGTGGGTGCCACATCCAGCTGAATCCCAGCTCTGCAGTCCAGCTTCTCCTTGGGAATTCCATGGCCACCCCAGCACAGGGACGTGGGTGCCACACCCAGCTGAATCCCAGCTCTGCAGTCCAGCTTCTCCTTGGGAATTCCATGGCCACCCCAGCACAGGGACATGGGTGCCACACCCAGCTGAATCCCAGCTCTGCAGTCCAGCACAGGGGTGGGTCTGTCGGTAACTAGATGCAAGGCACTGAGCAACTCAATCTCACTGTCAAAGGGGCTGAGGAAGTAACCCCCCACATGGGGCTGTTCCAGGAGTCCACTGAGATTGATGAGTTTGAAAACTCTGACAAGCAGCAATTTCTAAATTGTTGTTAGTTGCCGTCAAGTCAGCTCTGACTCATGGCGACTCTGTGGACACCACAACAGTCCTTTGCCATCCCTATGATCAGTTGTGGACTGGACCTTTGTGATCCCCAGGGTTTTCACTGGCTGATTTTCAGAAGTAGGCCTTTCCTCCTAGTCCATCTTAGTCTGGAAGCTCCACTGAAACCTAGTCAACATCATAGCAACACACAAGCCTCCACTGACAGCCGGGTGGTAGCTGCACGTGAGGTACAATGGCCGGGAATGGAACCCAGGTCTCCCAGGTGGAAGGTGAAGACTCTATCACCGAGGCACCACTGCCGTCCTATGACACACTGTGAACATCAATGGCCGGGAATGGAACCCAGGTCTCCCAGGTGGAAGGCGAAGACTCTATCACCGAGGCACCACTGCCATCCTATGACACACTGTGAACATCAATGGCCGGGAATGGAACCCAGGTCTCCCAGGTGGAAGGCGAAGACTCTATCGCCAAGGCACCACTGCCGTCCTATGACACACTGTGAACATCAATGGCCGGGAATGGAACCCAGGTCTCCCAGGTGGAAGGTGAAGACTCTATCACCGAGGCACCACTGCCGTCCTATGACACACTGTGAACATCAATGGCCGGGAATGGAACCCAGGTCTCCCAGGTGGAAGGTGAAGACTCTATCACCGAGGCACCACTGCCGTCCTATGACACACTGTGAACATCAATGGCCGGGAATGGAACCCAGGTCTCCCAGGTGGAAGGCGAAGACTCTATCGCCAAGGCACCACTGCTGTCCTATGACACACTGTGAACATCAATGGCCGGGAATGGAACCCAGGTCTCCCAGGTGGAAGGTGAAGACTCTATCACCGAGGCACCACTGCCGTCCTATGACACACTGTGAACATCAATGGCCGGGAATGGAACCCAGGTCTCCCAGGTGGAAGGCGAAGACTCTATCACCGAGGCACCGCTGCCATCCTATGACACACTGTGAACATCAATGGCCGGGAATGGAACCCAGGTCTCCCAGGTGGAAGGCGAAGACTCTATCGCCAAGGCACCACTGCTGTCCTATGACACACTGTGAACATCAATGGCCGGGAATGGAACCCAGGTCTCCCAGGTGGAAGGTGAAGACTCTATCACCGAGGCACCACTGCCGTCCTATGACACACTGTGAACATCAATGGCCGGGAATGGAACCCAGGTCTCCCAGGTGGAAGGCGAAGACTCTATCACCGAGGCACCACTGCCGTCCTATGACACACTGTGAACATCAATGGCCGGGAATGGAACCCAGGTCTCCCAGGTGGAAGGTGAAGACTCTATCACCGAGGCACCACTGCCGTCCTATGACACACTGTGAACATCAATGGCCGGGAATGGAACCCAGGTCTCCCAGGTGGAAGGTGAAGACTCTATCACCGAGGCACCACTGCCGTCCTATGACACACTGTGAACATCAATGGCCGGGAATGGAACCCAGGTCTCCCAGGTGGAAGGCGAAGACTCTATCGCCAAGGCACCACTGCTGTCCTATGACACACTGTGAACATCAATGGCCAGGAATGGAACCCAGGTCTCCCAGGTGGAAGGTGAAGACTCTATCACCGAGGCACCACTGCCGTCCTATGACACACTGCGAACATCAATGGCCGGGAATGGAACCCAGGTCTCCCAGGTGGAAGGCGAAGACTCTATCACCGAGGCACCACTGCCATCCTATGACACACTGTGAACATCAATGGCCGGGAATGGAACCCAGGTCTCCCAGGTGGAAGGTGAAGACTCTATCACCGAGGCACCACTGCCGTCCTATGACACACTGTGAACATCAATGGCCGGGAATGGAACCCAGGTCTCCCAGGTGGAAGGCGAAGACTCTATCACCGAGGCACCACTGCCATCCTATGACACACTGTGAACATCAATGGCCGGGAATGGAACCCAGGTCTCCCAGGTGGAAG